>NC_140939.1:37638434-38130934 GCF_014529385.1 Adiantum capillus-veneris
GCAACTCACAATAGCCGCAACAATAGCCATATTAGTTCACACACCCAATTTGACCACAGAGAATTACCTTATTGCGCCTTGTAAAGTGGACCATTGATCCCTTTCGGTTGGGATTGTATGGAACCCCTTCCCATTGTCCAAATGTGCACACGTGCCAAGTGTGAGTGCCGAGGTTAGCCATTGCTGCCAATGCAGCCTACTCTTAAACTCTCGCCGGTGTTTCAAAAGGTATCCATTTCTTGCTTTCTAATCTCTATGGGTTGCCCCTCTTGTGAGCTTCAGTATTCAACTTTGCCGTATACACCCATTTTGTGTCTTTCCCTTGACGGAGATAAGCTCGTTCTCTCCCTCATCAAGGACTGATGCACTTGCATCCTTAGGGTTTCCCAAAAGCTTCACCCAAGGATGCATCCCCCCCCCATCTCCACATACCTCAAAGACGACCTCTACATTTGGATTTTCACAAATTGTCTATGCTCTTCTTTATGAAGGAGTTGACGCACACATCACAAGAACTTCACGAGACATTCCCAAATGAAAAAAGGGTCTTTTTTTCCATATAATTTACCACGTTCAAGGGGAAAAAAACCTCCAAATTTTCTTTTCCATTTAGGAAAGCTACTAGTAAAATACACCCATGTTGGAAAATGTGATGGATTTTTTTCCCATGTAATTAAGTTATGAAAATATTTTTCTTTATAAAAAAAAGAATGGTTTTTTACTTGGAAATTATGTTGCCATGTGGTGAAATATTTTCTCAAGCTGGCTAAAAATAAGATAAATTGTTTTTGGGATTTTTGGCCTGCTCAAAGGGCTAAGGCCATAGTGATGTGTTCCTTTTTTGCTAATGAAAAAGGGTAAGATATTGTTAAAAAATGCAATATTGTTTAATTGGTTGGGGCAGATAGAACACTCATTAGATAAACAAAATTGAACCATGAAAAGAAAACTTTTCATTGGTTGAATGAGGTAATAATCCCTAGATGGAAACATGTAAAGACAATGATAAAGATGTGATCGTGAATATGATGAAGATTTTGAAATTTTTTGAGATTGAGGAGACCTATTTCGATCGACTTTTAGTACATGGAATCTAATGAGATGCCAAATTTTCACTCAATTTTCTCATCTCTACCACCTCCCCCTTTTTCTGTGTGTCGGCTGTGCATCCTCCGCTAGAGAGAGAGAGAGAGAGAGAGAGAGAGAGAGAGAGAGAGAGAGAGAGAGAGAGAGAGAGAGAGAGAGATTTTCCAATTTTCATTTTAAAATCGTTTTCCAATTCGGATTGGAACCTTGTGTAAAAAATTCATCAAAATAGGGTCCATTTATGGCAGCAAAAGTCTTCATGTGGTCTCCTTAGCTTAGACTTTCATTTAATTCCAAAGGACACCTCATGCCATATGAAAGCATGACATTGCTCCTTGACAAAGTTTTGTAATCATGCTTGCAATAATGCATTAAAATAAGTGTATCTTTGAAATCATGCCACCTAGTGTCCCACTAGGATTTGATTCTCTCCTAGTAGCTATTTAAAAAGAAATATAAGAAAAGTATAAAAAATACATAGAATATATATATATTGGAGTTTACCCTAGATATAGGATCTAGCTAGGGTGTGAGATGATAATGAAATAGTAGAAATAAAGAATCAATGCTTTTTGCCCCAAGTTAAAGAGGCGGAGCTATTGATGCTTTTCCCATAGTATTTTCTGATGGTAAAGTAAGGATATGTTACCCTTGAGAAAAATAATAGGATGAGATAGAAGGCTTATTATTATACTTAAATATGCATATGTACACTATAGGAAATATAATTATGTATCTAAAAAAATACAAGATAGTTCTTGTAGCATGCGTTCCTACTATGTACATGTCACAGCACGACATCCACCCCCTCTAAACCTGCACATCCTCCGGTATGTGCCACATTGTCTCTTTGTGAGATTAGATCTCTTGTACATCCTCCTTGTCTTCTTCTTCACTGGATGATTCCAGAGCTTCATGTTCACTTTGATCTTCACCTGTGTTTTTCTCTTCTTACTCATCCATATCTTCTACATCATTGTCTCCTCTTCTCTTAAACATTTTAATCCTTTTTCCTGCAATGGGAATCTTTACTTCTGTACCATCTAGTTCAGACAAGCTGTAAGTAGCATTTTCATGCACATGCTTTACAACATACGGTCCAAACTATCTTTTTGAGAACTTACGCATGACTGTGTGCTGGTTATCAAGGCTACTATCATACACTAAAACCCAATCACCTTTGTCAATTGCTTTGCTCCTGAGTCGATGTCGCTTATCAAAATAGTCCTTGTTTTTCAACCTTGCATTTTTGAGTCGTTCTTTTGCAGCTTCAATGTCTCCAGGTCTTCTCTCTAGCTGCCTTATACGCAGTGCAAGGAGATCTTCCCTACTAAGCCCCTCTTGCCAAGGTAGTACATTCCATGTGGGAATTGTATCCTCAATCGGCATCACTGGCTTTTGACCATGCATTAGCTCCGCAGGCATATAGCCAGTTACTGAGCTATGTGTTGTACGATCAGCCCATAAAGCATATGGTAACAATTTTGGCCACTCACCAACTCTTCCTTCGCAAGCCTTGGCCAAAGCTTTGATGATAGGAGGATGCCCTCTTTCACTCTTTCCATTGCCTTCAGGGTTGTAAGCTGTAGTAAGAGAAAGCTTGATCCCTAATCTAAAAAAGAACTCCCTTGCTTCTTCGGCATCCAGTTCACCTCGATCTGCAGTGATTTTTCCCACACAACCATAACGGCAAATCACCTCATCAAGAAGGAATTTGCACACAGCTTCTGTGGTCTTAGCTCTTAATGCTCTTCCTTCAACCTGGTTAGTTAGGTCCTCTCGTGCAAGGACCAAGTATCTCATCTGCCAGAGTCCTAAAGGCATCGTGACTAGATCCACAACCCATTTATAGTGCATGGCTAGTGGATATGTAGGGTGCAATCCATCACGATGTCGAACATTTGAATACATTTGACAAGTTACACATGACTCTACAAACTGAGATACATCTTTATACATACCCTTCCACCAGTATTTTTCTTTCAACTTGGAGAAGGTTGCCCACTGTTGGGATCGGAGAGCACACACACAGAGAGCCAGCACGAAGAAGGAGATAGACGCAGTGTGTGGCGGGGCGGTACTCACACTACAATGTGTAGTTATGAGTATAGTTATTATGAATGAGTAAATGAATGGCTGTACATGGGCGGCTGAACAACGGGCAGCCGGGCACACGGGCCTTTAACCGAACAATCTCCCACTTAAAGGCAGTGTGCCTTTAAAGTGGCCAAAGTACAGCAAAAGAAGTCAAGCCATACCCATCAGCGATCTGCAGTGTGCAAACCGATGTGAGGCTAACGACTTCGTGAGTAGATCAGCAGGGTTATCGTCAGTGTGTACCTTGACAAGCTCTATGCGCTTGTCCTCTAGCACCTCTCGTATGAAGGGATACCTCACCTCAATGTGCTTTGTCTTCGCATGGAAGACAGGATTCCGTGCCAATGCTATGGCACTCTGGCTATCACAATGTAGAATCGGAGCATCACAAGCCATACCAAGATCTCCCACTAGTCGTGAGAGCCATACGGCCTCCTTGGCAGCCTCAGTGGCAGCCATATATTCAGCCTCTGTAGTGCTCAAAGCAACGCATGGCTGTAAACGTGATGCCCACGAAACCGGTCCACCTGCAACTGTGAACACATAGCCGCTAGTAGACTTCCTCGAGTCCATTGACCCTGCATAGTCTGAATCTGTATATCCGCAAACAGACATATCCTTCTCACCATAACATAGGGACAACTCTGAAGTCCCTCTCAAGTATCTGAGAATACCTCTCACTGCATCCCAATGACGCTTGCCCGGGTTAGACATGTACCTGCTAACCACACCAACTGCATGAGCAAGATCTGGACGCGTAGCCACCATGGCATACATCAAGGAACCAACAGCTGACGCATAGGGAATCTGAGACATCTCTGTAGTCTCCAAATCTGTCTGAGGGCAGTCATCATGGCTGAGTTTTACATATGGAGGCAACGGGGTACTAATGGCCTTCCCCCCTTCCATATGAAAACGCTCAAGCACCCTGTCAATGTACTCTTTCTGACTAAGAAAGAGCATCTTGTGAGAACGATCACGAGTGATCCGCATACCCAAAATATGACTGGCATCCCCAAGATCCTTCATGGAAAAGGTCTCATGTAGCCTATGTTTCAAGGCATTCACATCAGAAATACACTTCCCTGCGATCAGCATGTCATCCACATACAAAACCAAAACAATAAGACTACCATCTGCAGCCTTGCGAGTATAGAGGCATGGGTCCTCATAACTGCGTACATAACCCAATGAACTCATGAATGCATCAAACTTACGATACCATTCACGAGATGATTGCTTCAGCCCATACAAGGTCTTAAGAAGCCGGCATACCATCTTCTTTGAACCATGAATAACAAACCCACTTGGTTGCTCCATGTACAAATCCTCGTGCAAGTCCGGATGTAAGAAAGCTGTCTTTACATCCATTTGCTTCAACTCCATGTCTTCTGTAGCTACCAAGGCAAACAACATACGCAAAGTAGACATCTTCACCACTAGGGAGAAGATCTCGTCAAAATCAATGCCCTTCTGTTGCTTGAATCCTTTAGCCACAAGCCTTGCTTTGTACCTAGGCTTTGCATCCATTGAACACAATTTTATCTTGTAAACCCACTTGCATGGTAGTGCCTTCTTACCCTTTGGCAAAGGAGTAAGCTCCCACGTTTTATTTTGGATCAACGAATCCATCTCTGACTGCATAGCCTGCTCCCACTTGAGCTTGTCAACACTAGACATGGCCTCATCATAACATGATGGCTCCCTGCAATCAGTCAACAATACATAATCCATAGAAGGCACAAAACGCTGAGGCTGTCGTGCACGCCGCTCTGAACGCCTCAAAGACTGTGCAGGAGGTGCATCTGGCTGTCCCACATCTACATGATTTCCCAACAAGGGCTGATCTGGTTGTCCCACATCTACATGATCTCCCAACAAGGGCTGATCTCCCACTTGAGGGTCAATGGGCTGCCCACGAGCAGCCATGGGACCATCATACCGATGACCATCCTCCTCAAATATCACACGCCGAACCTCAACCGTTCGCGGTGATGCTCTATACATAGAGTCCTCATGAAAAACAACATCATGGCTGCGCACAATCTTCCTGTCAATAGGATCCCGCAATCGATAACCCATCTCACCAGAGCTACCATAACCCAAGAAGATACATCTCTTGCTCTTTGGATCCAATTTGCTGCGTTTTGCCTTAGGTACATGTACATAAGCTTCACAGCCAAAAACACGAAGGTGACCATACGAAGGTGGCAAACCTGTCCATACCTCTTCAGGCACTTTGAAGCCCAAAGGAACACTAGGTGAACGATTTATCAAATGCACAGAAGTGGCAACAGCTTCAGCCCAAAATCCATTTGACAAACCAGCCATAGAAAGCATACTACGGACTTTTTCCTGTATAGTCCTGTTCATGCGCTCTGCCACACCATTTTGAGGAGGTGTATAGGGAGCACTAAGCTCGCGCCGTATACCCTTCACAACACATAATGCTGTGAAAGCATGAGACATAAATTCACCCCCATTGTCCGTACGTAAGCACTTCAACTTACAACCTGATTGGTTCTCAACAAGAGCCAACCATTGCTTAAATATATCAAACACCATATCCTTCTTACGAATGGGGTATGCCCATACCTTCCTGCTAGCATCATCAATGAACGTAACAAAGTACATAGCACCTCCAAGAGAAGCATTGGGCATCGGCCCACATACATCACTATGCACCAAAGCTAGCTTTTCCAAAGATCTGTGTGGAACACTTTTCTTATGAGAAGACCGAGCATGTCGACCATAAAGGCAATGCTCACAAAACTCAAAACCACCAAAATCTGAAACGGGAATGTAATCCGCACGTGCCAACAACTTCAAACCTTTTAGTGACATATGCCCCAAACGCTGATGCCATAAAGAAGCAGGAGGTTGCTCAGTGATCCCCACAATGTGATCAGCCACACTAGCTACACAAAGGGAATACAACGTATTCCTCTTAGCACCTTTAACCAAAACAAGGCTGCCCTTAGTGATCTTCCAACCTCCATCACCAAAAGATACATTGAAACCAAGTGAATCCAACTGACCCACACTAATCAAGCTTTTTGCAAGAGCCGGCACATGACGCACACGCTGCAAGACAAACGTAGTAGAGTTTGGCATGGCCAAATGAATATCCCCAATGCCATGAATCTGCATAGAACGCCCATTGGCAATCCTGACAGTACCTGTGCTCGAAGCATCGTAGTCATGAAACCACGACCTATGAGGCGTAACGTGAAAAGAAGCACCACTGTCAATGACCCAATCCATAGGCATACTACGCTCATGAGTGAGAAGAAAAGCGTCATCAAAATAGGATGCAAGCAACACATCACCAAGCTCTTCACTAGTAGCACTAGTCGGAGCACATACATGGTCATCTTGAGAGCTACACTCTCCCTGTGTTGCATTTAACTCCTCAATCTTGACATTGGATTTAGGCTTGTCCTTAGCATCATGGTCTTTCTTCTTACCATCTCCATTTTCCCTTTTCCACTTGTAACAATCCTTTTTGAAATGGCCTTTTCTACCACAATGAAAACATTCCACATCCTTTTTACTTGTGCCTGCACGGGACTTGCTTCTAGATTTACCCCTGTTGGACTTATACTTGTCCATAGTCTTGCCTCTGACAACCATTGCACTAGAAGACTTACTACCTGCATTATTCTTTCGATTAATCTCTTTCGTGAGAAGACTAGACTCCACATTAGTACTTGTCAACTCATTCGCAGGAACCGAGTTACTTATGGCTATCCTAAATGTGTCCCATGACTCAGGCAACGTGACAAGTAAAAACATAGCTTTTACATTTTCCTCAATTGTAATTTCCTGCGTAGCAAGTTGGCTGAAAATTGTATTGAACTCATTCAAATGCGCATTCATGGAAGCACCTTCCTCCATTCACAAATCAATAAGCTTTTTAATCCAATACACCATAGAAGCAGCCGAATGCTTATCATACATATCGCAAATCTGCTGCCATCGCTCATAAGCTCCACCCTATGCATCTTTCACATTGTAATAAACAGACTTTGAAAGGGAAAGCCTAATGGTAGACCTGCACATCTCATCCAACTCCTCCCAATCATCCCTCTCCATGTTCTCTGGCTTAACTCCCTGCAACTTTAGAGGTCGAATCTGTTTCTTCTGCACCAAGACATTCCAAATCTGATCTTTCCAATATGAGAAGTTAGCACCATCCAACTTCTCAATATTGAAAACTGTGTCCTCTTTAGTGCCCATTACAACAAGAATGCAACAATGAGAAACCTGTAACCAACCAACAAACTGCCACAACAAAGTAGTGTTGCAAATCTAACAACACCTGCTGCTCAATCAAAGAGCAAACGCATAGAGTATAAATCAGCCCATAATATGGTCAAAAAACGTACGTAGAAATCCACAAACAAATGCATAAACCCGTGACACCTGTAACTCAACCGGCCTAGGCAAACTGTGCCACAAAATGCATCAACAATGAGCTGTCATAGAGGCATAAACATACTCCATGTCTGAATAACCACAATAGAGACATAAGCTGACCAAGCTTACACAAATCCGTGAGCATAAATGGATCCAAGTGAGCATATAACCAATGCACAAGCTCAGCGAAGTCCAATCTCTACTGTCAACCAAGTACCTGTCCGTACTCAAACCGCAACACTGCAAGCAAGAGCAAACCCGCTCTATGTATAAGTGAACCAAATCTCCACAATATCATGCATAAAGAGTGTCTGTCAAACTGCCATATCCACATCCATCAACATACATAGATGATGTAAACCTGTAGCTCAAGAACACGCATAAACAGACTGCCCAGAAGAGTAGAAGCTCCCACTCAAACCACAACCATATGCATGGCTGTCCCATAGTCAAAATACATGTTTTGTAACCACAGAAGAAACCTGTATCCAAAGCTCCCTGTAACCTGTAACCTGTACCCGTACCTGTACCTGTACCTGTACCTGTAGTCGAAGAAGACAATGTCGCCAAACTCCCACTCTATCTGTGTGTATGAGGCCACTCCAAGAAGAGGCTACACACTCTCAAATGAGATGTGGGCTCACATAAGTGGAAGACACTACAACAATGGCACCTGTAATGGCTATGGAAGCTCTGGCAGCAGAAAACTACCAAAGAGAGATGAAAAACGTAGCTCCTAGTCTGTAGCTCGGATGGGATTTCTAATGGCACGAATGGCTCCGAAAGGGGGGTTAAACCCCAGGACGCCTACTGAAAATACTCGCAGAGTGCTGAACCTTCCAATGCCAAGCTCAGAAAAACCTTCTGCTCTTTGGAAATGCGCGCGTACGCGAAACCGAAAAACGGCAATGAAACAGCAGCAAGTTTCAACACACTCAACAATGATGATGAAGCTCTCAATGCTCTCACTACCAAGCTCTGATACCACTTGTTGGGATCGGAGAGCACACACACAGAGAGCCAGCACGAAGAAGGAGATAGACGCAGTGTGTGGCGGGGCGGTACTCACACTACAATGTGTAGTTATGAGTATAGTTATTATGAATGAGTAAATGAATGGCTGGACATGGGCGGCTGAACAACGGGCAGCCGGGCACACGGGCCTTTAACCCAACACCCACACACCCCTGTGTCCAGCCCATAGACTCTCATGAAACTCTTGCATGAGCTTTACTTGAGTCTCTTTTTTACATATAACCCGTTGTGGTGTAGCACCCTTTTGTTTAGGATGCTTCCACAAGTAACCATCCCTTAAAAAGTACCCATATGCTTTCCTGCGTATCCTCTTGAATTCTTGTTCAGACCAATCATCCTGTTTTGTTAGAGTACTCAAGTAACTTCCAATAGAAAGCCAATCACCTTCATAAACATCTTTCAAGAACAATTCAAGTGAATTAGTCATGCAGACATTGTTACCTTTGACATGAGAGATAGAATAGAATTTTGTGCCTACATCATCTCCCTCATCAATCATTTGTGACTCATCTTCATACCTTGCCCTTGATAGCATATCTGCCACTGTATTATCTTTACCTGCAATGTGCTTAAACTCGGGATTTAAGGACTTAATGTAGGCAATCCACCGCAACATAGCAATGTCTGGTGTTGAGAAGCTTGTAATCATCCCAAGAAGTGGTAGACAATCTGTTTCTACAACCACACATGCACCAATTAGGTACTCTTTCCCACTTTTCAAGGCTGTAACCATACCCCATAACTCTCTCTTTATATGTGGATAGTTTCTTTGGCGAGCACTTAGTACCTTTGCTGCAAATCTTACCACATACCTGTGTCCTTCTTTGTCATCTTGCCCTATTGCCCATCCAATCCCTGTAGGACTGGTATCTACTGTCACAATCTACAGTCGTTGCTGACTGGAGTAACTCCTTTAGCTTTTTCATGGATTTTACATGTGCTTCTGTCCATTTAAACTTTTGATTCTTTCTAAGCAGCTGATAAAGAGGATCAGCTACATGTGCATAATGTGGAATCCAAATAACATAGAAGACACATGCTCCCAGAAACCTTCTAACCTCAGTGATGCTAGTGCATGTTTCTTTCATTCTTTGGATGGCATCTACCTTTGATGGACAAGGTTTCCTACCATATGGCCCGCACATGTGCCCCACAATGAGCACTTCTTTGACACCAAACATAGACTTTTTCCCTAACAATGTAAGATTCACTTCTTCCAACCTATACAAAATTTTATCACAATCATTTATGTGATTTACCACAAACCTGCGACATTCCTTGAGATCCAAAGCTTCATCTTTGTCACTTTCTTCACATCCTTTGATAGGCAAATCATCAATGAAAGGCATTATGATTTGAGGAATAAAGTCACGTAAGACCTTATTCATCCCATTCATCATATGTGAAACCGAGTTGGTTGCTCCCTGTGGCAAGGTACACATCCTTACCAAACCCAAAGGTGTCCTCATGGTTGTCAAGTCTCTGCTTTCGATTGCAAGCTGAAATTGATCATACCCTGAGTAGAGATCCCCCATTGAGTAGATTTCTCTCGCTGCAAACGCCTCTGCAAATTCATCCACAATTGGACCCGTTCCTACATTTCTAATTGTCACCTTGTTCAGTGGTTGCATATCTTGGATGAAGCGTAGAGAACCATTCTTCTTTGGAACTGTGAACCACCTGTTTGAGTATGGAGCACAAGAAGGCTCCAAGATTCCCATTTTGATTTTCTCATTCAGTAGCTCTACTAACTTTGGCAAATGAGCCTTTGGAACCGGAATAGGCCGCAGATTCCAAGGCACATGAGGTATTGTGAAAATTACCATAGAAGCTACAATATAAGGATCAACACATCCTATCTCATGTGGCTCAAATGCAAAAGCCTTACCATGCTTTGAAAGCATTTCTTTGAAGCACTTTGTCTCCCCCTGTGTTAGAAACTCCTCGCAACCAATCTGCAACTCTTGAAAGGACTCCTTTGTGAAGGAATGCCCGATCTTTTTAGGATTCCGCAAACTTGGTTGTAAACAAGCCTGTTCAATCTTTTCCTTGTTGTTGGGTGGTAAGGGCGAAGCTACTGGTTTTACCTTCTTTGCTACACTCTTGTATTTAGTTTCAACATGGACTTCTGGGCCAACTGTTTGGCTTTCTTTAAAGGCTTCTATTACTTGATACATTTCCATAGAGCAAACTTCCACAACTTCATTTTCAAGATGCAAACTAGACCTCATTATAGCATCAAGCTCACCCATTGTATCTACAAAAGAAACTTGTTCACACAAACCCAAAACATTTTCAGTAGGCTTTAGCAACCCACTCTTTTTCATGCCTATTTGTACATTATGCACATATTGCCTCTCATATCTCTTCAAATCTTCAAGTTTTGTAAAACATACTGATCCATTCCTTGTTACCAAGGAGCTCATCGAGAAAGTTTCACCTATTTTTGGATCAAGCGAGACCCTTTTTCTTTCTGTACCACTGCAATCCCGCTTAACAATGGTACTTGGCCAAAACCCATCATTTCTCTATGATCATGAAACTCTTTGCTTACCTTTGGTAGAGGATGTTCTCTGAGGTTGTCACGATTTCTTTCATGGTTTACACAGACTGTGAGAAATTGGACAGCTCGTTTAGCATCTCTGCTACGTATTCTAGCATATGCTGAACCATCGTCCATAACCTTTGTTTCCATTCGAACTCCCACAATGTAGGGTTGTCCAAGGATGAGATGATATGAAGATGTATCCTGTACAAAGAAGTTTTGGTCAATCTTTACATCACCTATTGTCACCTTCACACCTGGACATGCTGCATACAATTCACCGGATGAATTGTTTGCCACTTTTACCATCCAACCATGATCTGTGTCCATTGGCCATTTGCACTTGTTGTAGAGACTCTTTGACATTATGTTTATTTCTGAACCATGGTCAATCAAGGCAACAAATGGCACTTCAAGATCACCTACTTTGACCAAAGTTTCTGTAGTAGCCCTTGCCCAATGACTTCGTGAATAGTAACTCCTAGGAATATCTTCAACTTCTTCATCATCATTTGAGAAATGCACTTGCTTCACTCTCCCACTAGATTGGTAGCATCCCACCATAGCTCCATCATTCTCCGTATTTTGCAGTTGCATCCCTTGTGTCTTCGAGGTTTCCCCTTCAACCTGTGGACGAGAAACTTCAGCAAGGGTTTGCCTCTTCCTCTTGATGATGTCAATGATCTCCTCGTGGAATTCATGCTTTGCAATGCCAAGAACTTCTCCCAAAGTGAACTCAATCTTGCTATTCAAGATCCTTTCCTCCAAGACTTTCTTTAAATCTGTAGCAACCTCAATATCAGATTGTAGTTTATAAGTTGGGCCTTTTGTCTTACCTTTCGTTGGCACTTTCTTCTTTCCTGTAGTAGACTCCTCCATGAGTACTTCAGGTGGAGATGCTCCTTGTGTTGAGGGTGTTTGAGAAGGCATTGAGTCGCTTCTTCCCCCACTTCTAGAAGCTCTTTTTGATGGTCCTTCATCAGCATTCTCACGTCTGCGCTTCTCTTCTACAATTGCCTCATTTTGTTGGCATTTTGTAATGTAGGCATGCACTGACAATGAGTCCACTGGATCATTCCATCCTGTTTCTAGACGTATGCAATCACCTGCTTCATGTAGAATCTCTTTTGTAAGCTTTCCCTTTTTAGCTAATTGCATGACATTTGGCCAAATTTGACCATGATGGTCACTCACCTCTTCATCACAAAAATGTTCAATTTTTACTCCATAAGTAGCTGCCTCAACTGAAGAGGTGGCATGCTTGGTTGCCATATCTTCAACTAAGGTTTGCATTCCCCCCTTCCCAAAGTTAGTTTTCAAGGGTAGACCTGTCTCTCTTAAGTGGATTTTACCATCCTTAAAAAAGACAACATCTTTTGACAAAGCATCACTAAAATCATCACAATCCCTTCTTACATGGTCTGTACTATCACACCAAATACATCTATTAACAAACCCTTCTTTGGGCTGTTGTCTTTGCCTAGGAAGTGGCCCTGATGGTTGGCCTTTTTCTTCAAGCTTTGCAAACTTCACCTTCAAGTCACGCATTCCCTTCACAAGCTCATCTAGCATGGACTCATCAAACTTAGGAGCGATAAAAGTAGGCTTTACCATTTTGTCAGAAGTTGAGGTGGAAGGACTTGTAGTGTTTACTACCATCTTGTCCCTTCTTCTTTGTCGTTTGGAAAGCAGTGAGACAGCACCTTCAACCTCATTCCAGTCGGTCTTTAGTCCTTGCTCAGCATCTTTATCTTCAAGAAGAAGCTCCAAATTTTCTTGAAACTCTTTACCTGCAGCTTGTAAGAAAAGATCTGTCTTCTCTGCATCTAGTGTGGCCCTTTCTGTCCTAGTGAGTTGTGCATAGCGTCGCTCAAATTCCCTAAGTAGCTCTGTTATTGATAGTCCTTGCTTTGGCTTGAATACCCATTCTAAGAATGTCCTTTTGGTCACTCTCTCCGAGTCCTCCATGAAATATTCCTCCTGTAAAGCTACTTTGACTTCAACCCAATTTCTCCCATGCCCATCTTTAATTGCCCTAACATGCTCCCTAATTTCTGGAGCAACAACTAGCTCAAAGCTTTGAATCATCTCACCTTCTGACACGCGATGCAGCTCCATCTCCTTCACATACTCGCGTAAGTACTTGGTTACATCTTTGCCATTGAACTGATCCATTCTGTTGACGACCACTTGTATGGCCTTCGTTGCTGAAATCTCCCTTCTTTCAGTAGCATGTTGTTGTTGCATGAACATTGCAAATCCTTGAAACATTTGCATTGTTGCTGCATCAAAATGCATACCCTATTGCTCAACATGATCACCCATGGTTACCCACAAACTCTCACCCTAGCAGATTCGCGTCGGGTTCACCAAAAATATGTCGAGAAATTTGCGGTCTTGCCAGGAAAGCACCGGGCTTATGGCTGTGAGAGTTTGTGAGAGAACTCAACAAAAACTATATGAAGGAGTTAAACCATAGATGCTATGAAGACTAGGGTTTGGAAAGAAGTGCAATCAAAGAAGACTCACTCTTTCTCTCTTGCATTCACACACACAAAGAAAGAACGCAAAAGAGAATGTCAGAACAATACGAAGATGAAAACATCAAGGCTATGGTCATATCGTATCATGGGTAATATGAAAGGGTTAATGGATGAGTTAATGGCATTCAATCTTGGCTGACCAAATAGGCTACGAATTGTTCTTTGGAATTGTAGTTTTGTGCTTACCATAATATATATATTTTTTCTAGTGATTGGGATTAATTGTGTGTACAAATCCTCTTGGTTCATAGCAAGATAACTACGCTTACATCAAAAGAAAAATTATAGTCTATGAGAGGTAGTATGATGGGATCCGGTGATAGAAGTATTTCATTGAGCCTTTCAGGGCCAAAGAGAAACACTATACGTTGTTGAAAGTGTATTTTACAACTAATCCATACATTAATTTTAATAGATCGTACAAAGCGAAAGCGATAGAAATGATCATCATGTGGGTTATTCATCTAGGATAGTATGTGAGAAATGTAGATATGAGAGAAGTGAAGAGATGAGAAGTTTCCCTCCCAAGCCCTATTCTTGCCCGTAGGCAATAAGGATACTGCGGGGAGAGATGTACCTGTAGCAAGAGAACCTAGAGAGGATGAATTACTAAGAATGAAAGAGATAGGTTTGGTTAAGGAGATGAGATTAGATACATATATATATATATATATATATATATATATATATATATATATATGTTGGATTAGAGATGAAAATGAAAACAACAAGAAATCAAGAGAACATCAATGTAGAACACATCTTACTTGAAACCCTTCGGCACCATTATTGATGGGAGAGAGAAGAAGAGTGGATAATTCCACTTTGATTGATACACCAAGTGCAAGACCTTCTTTGATTAGAGTTGATCTTCCAAGGTTAGCTTGTTGCAAGAATGGCTAGTCTCCCTCTAGGAGAAAGTGTAGGCTTGGGCTTATGTTAATGGCTAAGTACAATTAGGCATTACTACTCACTCCCTCGAGAATTCCTCTCATCAATGGCTTGAATGCTTGAGTTCTTTCCAAGGAAGAAGAGGTCCCCTTTTATAGGTGAAGGGAACCCACAAGGGTTTACACAATAAGAGAGGAGCCAGTGTGAACAGGAATTGGAAAAGTTGGAAATGAGCTGTCCCTGCATGATGTGGGCAGACTGGGGTCCAATATTTTGATCATATCTCCTCAACCGTGGCTCCAAATAAAAAAGTAAAAATATGGGCAAAAACTTCAGCTCATTAGCTACGATTTTCATTTTAAAATCGTTTTCCAATTCGGATTGGAACCTTGTGTATAAAAAAATCATCAAAATAGGGTCCATTTATGGCAGCAAAAGTCTTATGTGGTCTCCTTAGCCTAGACTTTCATTTAATTCCAAAGGACACCTCATGCCATATGAAAGCATGACATTGCTCCTTGACAAAGTTTTGTAATCATGCTTGCAATAATGCATTAAAATAAGTGTATCTTTGAAATCATGCCACCTAGTGTCCCACTAGGATTTGATTCTCTCCTAGTAGCTATTTAAAAAGAAATATAAGAAAAGTATAAAAAATACATAGAATATATATACATTGGAGTTTACCCTAGATATAGGATCTAGCTAGGGTGTGAGATGATAATAAAATAGTAGAAATAAAGAATCAATGCTTTTTGCCCCAAGTTAAAGAGGCGGAGCTATTGATGCTTTTCCCATAGTATTTTTTGATGGTAAAGTAAGGATATGTTACCCTTGAGAAAAATAATAGGATGAGATAGAAGGCTTATTATTATACTTAAATATGCATATGTACACTATAGGAAATATAATTATGTATCTAAAAAAATACAAGATAGATCTTGTAGCATGCGTTCCTACTATGTACGTGTCACAGCACGACAGCGCGCTCGCGCGCGTGCGGGCGCGCGCGCACACACACACACACACACACACACATAGAGGATGCATTCCCCTCCCTAGAAACTGCGCGTGCTCTATACCACTAAAGGAGAAGGGAAAATCTACATGCCTATTCTCTACCCAACCACTCCCTTTTATAGACTCCATAAGCTATCTTAGGAAACCTCTATTCTTAGCGTGCCTAGCTGACCATGCCCCCCTTGGTCCTACCCTTGTTGTCACATTGCCCTTGAAACGAAATGATATCTCTCAACCAAAACTTTGCTTAAGATTGAAAGGGATATATTTTAAGTGTCCAATTGCTAGGGAGAGGGAAAAAATGGTGGGATGAGGGTTTGTGTCACATAATCTACCCTTATTAAGGCACCATTTGGCATTGGTGTGCTCTTATGATTTGGTAAAGGAAAGTTACACCATAAATTGGATGTTGTACATGAACACTCAATTCATCCATAAAACACTTTACATAACGTCTGTTGAGTTCACCTTCACTTGACATGCAACTCACAATAGCCGCAACAATAGCCATGTTAGTTCACACACCCAATTTGACCACAGAGAATTACCTTATTGCGCCTTGTAAAGTGGACCATTGATCCCTTATGGTTGGGATTGTATGGAACCCCTTCCCATTGTCCAAATGTGCACACGTGCCAAGTGTGAGTGCCGAGGTTAGCCATTGCTGCCAATGCAGCCTACTCTTAAACTCTCGCCGGTGTTTCAAAAGGTATCCATTTCTTGCTTTCTAATCTCTATGGGTTGCCCCTCTTGTGAGCTTCAGTATTCAACTTTGCCGTATACACCCATTTTGTGTCTTTCCCTTGACGGAGATAAGCTCGTTCTCTCCCTCATCAAGGACTGATGCACTTGCATCCTTAGGGTTTCCCAAAAGCTTCACCCAAGGATGCATCCCCCCCCCATCTCCACATACCTCAAAGACGACCTCTACATTTGGATTTTCACAAATTGTCTATGCTCTTCTTTATGAAGGAGTTGACGCACACATCACAAGAACTTCACGAGACATTCCCAAATGAAAAAAGGGTCTTTTTTTCCATATAATTTACCACGTTCAAGGGGAAAAAACCCTCCAAATTTTCTTTTCCATTTAGGAAAGCTACTAGTAAAATACACCCATGTTGGAAAATGTGATGGATTTTTTTCCCATGTAATTAAGTTATGAAAATATTTTTCTTTATAAAAAAAAAGAATGGTTTTTTACTTGGAAATTATGTTGCCATGTGGTGAAATATTTTCTCAAGCTGGCTAAAAATAAGATAAATTGTTTTTGGGATTTTTGGCCTGCTCAAAGGGCTAAGGCCATAGTGATGTGTTCCTTTTCTGCTAATGAAAAAGGGTAAGATATTGTTAAAAAATGCAATATTGTTTAATTGGTTGGGGCAGATAGAACACTCATTAGATAAACAAAATTGAACCATGAAAAGAAAACTTTTCATTGGTTGAATGAGGTAATAATCCCTAGATGGAAACATGTAAAGACAATGATAAAGATGTGATCGTGAATATGATGAAGATTTTGAAATTTTTTGAGATTGAGGAGACCTATTTCGATCGACTTTTAGTACATGGAATCTAATGAGATGCCAAATTTTCACTCAATTTTCTCATCTCTACCACCTCCCCCTTTTTCTGTGTGTCGGCTGTGCATCCTCCGCTAGAGAGAGAGAGAGAGAGAGAGAGAGAGAGAGAGAGAGAGAGAGAGAGAGAGAGAGAGAGAAGAAGTGCGAGCGAAAAAGGGAAGTCTGGGCTGTAGAGTCGAGGAGAATGAGCCACCAAGGGCTTGCATAGAAGCACTACCAAGCGGAACCGGCGGAGAACGATTGGGAGAGCCTTTGGTTGAACCAAGCCGAAGGCAAAGGGTGAGTTGCTCGGTGGTGCAAACTTGGGGATCGCCATGGGGTTGGGAGCCAAAGTGCCTTGTTAGAGGAGGTCGAGAGCTGCATTAAGATTGGGTTAGCCAGGGCTAGTAGCCGGCTGGTGATGAGTTGCAAGGAAATAGAAGGGAAGGAGACACCTACAGGAAGGCGGAGGGATTATGCAAAGAGCATAAAGGAGAGAGTGGGATGGAGGAGGCTAGCTTCAAAAGGGAAGAGAACTATAGAGAGGGCTGATGATGGCATGTTGTACAGAGAGGATGGAGCAATAGTTTTCCATAGAGTTTTCTGGGCAGGGAAGAAATCACCATCAAGATCAGTCACTCTCCACAAGAGAGTCCTCAGAATGAAGTCCATGCTCGACGATACCCTACACCTTGGGCCGCCTGTTCCACCATTGCTGGCTTTGATGGACTGCCTTCCTTATCCTCCTTTGTAGCACCCCACTTACTGCCTTGCCAAACCTGTCTCGGTCTGCAAACTGATATTGCTTGTTCTTCTTGCCATCCTTTGCATTCCCTATCATCTAGTTCTCACCATCTCTCGCGTCATTCTCTCATGTAAGGCCCCTTCAACCCCTAGCGGCGCTTAGCTGTCTTGAAAGCGCCCTCCTCATTTTTGGCCTTCTCACCAAAGTTGCTTTGTGTAGTTTGCCCTCAGTTACTCATTAGTGCCCTCTCCCAATGGCCTGCCGCTCGGAGTATCATATGCCAATAGCTCGCAGAAGCTAGCACAGCAGCCCTTAGCGATCGGGTAGTCCCACGCTCGGAAGGGCACCAGGGTCGACAGGGCCCCACTCTCTATCTCTCTGTCTTGTTTCAATTATGTACATCTCCTAATGGTCATTTTGCAAGCCTCGGGATTTCATCACTTTTTTCTCCTTGTTTTTTTGGCCTGCTGCCCAAAGGCAAAGGCTATAGAGACGGGTTTCCTTTTTGTTGTTGAAAAATACAAAAAAAAACTGGATTTTCGTTTTGCCACCATTATGTATAACGATATGATTAGTTTGATTTGTAAATGCACAAGTTTTTGATAAATGAATAAGATAGTGGACACTCATTACTAAGTACGATGGGATAGGATACTATGCACGGATACATACTATCTTATAAATGCTTGCAGCCAATAAATATAGAGAGAGAATCAGTGTTTTGGAAAAGTGTGTCTTAAGCCTTGAGCCGGTTGCACAATCAAAGTAACCAGTTGATTTTATTGTTTCCAATTCCAGGTGGTAGTGGGTACCTGTGCTAAAACAAAAACTTTTTTGGCGTGCCCAAAGGGCAAGGCTATAACGTTGCCTTCTCTTTTTGCTGACTAAAATATGAAAAAAAATTGAGTTGTATTTTTAAGTATTTTTAGAGAGATCAAAAATATTGATTGGTTGAAATAAGATAGTGGACACTCATTGAAATGAATTGTGTAAATGTAATGATGGACATGTCTTGAGTTTTGAAATATGAAATGAACTCTCATATATAAGGAAAAGATTTTGGGTTGCCCAATGCCTTTGGAAGCATCAAAGGTTGATAGCCTTACATGTTAAATGATAAAGCTTTAGAGGCTCCACAAATCCCAAGAGTCACCTTTTCATTTTGAAATAAGAGAAGTTCTTTTACCCACCTTTTCATTTTGACAATTTGGTTCACCCCTTGAAACTTGAGGTAATAGACTAAAGTTGTCATTTTTGTTAGTTAAAACTTTATGGAAGGAATTTATCATTTAGGGTTTTAACCTTTTTAAAGTTTTTTTATTTTTATTTTTAGAGATTTTAAAGCTAAGTTTAGAACTTAAAGATGTAGAACTTTTATAGTAAGGTCTCCAATAATCCAATGAGGACCTATACATTTTTTTTATTAGAAAGCAAAACTTTGAATTAAAGAAAGTGAAAATATTATTGCATGCATCCACAAGTAGGGGGAGGGTCACCCCGAGATGCTAGAGTTTTAGGACTTAGAACTTTAAAGCTTTTGAAGTGGGATTTACAACTTAGGGATCTACAGTTCTAAATTTGTAAAAAGGGCTCTAGAGCTTAAAAATGTAGAATTTTTAAAGTGGGGTGTAAAGCTTAAGGGTGCTTCTTTAATTTAATTCTATGTGCTTATGTTTTTTTTTTAAAAGCTTAGAGATGTAGTGATTTTAAAGTGGGATCTAGCTTCAGAATCTCAAGGCCTAAAATTGACGCCTATTTTTTTTGTTAAGGGCTATTTTGCCTATCAAAACAATCTCAAAATTGTCTGTCATTTTTTGTATTTATATCTTTAAGTTAACGTTATATATGACAAATTATATAAGTTGATTGCATTACACAAAACATATGAAAGGGGGCTTGAAAAATTGCATATCAGAAAGAAATTTTTATCATGCCTAGCAGCCTTGTGATTTTATCACTTGTTGCTAATGAAAAAGGGATGTAATTTTAAAAAATGAACAATTTTTGGTCTGCCCAAGGTTGAGGTATTACTCAATTTTATTTGATTTATGATAAAGAAAAGATTTAGTGGTGGCCCGGTGGGTGATGCTTTCTAGGATGTCAAATGAAAAGTAGCTAGAGTGGAGGGTCATGAATCATGATGGTTGTCTTAACTTTGTGGTGGGAATTTGGAGCCTCCATGTAAGAGCCATGTCAGCGCATGCTAATCACTCTGCACATTCATGCTCATCGTCCTCCATGCGCGTCATCCTACATCTCCTCGTTTGTCTTATGTTTGTGGTGGGAATTTGGAGCCTCCATGTAAGAGCCATATGTCAGTGCATGCTGATGGCTGTGCACATTCATGCTCATCTTCCTCCCTGCTCATCATCCTGCATCTCCTCGTCTCCCTCCTGACCCCAATTGTGCCCCACCCCCCTCTTCCCCTTCCTTCAGCCTGCGTGTGCAAGGCGACCAACTAGCCTCACGAATTATTCATTCGTGGGCACTGCCCTATGAGAAAACCAGCCATCGATGCATATGAAGCCGACCGAGCTACTTGCAAGGATGTGTGAGGGAGAGAGATCCATTCCTTGGCCTCCATTACACACGGACACACAGCCAATTCTAGATCCAGCTTTCAGATGGGTAGTACTTGCTACGTGGGAGCAGCTCGGCCTTATCATGGGGGACTCTGCAGTGCTCGACTGAGAGCGCCAGGTCGCAAGTCGCATGAACCTGTGTACTCCTTGTTGCACAGCAGGATCATTGCCCAGCGTGACAGAGATCAACTGCATGAGCCATGGAGGATCAAAGCTCAGGAGTCAGTATCATGTAGTTGCGTCTTCCACCTTACTTATTACTACAGCAAAATCTCCTTCGTCCAAGCTGGCATTTCCCTTCTGTAGGCCACACTGCTCTAGTCCTTTGCAACATTGCAACGACGAAGTGATAACTAATCATCATTTTTTGGAGCTGTACCTGCAAGTCTAGTTTAGCACATTAACTACCTTGATCTCTGACTAATGAATTCATTTAAAGACGGCATGAAGGCTTCCTCAGTATTGACTGCACTTTTGACACCGATCACTACGGAATCCACTAGATACCTGACACCAATCTTATCAATGAGGGCAATAAGATAGAGCTGAGCAAACCGGTGCATCGCTTGCTGAAAACGATGCGTTTGTGCGACGAGGATGACGGTGGGTGCAGTGGGTCGAGTAGCACCATGAAGTACTGATATCGCTTGAGCACAAGCGATGTGCACACGGGGACTTGCTTTCTAGTGAAAGTGGGGATGTCGGCGGGGATTGCGCCACCCCACATGCCCAAAGGCGCCGATAACCTGTTTCAGTTCAAACTCATAGTTGATGAGGACAAGTGGCGTGCATTGACGTCTGCTTTGCCCACACAACAGCCCCGACTGCGACGCGCCCTTTATCTCTTCCCTGGAGCTTTGACCCCTGCCCCCCTCTCTCACCTCTATCTCCCTCATCAATGCCACCAATCGCTTTCTCATCCTTCATCGCCCCCGCCCCTATGTCCCTATGAAAGGACCTTTTTAGCCATTTTAGCCTTGTGCTTCCTGCCTCGACACCTTAAGCTACAGCTCCACCAGTGCTGCCTAGTCCACCACCCCTTCTGTATTACTACTCCAATGTCCAAACTTACCTTCATAGCCCGCTTGCGGAAGGCTAGTTTTCAAAAAATCAAAGAAAAATCAAAGCATCTAGCTCTTTCGGATATGTATGCTGGCAAGTATCTACATTTGTTTGCACCTTGACTTTGCTGAGAACGATGTTGAGCAGCTAGGGGTTTGTCTCTCAAGGAAGGTTCTTTCTGTCACTTACCCTCAAAAAATGCCTTTGTTATTATTGATTTAGTTGTCCTAATGAATGTCACAATTTCACATCTCCCCATTGCAGGCTTTTTGCGCTCAAAACTGAGGTTGAATAAGCCCCAATTTTCTCTGGACTCCTTGCATGCAGACTTGAATATAGTTGTAATTGACATTGTAGATTTGTGCTCTAGGGGCAGAGGATACTGCATATCTTCCCGACAATGTTTTAATCATATAGATCTTGATACTGCAGGCATGCAAGGAGTCCATAACAAAATATTCAGTCAAGTACCTCTGAAATGATGTATGACTCCTAAATTCAAGTCCGTCGAGGTTGTTTTATCTGTTTATCTTGTTCCTTGTCTTTTTTTGTTCTGCACCACAACTCCCATGGATGCTTGCATGAAAACTGGACAAAACCTAACCATGAAACTCCAGTTTTTCATAGATTTTGTTTCTCAAAATTGTACTCCCTACTGACAACACCCTTGTTACTATTAGAGGTTATTTTGCAGGCCTCGTGATTTTATCACTTGTTTTATTGGTGAGTGCTGCAATGAGTGCTCAAAAGAAAGTTATGACTAAGGGTAGTGGGTTCTTGAGTGCGTTTAATGATGTTGCCAGCATGGAGGCCGTAGGGAACCTGTGTTGGTGGGTGAAAACTTAAAAGGCTCTCAAGAAGGTGCAGTTACAGTTACTGAAATGGCATCATTGTGGAGGTTCATTTTTTGAGGTTCTCGCTTCCTCGTTAGATGGGGGTAGTGACTAGGCTAGTCCCATAAAACCCTAGGTCCCTTCTCTCAGTTCTATCTTTTGCTCACTCTCTTTCTTGCCCTACGCTTTTCTGAACAATCCTATACATATATCGGGTTTTCAAGCCCTCGACCGCTCCACCTAGTGCTTGCGCGAGCCTCTTTGCAGGTTGTGGCTCAGTTGTGCTCGGCTTCTTGGAGAGGAGCATCTCAAGCCGTTTTTCAGTGCTTCCCCTCTCCTTTCTCCTCATGCACTAACAACCCCATGCTGGAAGCTCTCGTCCCTTCACACTCATCGTGCACGCTCTTTCTTTTATGGGAAAATTACCAAAATACCCCTCTAATTTGAGGAAATTCCCAAAATACCCTTGTATCTATTTTGGTTGGAATGTTCAAGATTTTCTAATCTTCATTCGTTTTTGACAGTTGAGATCCGTTTTTGAGTGCTCAGCATGTAATTTGTCACCAGTTACCATCGCAAAAAAGGAAATTATGTCTAAAAATAATGAAGCAATTCATCTCCAAAGCCTACGTAACCAACTCAAATTGTAGTTTTAGCATCTTGTACGATAGACAATCACTCTTCTTGCGAAGACCTACAAAAAAATTTATTTTTCGAGAAATTTAGTCTCACAACCAGGGGTATTTTGGGAATTTTGGAAAATTTGAAGGGCATTTAGGGAATTTATGACAAAATATCAGGGCCATTTTGAGAATTTTTGAAATTTGAGGGGTATTTTGGGAATTTCCTCAAATTAGAGGGGTATTTTGGTAATTTCCCCTTCTTTTATTGTGGAGCTCTTTTCGACCCCTTGGAAGGCAATAATTTTGTTGTTTCGTTATGTGAGCCCTGTTTGAAGGGCTTTGGTGTTTGTGTAGTGTTCTGTGTTTGAGGAGCTTTGGGGTTAGTAGAGCATTAACTTTGCAAGATGTGGACAATTTAGCAATTGGCGGTGAAGGGATGGAAGTGACGAGCTTGAGGTCGTGGTTGTTGACCTTGATGGGCTTGAAGCCCTGACTTCGCGTTTCGGGAACGAACTCACCCAAGATCTCTAGTGGCACTAATGTCCCGCCATTGCATTTGTGAGCAATGTCTTGGTTGTATTTAAAAACATAACATTTTTAGAAATCCACGACTTGCACTTTGCCAGCTCATTGTATTAAGTGTCTGTTTTCTTACCTCGGCCTAGCTACTTGTGAAACTAAACATGTTTGTATTAGCACCCCTCACACAATGGATGCCTTGAATCATGCCACGCAAAGGTCGAAAGGCAACTGAAAGGTGCTTTGCTAATCATAGAGTTGGTGGGTGATTCTATTGACTTTTACGTGCACATCTTTTTAAGTTTTTGATACTAAGTTGGAATTGCAAAGCGGGTTGCTACCCGTGCCTGAAAAATACCTAACTTTTTTAAAATTTCCCCTTAGCCAATTCAGGAAAGGAATTTTGTATGTTTGGAGAGATGATTTATTATGAACAATGCTCGTATGTGGGGTAGCTCCAATAAGGTTTTACTGAAGCTTCGGGTGTGGGTGCTAGAACCTTGCGCACATTTGATGCCTTTTTTGCTTTGCTATTATGGGAGCGCCTTCGATCAGCTTTCGTGATGTATCAATAATGGGTTATTGATTGAGAGGGTTTTAATCAATGCAATAAGTGTCGATAAGCACACAAGTTATTTTTGGAGGTCTCTTATATTTAGTGCTCTCTATTTCTCTCTAGCTCATCTGTCATTCTACCTCAGGATCTCTCTCTGGGGAATCTCTCTCTCTCTCTCTCTCTCTCTCTCTCTCTCTCTCTCTCTCTCTCTCTCTCTCTCTCTCTCTCTCCCCATGTGTGTGAGGCTGTTGTAGCCTTGCCAAAGCACAGAGGAGACGTAGAGCTTCTTGCAATAGTCATGTTGGGCATATCCTGCAATCAAGGTGCTTCGAGAGTGGACATTGCAAATAGAAATCTCATGAATGCCTTCTTATGCTTTTGTAAGGGCACCACATTTGGCTTACATACTTTTGGATTTGCATTGTGGCTATACTTTAATTAACATCATAGGCCGCGGGTCTTGCAAGCAGTTGGAAGATCTTTAACATACGGAGCTTGCCTCTGAGCTAAGATTATTTTAAATAGCAAGATAGTAGTAGATTCTAATGCATAGAATTGGAGGAACTTAAATTGTGATGGATATCATCATTTAAATCATAATTTTTTGGCTGGATTTGGGGGAAATGTGTACAGAAGTTGTTAAGTGACTTTCATAAGGGTTGATTGGTCAATGAGTTTAAAGTGAGTAAATTTTCACAACCTACTTTAGGCAAAGAATATATACATGGGAACCGAGCCATGACAGTACAAGCTTGCTAGATATGGTGTCTAACAAAGCCCCCAAAGCTAAGAAGTCCTCTCTTTATTTCTTAGCGGATACACAATTATTACATAGTGTTTGTATGTTATTTTTCTAGAAGTTTTATGTCAAATGTTTGTATGTTGCTTTTTGGAAGTTCTATGATAACGATGGAATTCTTAGTTAGGCCTGTCAAGATTCAACATTTTCTTGGTACACTTTAGGTGTAATCATTTTCATTTTGTGTGATATCCGTATGATTCCTTGTAAGTAAAAGTCTTGGATTGTAAAGTAGAGGTTGTTTAGCTGGTATAGCAGGCTCTAAGACGGTTCATCTATAATGTGACATTGGCCATGGGTAAGTCTAAAGGAGGCCATGACAGTAGGATATGTGGACACTTGGTTGTATCTTTGACCTTTAACATATGTGATGATGTAGAGAACATCTTGTATGTCCTCATAAGCTATCCTGTTAAATGCGTTCAAATAGAAATTAGCAAAAAAAACTGTGCTTTTACACTTCGCCAATTTCTTGTTCGTGGAAGCCTAGCAAGAAGCTGCATTATGTGCAACACTCTGAACCCAAGCCAATACACGGACACTTGGACGAGTAACGAGACTTAACATGTTTATAGAAGAAAGATGGACTCTTGAAAGGTGTAGTACGAAGGCATAAAATTTAAGAGCCATAGCCATGTGGAAAACTCCAAAAGAGGGAGGGGGTGGGTCTACATCAATTATTGATGCCCATCAATTCCCCACACGCTCAAAGTCTCTCTCTCTCTCTCTCTCTCTCTCTCTCTCTCTCTCTCTCTCTCTTATCCTCGCCTTTCTTTATCTCTTGTTAATTAATAACTACTAGTAGTAAGAAGCATGAGCTTTTTAGTACTTGTAATTTCAAGGCACACCAAAAGATTAGAAGAAGGAAGAGAGAGGAGTCTCAGGCCGGGTTCATACGAGCTCATTGGTTAAAGAGGTACAAAAACTTTTCTCCCACCTTATTGTCCATATAAGGCGACGACAATACATGTATGCAAACCTTACAGACAAGCTTTCAATTAATCAATGATAATGCAATGGTGAAGTGGATGGCATGATTAGGGCTTCTTACACCCAAGCTGCATGATGTTTCCATGCATGATGGCTTGCCACAATGTTAGATTATGTCAGCATAATACCTTTGCTCTTGACCTACCATTATTTGTTATATAGAGAACAATCCATTCAATGTGTGACTTATATCCCATGTGGGAAGCCTACTGAGTAGGTAGCTAATATCATTTGTTTTGAGATTAAGATTTCTATCAATTTACAAAGGAAACGTTGCTCGTTTTTTTGAAAAATTACATTGAATCAATTGGTTTATTTTAATCTAGTATTCATTTTATTTCTTGCTTTTCATGATGGTTTGTTTTCTCAAATGAAAGCACACTACAATTTATACTTCTGATCATTTACAATTCAACATGTATTTTTGCAAAGCATGTGTCATGTTACTAGTATACATAAAATAGTGGGCCATTACATTCCATACAAAATCCAGATGGGTAAATGGCTCATTACAAGAACATCCATATCTTGTCTGTATGTAGGGGAGTATGTTATAATTTTAGATACTGTACATAAGGGGGTTTCTCTAATTTCGATGCACGCATGTGACATCATCCCATTACTAATAGTGAATCCCTCAAGGTCACTATGCTATAGACTTTTTGACTAGTTTTACTGAGTTAGATCATGTGAGGCATAAATTTTCTATGTAAAATAGGGGTATGATAGTTTTCTTCATTGATTGTCGTATAAGCGTAGAAAGAGGGGTCATATTCCCTAGTATGAGTCGTATATAGGGGTTTTATCAAAGTTGTCTGCTCGCAAGTGGCATCCCGTTTTGTATATAGAGTGAATCCCCCAGGATATCAATATCCTTGCTAGAAGAGAAATCTAGTGCTCCTGACATAGCAACCACTAAGGGCCAACCCTTAGAAAGCCACATTGCATCTAGCTCAAAGGACACCCCTAGCACCTCAATCCTAGATGGAGCGTTCTTAAATGAGAACCGGGAGTACGAACTACAAACGAAAACTCTAACCGACCTATACATAGGTCACGCCTATCACGTGGGTTGGTTAGATGACCTACAATCCACAATGGGTGCTACTAATGTGGAGGATCAACAACAAAGAGTTTGTGAGGTCATCCATAGGGTCATTGAGTTAGAGAGACAGAACAAGGGGATCAACATGCCTTCAACGGGTCTCATGAGATTCTTGGATACAAGGAAGGCTAAACAACCGACCTTATCGCAAATGGAGACTCCCTCGGTAAGTTCGATGGATCCCCCATATGTTGTTTCGCCAGGGGTCTCAGTGCAATCTCAGCCCACAAGTGATAGCTTTACCTTTCCAAGTCTAGCTCATCTTTCCCTTGATGACACCATGGCTACCATGCCTACCCCAATGATGGGCATGCGAGAAACAGGCCATGGACCTCATTTGTTAGTAAAGCACCACTACATGGTAGCTCAATGCCTACAACAATACCTACAAGTGTGTACCAGTCGTATGCACCTATGGGTCATCACACTCATGTAGCCCCTACCCCTCCCATTGTTTCAACAACCTATACTCCACAACCACAACACCCAAGTTCTTATTTCCATGGGACCATACTAGCTAGCATTAGCATGTCACATCTGACGTTCGCTATACCTAGGGCCACACATATGTACTTTGGGCCGCCACATGGCACAACACCGTATCAAACGTGGAACCCAAGGGCTTCCTATGCACCAAGACCAATGCCAATACCTACTCCACGTGTAGTCTCTGGAGTGCCTTCACCCACGATGCTTGCTCACTTAGGTGACTTGGCAACATTTGCTCAAGCTATCGGTCGATCTATTGTTGAGAATATGCGTAACAAGCCTGATAGAGAGCCTAGAAGTAAGGTAGTACAAATAGCCAAGCTCACACAAATATTTAGTGGAAACGAGGATGTGAGAAATCATATTGAAGTGTGTTTGAACAAATATGTGATTCTCTAGGAGAACACAATGACCTGCATAAGAGTAATGCTTTAAGACTAACCTTAAGTGGAAAGGTTGGGATTGGTATAGAACCCTAAGGGTGGAAGAAAAAACGATTTACCCTACTCTTAGGAGACTGTTCTTGAAAGAATACATACGAGAGGGGGTGCTTTGGGGTGTATCCTCTCAGCTCCAGAAAGCCCAACGAGAGGAAGGAGAGTCAGTGAGAGACTTTATTAGTCGCTTGAAGCATTTGAATTCTCGTTGTAATCCAAATGAGCGCTTCAATAATAATCCATAGCTTGATAGATTCATTAGGGGATTACAACATGAGGATATATACAATGGCCTAGTCATTAGAGTTATCACCACTTGGGAAGCATTCACCACTAATGCGATCCAATTGGAGGATAATTTAATGATTCAAGGAGAAAGAGTGTCTGTTGAGCCTAAATCCACTAGCTCGCAAGCATTGGGCCATCATCCAATGACCCTAAAGCCTATTGCTAAGGAGCCAAAGATATCTGAGATGACTTTAGCAGATCTCACCAAGGCTATTCAAGAGAGTCTTAGGGATAATCGTGCTCCGCAAAACAATCATATGTATCCACGAAGGGACCAACAATGGTGCTCAGTATGCTATGGACCGCATAGTACCAGTGAATGCCCTACTTTTAGAGTAAAGTTCAATGGGAACTGCAATGCCTGTGGGAGGTACGGTCATCAATCTAAGGATTGCATAGTATTTAAGCACGCGATGGCCAATAGAACAACCTTAGCATGGACAGACACACCTCGAGTGCCTGCATTGATGCCGGCCCCACCTCTTGAACAAACAGCACAACACATTGTCCCTAGGGCCCAAAATGTTGTTCAAAAAACACCCTTACCACCTCCAGTGCTAGGACCGCAACCACCACATCGAAGAATCACTTCAGTGAATCAAGTGGGTTGTGAGTCATCTATTGCTTGTTTGGAAGGCTGTGAGGAAGATATAGACCCTAATACTACATGGAGAACTATTGGGGACAAGTCAAACTTCTCTATCAAGTAGATGCTCTTGTTGCAAGAGGCCAAAATATCAATTACACTGCTAAGAGACCACCTCTTCAATGCTATGAGTGTGGAGGTCCACATAGTGTGGCCAAGTGTCTTATTAGGCTACAAAAGAATGCCACTAATGCACACCAATCAAGTGAGCACGTTGACAATGTCGATACTCATGTGTAATCGATGTGGCATAGATCATTTGATTTCCCACTGTCCAAATAATCCAAATGCACCGAAGATCACGCCATTAAACTTGATTGAGGTTACCAAGGAGCCATCACAAAGTACACTTGTGGTACTAGTAAACGTACTCACACGATCGATGCTCCAAAAACAAAATTATATTCTTGAGGAAAGAGACACGGCATCAATTGCCCAATCTCAGAAAAAGAAGAAAACACTAAGGAAGAGATCACAAAAAGCAGCGAAGTCAGACCCCTATTCAAAGATCAACAAAGGGACATGTGACGACCCCGTATATATGAACGACGTTGAAGAGGATTCTGATTCAGGTGAAACCATGGAGACCAAAACGACCACTAAGATAGAAACCAACAAGGAAAATCTTCATGACCCACAATGGCCAGGATCCAAGAAGATGATAGGAACTTATTCAAACCCTACACAGGAGATCGAGCGAGTCAGACAATTAAGGAGTTTGGTAGAAGATACCCAAAGGGATCTAGAACGAGCACCTAGGAAGATCCAAATTACAGACACCATGTTCCCTACACAACAACAATCTCACCAATTCCGTAGACCCTTAGACATACCTAGTGTCATCCAAGAAGAAAGTGACTTAAAGTCATGGGAAAGTGGGCGTACTCACTTCTTGATGGAAATAATGTTTACAGAGGGACTACTTGATCCTATCAAAGAAATGGAGATCCCATCTTTCCCACGTCAAGGGAGTGAAGCCCAAAAGGTGCCGTTAAACATTGCCAAATTGATGGATTTCATGTCTTCGTAAGTTAGAACCACCATCATGTCCAAACTATATAAAGACCCTGAGCTAGTCTCTACTCTTCGAGCCTTCCTCAATGGAGAACTGAAGTTTGGGCTACCACAATTTTGCACAGATGGATGGAGCTGGGGAGATGTCAATAGAGGAGGAACACTTAGATCCACAACCCAACCTACATGAGAATCTTGTTATAGAAATACCTGTTAACAAGTTGGGATAATACTTTGAGGGTGACGAATCCAATGCGACCATACCAATCACTACTGAGGGATTAATTGTGAAGGTAATCCTTAATGGTGGCGCGGGGGTTAGCATTGTGAGTAAAAATTGCTGGTAAACTATGGGGAAACCACACCTTTGGACCACAACCATAGTAGTAAAGATGGCCAATGGGTCTATTGTTAAACCTATTGGGATGCTAGAAGATCTCAAGATCAAGGTCTTTGGACATAAAATAAGAGTTACCTTCATTGTTATGGATTTCTCCAAGCACACTATGGCATCAGATGATCTTAGGATGTCCTTTCATGAGGGAAGCAAAAATGGTGCATGACTAGTCTAAAAACCATGTCTACTTGTAGTTCCAAGATTCTGTCATTCAAGTGGATCTTGTAACTGGTAGAGCACATCCCCTAGGAAATAGGTTTATAACTGATCACAGATCTGACACCACAGTTCACTCGGTCCCATTGCAATATTGTTACACGTGTAAAGCGGACACTGATGTTGGGGAAGATTCTCCTTATATAGACGTACTACCTAGGATGACTGAGTCGGACAATGTGGATTGGTTCCACCTAGCAGCAACCATAGACACTTGGGGAAATAGGGGGATGACCTGGGTAACACCTGAGGGGGATGAAATGCCATCACTCGTACCCTTGAATATGCTACAAGCAATGCATATAGATTTTGACAAGACTCGTCCTAATATAACGAAGAAAACATACAAGTGGGTCCCTAAAGCTTCTTTAGCGACCATAGCTAGTGCTAAAAAACATAAGCCTTGTAAGAAACGTCCCACTTGCCCCAAGAAATGTAAAGAAACGTGGCGGTGGATTCCCAAAAAACTATTGGAAGCCCAAGGCTACTATCAAGGAAATGATCAAATATGGATGCCAAAACGTTGATTGTGTTCTTACCTAACACATGACCCATGTGAGCCCAATCCTGTAACTCCAAAACAAATTGACGATCGTGGAAAGAAAAAAATCACAGAATGCTACACACCCGCTCCAGCGCTAGTTTGGGTACCAAAGAAAGAACAATTTGTTCCACCTAGCTCAGGAAGGGGGGAGTCCCATGAAGCTTCTAGCTCCTCATGTAATGTATCCATAGAGTTAAAAGCTTCTCCATAGCCTCCACCTACAATAGTGGACCTCCATAAAGCTACAAAGGAACCAAACCTCCTAGTGTTCAAGAATCGCCTGATGAACCACTTCAAGTTCGATCCTGGGAGATTACCTTACCACCCTTGCAACTTGATGAGGCACCTACGGTAATAGAAAACTAATGGCAAAAATCCTCACCTATTACCAACTGAAGCAATTGGTTTCAAAGGGTGACGAGCACATTTCAAACGGTATGATCTACCCAAGGAAGGGGGGAGTGTTTGCTGACATCCATCATTCACCTGCTTCCCTCTCAACCTTCCTCCCTGACCTCTCAATCTCCCAATCTTAGGGAATGTATATATAAAGCCTTATACTCACCAAAAACAAAAATAATAAAGAGCAAGAGAAACTAGCAAACGAGTATGCACAATAAAAGTCAAAACATTGACTAAACCTACACATTCACATCCGGTACACTGAAACAAAAACCTATGTCATCAAACACCTTTGATCCTCATCACTCGAGTGATGAATGGTAGGTAGGATTAGTACGATAGGAGTGTTTCTGTTTTAGAGTTGAGTGATTAGTAAAGTTCTTTCTTCCCATTAATGTGCCTCCTAGAGGTATTCTTTTGTGTTTCCTCGTGTGCATAGGATCGTGTTGCTGTGGTTAGGAGTTGGACCTTCATGGAATCTTTCTCTCATTCACACTTCAAATCAAGCACGACCATCAACACAAACAGGTGTTTCTTGTCATTAGCATTGCCCCTTATCTTTTTGCATCCATGTTTGTCTGCTTTAATTGTGATTGGTATCATAATATTCAGCGCATTTCCTTAGTATCAAACATTAAATTCAATGTAATTTTTTTTCATAATCACTTGTCTAGGTTTAAAAATCAAGCAGTCCGACTAAGCTAGTTTGACCAAGCTAAGCATTAGAGATCTTCTCTTAATACCATGGGGAATGCCTTCCTAATAATCAATGGTTACTTAGGTTCTTAATCCGATTTAGGCAGCATTGTGTGAAATGTACTAGGGCTTTCTAGTGGCTTTAGTCCCTATTGACCTTTAGATTAAGTATTATAAAGGGAGTTTACTAATATAATGAGCCTAGGAAGGGTAACAATGTTTTCTGACCCTTCAAAGTTACAAAATTAAAAAGGTGAAAACATACAAACAAAAAAAATGAAAGTGCCACAATGTTAAATCTTAAGCTGGAAGAGAAATCTCAGCTTGATTTGGTACTTCACTCACATGTATCGCCTATGGTACTAGAGTCCTAGAGGTTCCCAGTGTGGGCGCTTTTCCTTGCAAAGCCAAAAACCCAAGGCATACAACATAAGCACACTCATCAAAATGGAATCACTGTGAAAAGACTTTGGGGGTCAAAGAAAAGGAAATAAGTCAGGTGATGATTTCATGAGCAATTCCTTTTATCGCAGCTTAACTATAAGGTCTTCTAGGTATAGCCTCTAGTCAGCCCTCAGACATGAAATACTTGGCTCTCGTGATTAAACAACTTAATTGACCAGAGAAAATTGAGAAGCTTGCCCATGGTATTAATAGTCGATCTTTATTGCATTTCGATTGCTAAATTAGTGACCCCATACTTGTTTAATTTTTTTACCTTTACAACTGTTTATGCGTTTGATTATATTGCAATTTAATGTTTATTGATGAGAAATGATTTAAAATTCTGTTACCAATCAAATTGCCTGCCTACAACTGCATATGATTTTTAATTGTATATGAGAATGCAATTACTGTGCCAATGTTGTTTGATTTTGCGGTGGCTGAAGAAGGCTAAGGACATTCATCTCAAATGCTCTTCCACCTCGACGAACGAGCTTCAACTCAATAGCTTCCAAGGCCAGAATCTACATCAAGAAGAGGGACATGTTAACCCTCACGCACATTCCTATCACCTAAGACGGACGCCGTATTATTTATTTGGTAGAGTCAGGTACCAGACTTGTCGGTCCAATAGGAAAAGGGTAATAGTGATCGCCGATGAGAGGTGCACTCTAACTAGAACATTCAAGGGATTAGTTGGCTAAGCATGGGCGCCCAAGTGTGAATGGGGCAAGCTCAAATAAAAGTCAACTAAATCTAAAATTCACTCATTCTCTCATTTGTGCAATTAAAGAGTGCTCTTGCTCCATCTCCATCTTTTTCTTCTTCATCTCATTGTGTGTGTGTGTGTGTGCGAGAGAGAGAGAGAGAGAGAGAGAGAGTGCGATCGACAATTGCGATGACAGCACGAGACAGAGAGGCGGTTGAGCTCGGCGTAGCGGCGTCTCCCTCTTCTTCGCGGCAAGGAATCCTCCACGACAGCAAGCGTAGAGCGGTGAGTGACACACCATCGTTATCTTTGAGCTTACTAGTTTAGGCTAGTTGCGTGCTTGGAGCCATTTGTGGCTCGCACGTAGTGTATCGGCAAGTCCCTTTCATTGACACGTACAACAGACGCGCACGGTGTGTGTCACTATATATATATTATATATATTAATCTCTACCCTCTCACCCCTCTCTCCCTCTCTCTCTGTCCTCTCCTCTCTCTCTCCCCCACCCATCATGCTCATGATGAGGTGAGTGCTAGAGCGCTCACCTCATCATGAGCATGATGGGTGGAGAGAGAGAGAGAGAGAGAGAGAGAGAGAGAGAGAGAGAGAGAGAGGATAGGGTGGAGAGAGGGGGGGAGAGGGTAGAGAGAGAGAGAGAGGGAGAGGGTAGATATAAATATATAGACACACACACACACATATATATATATAGCGCATACATATTCAGATTTATGTATGTAGTATGTATATGTGTGTGTGTGTGTATAAATATAGATATGTGTGTGTGTGTGTGTGTGTGTGTGTGTGTGTGTGTGTGTGAGAGAGAGAGAGAGAGAGAGAGAGAGAGAAGGGAGAAGGGAGAATGCTCCCTCCAAAAGCTCTCTCTCCTCAGACCTTTCTACGGGAGCTTTTTTTATTTTTGCTACTGCAAGTAAAAATCAGGAAAAAAGCTTCCTAAAAAGCTCTTTTCTTTCCAATCCTCTACTCCTAACCCCTACAAATGATATCAGAGCCATTAGTGGTGATTTGTACCTTTTAATAATCAAATCAAGGTTTGTTGCACCTCTCTCTTATTGCCATTGTGTTTGATTCATACCTGTTTTGCATCTGCATGAAGGTTGCATATTTTGATTTCATTTTACTAACTGCCCCTTTTGATGGAATAGCTACACATCATGTGCCACCACCCAGGGTAAGGTGCAACTTAGAGAAGGGAAATTGCATAGGTTTTTTACTTACTTAGAATCATCTTGTTGTATGAGCTTAATCTCTTATAAATAAGCTTTCCATTGAGCCCTTAACATCTGCAATTCGACTTGGTTAGCCTCCTTAAACCTTTTTCTAAAGTTTGGGGTGTGTGTGTGGTTTCCACTCTGCTAGCTCAGTTCAAAGACTTTTTTTGGGTATCCTCCATAAGAAACCCACATGGGCTAGTTGGCATAGCTCACTGATAGTTGGTCATAGAACCCATGTGGTCATGTGTTCAAAGGGCACCACTTGTGGACGTGAAGGAGGCACCACAATGGATTTGAGTAAGCAAATTTTCATAGATACTACTTCATACATGGGTTGCATTTTCTTTGCGCATCCACCCGAACATAAAGCTTGTGTTCAAAAGGGTTTACTAGCCTTTTTTAATCCACAAGGCTTTGATCCCATGAGCAATGCTCTCCTCCAAAGGCCTCATTCTCATGCCAACCTCCAAGAGCTTTGAGCCCCTTAGCCATAAGGCCTAGAGACCTTTCCCACAATGACACTCCAAGAAACCCCTACGTAAGAAGGAGCCTCATAGAGCCACCTCCAAGAAGCTAAGTCTGGGAGTTGGTGTCATTATTTGTTAAGCAAAGCTACCTACATGTTTGACATAAACATTGCTCTGTTTTGGAGTATTGTGAAAATCATGTATAGCCAAGTAAGCAATAATGTTTTCATATCAAACATGTGGAACTTGTTTCAATCCATAAAAATCCTTCTCAAGCATGCACACCTTCTTTTCCTACCCCTTTTGTAGAATACCATGAGGTTGCAATACACACTTCCTCTTGCAAATCACCATTTAAAAATGCATTTTTCATGTATAATTGATATACATTCCATGAGCTGCAAGCACATAAATGCTAAGAATGGTAGTCATGCAACAAGTGGGAGCAAAAGTCTCATCAAAATCAATGTCTTTCTTTTCAAGTTGAGAATATCCTTTATTCACAAGTCTAGCTTTATTGTGATAAGCACTACTATCATCTTTTCATTTCAATTTGGAAACCCATTTAGTACCAATGACCATGTTAGTAGCATGCCAACAAAAATAGCCTCATTTGGAGCTCATTATTTGTAAATCCATTCTTTTTTTATATAGAAACCCAACTTGTCTAAAGTTGTAATTTTGATTAGTTTTACAAGATTGTAAATTCAATAGTCAAGGGTATGAGCTTCCAGCTAATGATCCATATGTAATCTCCAACCCCATTCTACCCAAATTTGAATCTCTTTGACAATTTTAAGACCTTAGCTAAGGTATAAAAGCTAATTATATGAAAACCCCTTAAAAAAAATTTGGATAATAAGCATATTGTGGTGTGCCCAAGTGTGAGACTAAGATGGAACCAAACTAGGCTTCTCTCCACTAGCTAGGCAACCCCTTATATTGATACGAGGTGAGAAATTCAACCGAGTGCCATCTTCTTACACATGGCCCTCTACACTTGGGCTCCAGCCAAGCACCCACCCACCACACCTCCCCCCTTAGAGAGAAATCGAATGGAAGTCTTTTTCACAAATTTGGACTAAGAAGGGACACGACATGACTGAAGGGTCTGCATCAACTCCAATGCCTCATGTAGAGGGAGTGATCTTACAACAACTTAGGGACTAGGGGACTTAACTTGGGGGCTCAAAAAAGGAACATCCCAACATAGGAAATGCATTAGGTTGTTATCCCAATGCAAATGTCTAAGGGAGGAACAACAAGGGGCTGCATCATAATGGCAAGGGATGCAATGTTTTTGGTGACATACACTTCTCTTCCAAAAGGGTTTTAGTGTCATAGGTGAGCTTATTAAAAACAAACTACTACTAAGGATCCAAAGTGAACATGTACTAAAAAGGTGACTACACTAACAAAGCAAAGCACTTGGCAATTATGGTCTTTTTCCAAGTGAAACACAACAAACAAGCACCTCTGCAACCATGCTACAAAAACCCTTGTTGCTTGGATTTCAGCCTTGTTCTTGCTACAATAAGGTTAAATACCACGAAAAGAACACCATCTACAAGGGAAAGTATGGGCAAGAGCACCCCTTTGCATCAATGAGTTGGGCAGGAAGCCACATAAGGAAAAGCTAGCCCTTGGAAAAGCCTCATCACCATCGTCATCAACTCTGGTGCATGGAGAATTATTTAGCTTTTGCATCCAAGATTTTTTGTTAGAAAGGACAAAAACTTACTTCAACTGCAACAAATTTGTCAACTATGACAATTGTAGGGAGGTCGATGGGAACAATGGCTTGAATCCAAGGCATTGAAAATTAGGCAACCTGCAACCAGCTTAACGAACGAGTTGTTCTGAGAATAATAGCAAGATTTTATTGAAAATATAGTGGCTCGATGATGTAGGTTGTGGGACCACTTCAATGATTGCAGCTCCGTAACAGTAAGGGTTGGCAAGGGTTCTATGGGGCAAAGCAAAGATAACTCTATCCAAGCATGAGTTTCTACTGCTACCTACGTTGATGTAGCTGGAAGGGTCATTGACCTTTAATGACACTATGGTCTGTGATCTGGAAAAGATAGTGCATGTCACACGATGCTTCCATCATCGGCATGAGCATGAAAGCAAAGCAGCGAGTTAGTGAATGATTGCAGGAAACCTACCATGTATCAAGCAAAAAGGAAATTGCAACTATGGAGGGAGCAACAAGCAATATACCCACGTGAAAGATTGAGATGCAACCAAACTAGGCTTGCTCTTCACTACCGAGGCATCCCATTATATTGATAGGAGGTGAGGAATACAATCGAGTGCTTTCTTCTTGGATTACACATGACCCTCTACAGTTGGGCTTGTCTAGCCAACCACCCACACACCATAGTATGTTCTATCTCTTAGTGTTGTGTACTTTCCTTCTTTCTTCTAGTGCTCATAACTCCCTTGGAGATTGTCTATGCGGAGTTTCGTCTACTTCAACATGTTCATAGATGAAAGTTCTACACAACATTGTAATTTTATCATGATGATTCTATGAGTTTCTTGTAGCTAATCATCTTCTTAATCTGGTCATAGCTTAAGATTTAAGCATCCAAATTTCATTTTAAGCATAGGAGAGGTATTAGGGCAACATTGCTAAGTGATTGAGTGCATTTTGAGCCAAAATAGACTAGGTAAAAATAGTCCTATAGATAATAAGCATTTTTTTGGCAAGTGGTTGAAATGTGGACTTAAGGCCCTAGGTATGTGTGTTTAGGCCTTGTGTACCCGACCTATAAGTTTGGTGATGATTGGACTTTCTTTGCTTGGTGAATTATCAGGGTTTACTTGCAAATGTTGGTTTTTTTTGTCTGACATATGGTGAGTGTTGCATTGAGTGGATAGAGATTGTGTGTTTTTTGAGTGATTGACAACCTCTTGTGTGTTTTCAAGAGATTGAAAACTTCCTTTAGCTTCCATGCACTAGTCGTGTCGACTCCGTGCCACAGTATGACATTTATATATGTGGTTCTTGTTATCTCTACAATAAGATAGTTAGAGGCTTGGTAGTCCCCCAAACTTACATTTGGTGCAATTGTCGAGGATGAGGTGACCTAAAGTAGAGAAAACCTCAACGTTTAGATATCATTGTCCAACACTTCCTCTAGGTTCCATCTTTTTGAAATTGCATAGTTGAGGAGTGTCGCATTCAGCTATGTAGAGGTGTCTTGGGAGTAGTTGTACTTACTAAGGACCTTTGAGGCATAGATTAAGTTGTTTTTGAGTGTTTGACAAATTAAACTATGTCAAAGTTTGAAAGGTTACACTCATTTCATAAGCAACACAAGGAAAAAAACCAGTGTCTGTGGAATAATCCAATTTCCCTAATGCTTGACCTTTGGACACAACCTTTGAATTTTGGAACCTTAGCATTTTGGAAGTCTTAATGGGCTGAACCTTAGGGTCTTTTAAGCCCATTGGTGCACATAGCTCTTTTGTAGATGGCCCCCCCTTTGGATGCCTACTGTGGCCGGTCTGCTAACTTAACCAATATTCTAGCTTTTTCTCCCCTGGCACTTCCCCACATTAAATGATCAGTTTAACATGAGAAAATCATTTAGGAGAATTAGATATTGATTATTATGACACCCAAGTTTTGCACCTAAAACAACCTTTGAATCCACAAATGAATTTGAAAAATTATACCACAATTGTCATACAAAATTATCTTATACAACCCATGACACAAAATGCTAGATGCAACAATTTTATCACCTAAATTGAGATCATTAACTGTCAAATTTGTGATTGCAAGACTAAGTCTTGCAAGTTCAAGTATAGACAAAAGGTCCTTTTTTATTCTTCGTACATAAAGTGCATCAAAAAGTGTGAAAGAACTATCATTTGCAATAGTTAGCACAATCCTTTCGGGTCCTTTGACTCCATAAGAGGCATTGTTGGTATAAGTGACCATATTCTTGTGAGGGAAAATTTGAGAGAGGCAAACAAATCACAATGTTGAGATATGTGCTTTGTAACACCACTATCAAAGTACCAAACATGTATATAAGGATCATAAGAAGACTCTGCACTAAATGCCCATTTTGCATTTAAATCAACATCACAATTTCCATTCATAGAAGATTTTACAATAGCTGCACTAGTAGAAGATGAGGCCTCTTTCTTCTTGGCTTCTTTGTCTTTCAACTTAGGAAATTTCTTGATCAAGTGATCATTAGCCTTGCAATAACGGCAATGCGTCTTCTTCTTGCATTTCTCCGTAGAATTCTTGCACAAGTTGTTGCCAACAGAAGCACTAGACATAGGTGACTTGCTACTCATAGATGAACCTCGAAAAGTGGCTGCATTATTGCTACCACTAACTCTTTTAGCAGCAAAAAAATCCTATTCAATTGCACCCTCCCTAGGCGGGGAGTTCATTAAATTATGTGTAGCATAGCATGTGGGTTCAAAAGAAGGGATTTTGATTTCTTGTAAATTTACAAATTCATGTGTACAAGTGGGATATACGGGGTAATTAAAATCCATTTTGATGAACGCACGTGATGTAAGAAGATTGTACTTATTAGTAAACGCCCCGAAACTTCCTATTATTTCTTGAAAGTGACTCCTATAATCACAATGTGCATAATGCTTCAAACGTGATAGTTCGAGAGTTTCCTTGGCTTATAAGTCTCTAAATACTAGCAAAATTCTCGTAAGAGTCTCTAGCAATGCATCAAAGACAGTATATACAAGTAAACTATCAAAAATGATTTTCTCATTGATATCGTTGATGCTAGCAAGAAAGTGTCCATGTCATCTTCCTCTTGCATAATCTTTGACTCCAAATCTTTACATAGCAATGCAATTCAATGACTTGCATAAAGATTAGCTAGAGATGTGAGGAGTAATAGTGCACTACATAGATAATGAAATGAGTGCATTACCCTACATATCTCTTACATCCCAACAAGATTGCTTAGTTGTAGGCAAAAGAACTCTAGCATCAACATATTTGCAGAGCCTACAACAACCTCAACAAAGCCTATATCTACATAAGGCAAGGGTGCATCAATGTCATGCACATTATTCCAAAGGCACTTTATACAAGAACATGAGTCATCATGTAAGCCCACATTGGGTATTTATCCCCATCCAACTCTTCCTTAACAACAAACATCTTGAAAACATATATGGTGTTGTCAACCATAGCAAGTGACTGCACATGATGTGAAAAATGCCCTGAAAGAGGAAAAAAGAAGTATAACTGACACATGCTCAGCACGTCTATATATCACAACCCAAAGAGGACAATAAGAGACATGTTTTGCAAAAAATTTCACTAACAAAAATTCTTCACAAAAGGTTGAAATTGCATGGGCAATAGTCCTTGTAGTGGAAATGGAGGCCGAAATGAGCCCGAATGAAAAATTTTAAGCACACCAAGCTCTATGAGTTCAGCAAAATTATTAGTCGACTTGTTGATGGTTGCAAAAGCTCACAAAAATTTGAGAACATGAGTAGAAGGATGCTAGCAACAATACCATGAGGACGTGACCTAGTCTGATACCAATTGTTAGAATTAGGGTTGCAGGGATGCACACACAACTTGGAGAAGATGAAGAAGCTAAAGGCACACAACAAAGACTGTATTGCTTAGTGTGCAAATAGAAAGATAAGTTAGCCCTAGAGTTATGGGAGTATATACAATGCACGGGGGAAAAAACCCTTCTAGTGGAGGGAAAAAGGGCCAGAATGGTCCTAAGTGTGTTCACACACATCACTACCACATATATAATAACAATGTCATGCTTGTTGTGGACTTGAAGTTATCATAAATCTCTATACATCTAATGATATAATCTTATGATTACTTAATAAAAAATCTAATGCAACACAATAAAGAAGTGGTATTTATTAACTCAAAAGGCTTCTTTGTTATGGCTAAATACTCATCTTATATGCCCATCTTTTATCCTTCTCTCTCTCATACCACTGGGCTACTTAGTTTTCATATTTTAATTTCCTTTAACAATGAGGGTAGGATTACATAATTTTGTGGAAAATTCAAGATCCTCATCACTCAATGCTTGAGGTGATTAAGCCTTCACAATCCCTATGTGGCTAATCAAGGATTCAATGTTGATATTTTGATTATACATGTAACTATGGTCATCATGCAATTAATAAATCATGATGGGGGACATCTTGGCCCTCAATCATGTATTTCTTGTTAATGGTAAAATTTTGTGTGTGCCAAAAGAGCTTAATTTGTCTAGCTAAAGCTTGGTCATTGACCATCTTAAAGATTGTATATGCTCCATAGTGTAAGCTTTTTACATTTCCCTAAAAAAAGAGCTCTTTTGTGTGTGCCAAAAGAGCTTACTTTGCCTAGCTTAAGCTTGGTCATTGACCATCTTAAAGATTGTATATGCTCCATAGTATAAGCTTTTAAATTTCCCTTCAAAAAAGAAAACTTTGTTTTCACCTTACCCTGAGAAAGACCATGCCTCCTTCTTTGAAAATACATTGAGATCTCTTTGGGTCTGCATAGCTTTTCTATCAATTTTGAGCTAACCTTGAGTTTCTTTGATGCCTTGAAGTAATCAACGGGTCTATTTATTTGAGTGGACCAAGACACTATTGTCCATTAAATGCCTTAAATAAAGACATTTCGCACTATTATCAAGCATTTAGTAAAATGGTCTACTTACCTAGTAGAAGATGCTATATGGGAATGAGAAGGGGTACTTATGCACAATTTTCTTGAATTAATCTCATTTTATATCAGCAAATTATAATTAAACAATTGAATTGGTGCGACGATGGAACAGATTCTTGCACCTTGATTAATTTTTTAATAATCTCATTTCATATAAGCAATGCATAATTTAGTGCATGTGATTCTTTTGATTAGTTGTCCCACAAAGGTGTAGCCACAATCTTGGTACGATACAATCACAAGCTCCCATATAGATGGCTCCTTCACCGCTTCTATCTAGAAGCTTCAACCCTCTTCATAGATTTCTCCATCATTGGATTCGCAAGGGTTGATGGTTAGAACAAGACACTTGGCTATTGTTGTGTAGCTCAAGATCGCCTACACCACATGCAGCCGGTGAGGGTGATGAGATGCAAGAGGTGTGAGAGAGTAGGAAGGAGGAGAGGGGTTGACTGTAGAGAGAGTAAATGCTAAGAGAGGGAAGAGGGTCGATTTGGGAAAATTAAAGGGTGAGAGTGAGAATGAGAGAGGGAACACTGCTCATCCCGTACATGAGTGAGAGAGCATGGGAATTTTGTATGAGAAGGTGACTTGCCTCTCCTCAATTCTTCTTTCCAATGCCATGCTTACTTTGAGAGATTTGGTGATCTACTTACCAATTGTGGAGCTTCTCGCTCTTTGCTATCATTGCTTCTACCTTTACGACACTTCCCATAAAACACTTCAACATAAGAAATTTAAGTGAAAATTTTCAAATTTTGACTTCACAAAAATACTCATACTATAGGATTAAAGATCTTACATCCTCCTACGCTTGAAAAATTGAGGTGTCTCACATTGACATAAATTCAATTGAGAAGCATGACTAAGTATATTTTTGAGTCTATCTATTCTTCTGGTTTAAATCTCTCAAAAATTTACCCAAGCATAATCAAAAATATATTATCTTCAAACTTTTTTGAAATTTTATGCCATGCTTGATTATTTATTAGTTTTAGTTGTAGATGGGCATACAATTAAGGCCATATCTTTAAATTTATAAAGAATATTATTGACCCCATCTAGGGACATATAATCCCTATATATTAGTAATTATTATGAAATTAATGATAAAATTTTATATTTTAAGCCCAATACTACTTCTTGTTTTTCTACATTGACAATAAAGCACAATCAATTTTTCCTCTTTATATTACTAAATTGGGGCTAGATTGTTGGAATTAGGGTTGCACGGATGAACACACAACTTGGAGAAGATAAAGAAACTCAAGGCCCACAACATAAAATGTATTGCTTAGTGTGAAAATAGAAAGATACGTAAGTCCTAGAGTGATAGGCGTATATACAATGCAGAGGGGTGAAAACCTAGAGTGATGGGTGTACATACGATGCACGGGGGTGAAAACCTCCTAGTGAGAGAAAAAGTGCCTCGGTGGTCCTAAGTGTGTTCACCCCCGTGCAAATCTGGTAACAAATTCCCCCTTGGGAGCAATGTAGTGAATAAGAGTTGGCACATAATGTATAGGGAAGTGCCATGCTTTGAGAACATGATCAATCCACAAAGGGAAGCAAGCCCAAAGCTTTTTGGAAGGCTTCAAACTTCTCAAAAGGCAATGCCTTTGTGAATAGATGTGCAAGGTTTTCAAGTATCAGTACAAGTTGATCCTCCTATTGAGAGTCTCTCCTTGACATAGTGATAATGCACCTCAATGTGCTTTGTGTAAGCATGAAAATTTGGGTTCCTAACAATTGCCAGTGCGCTCTGACTGTCAGTGTAGATGATGTTGGCAATGTCATGTCAAACACCCAAATCAGCCAATACATGTATGAGCCATACACACTCAACCATAGTTGTGAAGGCTACCTTGTAATTAGCTTCACAACTAGAAATGTCCGCAATAGGTTGGTTCTTGCTCAACCATGATATGCATGAACTGCCGAGCATGAAACAAAAACCACTTGTGGGCACTCATGTGTCTCAACAACCAGCTAATCTAAGTCCAAAAAAGCATGCAAGTTTGGCGGCAGTGATCCCCCCTTGGGATAAAACAACCCAAGATGAATAGTTCCACTCAAGTAGTGAATGTTACATTTAACAACCTGCCAATGTTTAGACCTTAGTCTATGCATAAATCAGCGAACCTATAAGACCACAAACTAAATATCCAGCTTTGTATTGCATACATTAATAAGGCATCCAATAACAATCTAATAAAGAGTGACATCAACAAGACCTCAAGCATCATGAAGGCTCAATTTCAGACCTATTTCCATTCCTCGGGAGGTTCACTAGATAGAGATCTTGTATAGCATATGCATTCAAGAGGTATTTATAAAACCCCCTATTCTACATTTTTTGAGGTATAAAGAGAACCCTTATGTATCAGCTTTCTCAATAAATATACTCCTTATGTACCAAAATTTTCACTTTTTCAATTTAAAACACCCCTCTATATGTATGTTTTTTGTAAGTTCATAAGAGGCATTAACCCTTTCTATTTAACTCACGAGCTACTCTACATATTTTTGAGTGTATCCCCCAAGTTTCCAATTTTAATGAGACAAATATACTTCCTATGGAGTTGTGGAAAATGATACAAATTAGCTTATCATTAGGAAGGGAATGGGGTATAGAAGGGCCTTTTTATTTGCCATGGGATTAAAAATGAGATTAAGGATTGACCAAATGGGGGACTGCCATGTGGATTGAAATGGTGGGTGTGGCAAGCTCTAAAATTGAGTGGTCAAACATATAGGCCTAGAGGTGGAGGGGTCTTTTCTTTATTAATAAAATGAGAAAATTAAAAAAATTTGAACCTTTTTCCATAAAGCTGGGGTAAAAACCCACTCTTTCTCTCTCTAGAGGCTATTGACTCCCCCCCCCTCCTTCCCTAAAAAGGGGTCTTTCAAAAAACATGCTGACATTCTCTCTCTCCTCTTTACTCTCTCTAAGGCTGCTACATCTACTCTCTCTCCCCTTTAGCTATGAAACCTACATCTCCTTCTTCAAGCCCACTTTTCCCTCCAAATACCTCTTGCAATAGAGGTTTGAAACCTCCCTTTTCCATTGATCACTCAGCCTTACCTTCACACCTCTACATAAAGCTATAGATCTACAACATTGGATACTTCTAAGGTATCTTTATCAACACCTCCCTTCTCCATTGATCACTGAGTCTCACCCTCACACTTCTATGGAAAGGTGCACCTCTGCAACACGACTGCTTCTAAAGTATCTTCATCAACACCTTCTTTGGTCCTTCTTCCCCATCTAGGTGTGAAGGTGAGGTTAGTCACTGAACCTCACCTTCAAACCTCTACATTAAGCTATAGATATGAAGTAGTAGCTACTTCTTGAGTATCTTCATCAACACCTTCCTCGGTCCTTGTTCCTAATCTAGCTTTGAAATGATCTCTCCTCACTCATCCACATCATTTTGGTGGTTTGGCATAGGGTCATTGTTGGGTAAGATTATTAGGCTTCTTCAACATATGCGTTGGTAAGAACAATGAGCTTCATTCCTACTTCCAATGTTCTCGTATCTTTGCTCACTCACCATGTTGGTTTTTGTTTCCATCTTGCATGTAGAGATTTGTAGCAGTGCCATTGTCTGTCTTTGTATACATCTTAGCCTTTCGCGCTATGCCACACTCATAAAAACTGTGTATATGAACTAATATTCATTTTTTTCAAAGCATGTGTTGCATTGCTTTCATGGCTTCTTTAGGTTCTCCTCAACGTGGGAGTTTTATTGACTCAATAAGTTTCACCAATGTGCAAGACGATAACAGTTCTTCACTTGCTATCATGACTAAAAATTACTTATGTGGGTGAAAGTGCAGCTAAGTTCATGCAGTTTACACAAGGTATCAAGAAAACATATGGCTTCTCAGACACATCATTGGAATGGGAAGATCATGGGTTTCAAGAAAACTCAAGATGGCAAGCGTCTACCAAAGGTACAACATGTATATATAGCTTCTCTATTGGTGCTTGACATGTCTTTGCCTCAACCTAAGTTTCTTGCAAATTTTACATGTTCTGCTTCTATTTAAATGTTTTGGATTATACCATTTATACTTTTGCCTCTTAGGTTGCTTCAATATACGCATAATTTGGTGTGATTTCCTTTCATATATTTTTCCATATAACTTTGCAGAGTGGGAGTCAATGCAATCTTTTACATGCGGCTTTGAAGCTATTTATGTGGACCTTGGTAAGTTTTTATATGCAAAGTGTTTATTTTGAGAGCTTCCCTCACAAGAAATATTCCTCGATGGCCACGCTTATGCCTCATCAAATGCTCTATTATTGGTGAAAATTGGTTCGCAGATACCATATTGCAAAGCAAGGCTTGTCAATGAAATTTCCATACAGAAGATGGAAGCAAACAATGGCAGTATGGGAGGCACTCGACTCCAATATTGTTTTTCAAGAGATTGTGGACCTTCAAATATTCCCCCACACTAATGTTGTTCCCAATACTTGTGTCAAGGATGACTGGCACATTAGCAATCTTTGCAAGTACCTCAATCCATGAATAGTATTCTTTTTGTGTGGATAACAAAATTGTAAGGTTTAGAAAAGAGAAGGGTTTTACTTGTAGGGACATCTAAATCATTGCCACGTCAGCTTTATTCAAAAGAATGTTTTACTGCTTACATATCAATCGGAAGATTATCAACCGATATTGTATCGATCGATAGGTATCGATCAAAACAGTATCGATCAATATTGACATATATTAAAAGCCTTGATTTACGTGCTTTATGTACAATTCCCTACACCAAAGTGTCAGGTTATCCCCGACGTAGAAAGGTTGAATTGTCAACTTAAAAATCCTTTGATTTTTAAGAAAATAGATTTTTTTTAATGTTAAAACATTAAAAATAAAAAAATTGGATAGATTTGAATCATCTATAGTTCTAAGCAATAGAAGTTATTCTTTAACTCTATTGTTTTAGTATAAATAAATAATTCTAAGTACTAGAGGCTATTTTTTAGCTATAGTGTCTTAGTGCGAACGTATAATTCTAAACATTAGAGGCTATACTCTTAGCTCTATTTGTTTTAGAATAAATAAATAAATAATTCTAAGCATTAGAGGCTATATTTTTAGCTATAGTGTTTTAGTGCAAATGTATAATTCTAAACATTAGAGGCTATACTCTTAGCTCTGTTTGTTTTAGAATAGATACTAAAAGTGATATTTGATGGTTAAAATCTATCATAGCTATAATATGTGCATACATTTTGGAACATATCATTCACTAGGTAGATAAGACATTGATTTAGAAGATTAAAATAAACATTTCTATGTGCAATTAAAAGGTTACCAAAGGTTATTTAAATTGTAACATTTAGTATACTTGGTTGTTTGAGCAGGGTCTCCTACTTCTAAATATGGATAAGATACACATACATGTAGGGTCTTTTGGTTGTCATGAACAAATGTTCTTACCCCCATATAGACATAGAATAGGTCCACTTAGTGCCTCTTGGTTGTTATGAGACAATTTCTCTTACTTCCAAGTGAGGTTTAAGTTATGAAGTAGGATTCACTTGGTTGTTATCGAGCTCATGCTCTTACCTCTAAGTGAATATGGTGGATCACCTATAGAATTCACTAGGTTGTGATCGAGCGAAAGCTCTTATCTCCTAGTGAATATTAGTCATGCATAGTACTTAGGAGTCAAATGGATGTTATCGAGCTCATGCTCTTACCTCTATGTTGATATAGAAATTAGAGACCTCAGTTATTTTAGGGTCGATTGGTTGTGTTTGAGCAGTAGCTCCTACCTTCAAGAGACATAGATAGTGGAATGTGTGACTCCATCGCTCATCTAGGTTGTCCTGAGCAAATGCTCTTTACCTCCTAGTAGCCAAGAATGACATATCCATTGGTGATTTTCCCTAAAATATTATCTTAACATTATTCATTCATCATTTTAATTTAGAAAATAATATCTATAACCTTTTATCTTTCTCATTGTACGATTATGGTAAAAATTATAATCATAGTGTATCTATGTATTGTAGGATATATTTTGTCGAAGTCAAAAAGCATGGTGTGAGGAAAAGAGTGGACATATGTGGAGAAAATAGAGAAAGGCAAAATTATTTTGTTTGTGGAATGCAAACATTGTGGGCATAAGTGGCTCGGCAATGCAACTCGCATCAAGGAGGAACATGCATACCTTTGGACAATGTATATGTCTTCTCCATTAAGTTTTTTTCGAGTATTGAGGAGAGTTCGATTAAACATAAGTATTGAAGACATGATGTGGCAACCAAATAACATAACATTAACACATCCTAAACAAAATGACATCTACAAACCAAATTCTCAACAAAGTCATCAATTAGCAACTCCCAAACAAATTCATTGCCATAAATATAGAGAGAATACAATGCGTCTAAAAAAAGGACAGGGTAGTTTGCCATTAAAATTTCCAACTACAGTCTACAATGTCTTTAAGAAACTGTGATGTCCACCGCTTCTTCAAGATTTGTGTTCAATGCCTCCTCAAGCATATCCATCGTTTCTTGAATATCTGCCTTGTGACTTGGTCCTGCCTCCTCAAGGCAGGGGAGAGAGAGGACTATATCGTGCTTCATATCTGGCAAGTTTTTGCGATAGAACGACTACTTCTGCTTATTTGGATTCCTGCTTCTCTTATAGCGAGAGAACGCTCTCTCCTTGGTAGGCTAGTATAGCCCCCTGAGACACGATATTAACAATTTGTTCATGCTCATCGGGTAGGAGCACCACTGGCCTCTTTTGTGTTGGTGGATCTGCCTCCCCACGATGTGCTTGTGCCCTTTCTTTAGCTCTTCCAAGTCCCACACTAGCATTAAAAGGACGATCTGTCCAAAGGAGGCGCTTCTTCATTATAGCTTGCATGAAGACTTGTTGGATGAAGTACATGGCAACTTGATTATTATTAGGTAGACTGCACTCCTTTTGGATGAAGCATAGAAGCAACACACGCACGAGCCATTTGTGTTGCAAATCTGAGATTTTCAATGGTGTCGTTGCCTTGGCACGACCTGACCTCCTGAACAGTACGTCTTTCACAAAAAAGGAGGGACAGCACTTGCGTACGTCCTCCAATTTCATTTTTTTGCCCTCCAAACCCTTGGGCTCCACGGCCTCAACAAAAAAATAAGGAGAGGTCTTGAGCCCCGTAACGCAAGCTCTCCTCTCTGAGGATGCGTTGAGACTCCTCGTGGTCGAGCTCACTGTTGACATTGGGAGGAGCGTATGGGGCTGCCATTTCCCATCGAATCATAGGATAATAAAATATTAGATCAAAACAATAGATGCACATTGATTAAAAAACTACAATCAATGGTACAATCAATGTTCAATATACATAATTTTAAAATTCACATCTCTCTCATCACTTTGACAACACCAATGTAATAAAATAGAATGAAATTTCAAGACAATGGACATGAGACAAGACAAAACTGTTTCATTGCAAAGTATAGACACATTCTCAAATTACAAGGTATGATTTCAATCATTGGATGGCCTCAAGCCTGCACTATTTGGGAGCCTGCGACCAACATGCTTAATGCCTTGTAACATGCTGAGGAGATCATGTGAGGACTTGCGTTGGGTGGGATTGGCAGATACACAAGTGCGCAGGACTTCCTTAAAGCATCTGAGGAAAGTGATATAATTAGTGTCATCATCCTTAGCTAAATATTTAAGGAGTTCTTGAATGAATTTACAAAGGGAGTAGATATCTTGGCTGCACGTGTAAAGTGGAGGATTTGTGGATATACATTCGAGAGCCACCCACCAATATCGCTTGCTCCAGGTTTCCCTTGTTGATGGGAAAAGATCTGGCAACTTCAGAAATGTGTTCTTTGTGGGGAACAAGGTTGCTCTACCCAATCACATACGCCCACATATACTCTAGCCCAACCAAAACGCAGCAAGACATTACTTCCATGAACATCATTGTGAGTGATTTTATTCCGTGCAAAAAGATGAAGGTTTGGAGCAATCCATTAATGATAGGCCATATATTCTGCTTGACGGCTTCAACGATCCCCTTGACGTCTTTGAAACACTTGCTCACGGCCACATTCTTCCCCTCCTTTTGGATTCTCTCTAGCCAATGGTCGAGGTTTCTACCATTCCACATCTTGAAGGTGAGGGTGGGAGCTCGCGTGGCATGTCTTGCCAATCCCAGAGCTGCAATGATTCCACTATGAGTGATATTCATAATTGTGGCCTCATGTAGCGCTATGTCATTGGCACTCTTCTGGCCATCACCCTTGACTAACTTGCCAACGTAAAATTCATATGTGAAGGTCTTATGATTGAATTTCACCTTCGTGACCATGCCATATCACCTTCTCCAATGCTTACAGTTTGTGGAAATTCAATGCAAGCCATGCGCATGATGACGAGGTTGCATGGGTCTAAACTTTCCATGTTGGGTGGCATCGCGATATTGCTAGAGATTGGTACTTCCGAAGTGGCAGGCACTTCGGGTACATCCTTGGGCTCTTATATGTGCGGTCTCTTTCCCTGTTGCTTCATGCTTGTATAGAGGACCTCTACTTCCTTCATGCGGTTCATGAAGCCAGACTTCCCTTTAATTTGCTTGTCAAGGGTTTCTACAACTCTGCAAACTTGCCCTATGATTTGACTCACGTCGTGGCCCAACTAACCACCTGTAAGGACTTCAATCCACCTGAAGCACTATGAAATTTTGCAACTAGTGCTGCATATGTAGCACTACATAATTCATCCAAAAATGATTTGTACGAGGACTCTTGCAAGAGTTCCTAGAGACGATCACTTTGTAATCCATAAAAACGAGTGCATACGAGTTCTTTGACATATTTGCGCTCAACTTTTGTTATCTTTCCTATAGGACCCATGATGTGTGTAGAAGCTAAAACTAAGAAACAAAAAACCATCACTTCCCATTAGTATAAGTGACATGTAATGCAACACATTCTAGTCATTCTTTGCAACCTATATATGTAGCACAACCATGAAGCAATCACGCTAAACTACAGGTCCACATGAATGTAATGAGCTAGAGAAAGTGAGAGAGCTCTACAAGCAATCTCAATAAAAAGCGTATCGAAGAGTGACATACTTATTTTTTATGATCTACCATATCATCGATCGATAGTCTTTCAATCGACTTTGATATCAAACGATATAATGTCGATCGATATTGTTCAATTGAAAGACTATCGATCAATAAGCTATCGATGGAAAGAATATAAATTTATTCAAAAATACCATGTATTACACAATAATAATGATGATTTATTCGATATAAATTGCATTATTCGATCGAATAGATGCAACCTTGAGAGGGACTACGAGATAGATGATCACAATGGCCTCATTAACTTGGGCATGGGGTGTATAGGTATCCAATTTCTTAACTGGGACATGGGCCTAGCTTTGCTAGTGCTTAAGGAAATAGAGAGGGATAAGAACAAAGGAAAAAGCACAAGGAGAGATAGGGAGGTTAAAGATATAAGTGAGCATGAAGAGGCATCAATGAAGCTTGTGCTCCTACATGACTCTAATCTGACGGACAACATAAATTAAAAACTAGATGGAGATGAGGTGATAGAGGAGGTTCTAAATTTCCATCTACTCCATTTGCAGTCAATGGTGATAAAGGGTCATCAATTTCTTCTTTTCAAATGACATTTTCAAAGACTGTTAAACTTCGGTAGTATAAGCAAAATTCTTGATTATTTCATGCTCCATCCTTTAGTATGGAGCTTTGGAAATTATGGGATTTATGCTCTTTTTATATTTTTGTATATCATGAAAAGCAACTATGATGGATCCCCATTTCCTATTCTTCTTATTCATTGGTGGTGGGGGAGGAGGTGATTGTTGTTTCCATGCAAGGACATAGTTCTTGTACTTTCTTCTTCACTCTATAGGACTGTCCGTTCCTCTGTGGTTTGAGTTGTATTCTTCTTCCTCTTTTAACTTTCTTTGGCATGGTCACTAAGGGTCTGGTCTTGCGTACCCTCTTTGTAAGAAGTCTATTTACCTTAGAAAATGGGGTCACTTGAAAAGAGATTCAAAAGAATGTGTTGCATTCGAGACTTGTTGGGTCCATCAAAGTATGGGGTTTTTTTTGCACCATGATCAAGTTACATGCCTCACTTTTGGAGTGAAAAATTGGATTTTTCCATGCGAGGCCTTGTTTTGGAGGCAGATCATGGCCAAATCAGACATCTTTTGCACCAAAGAACCACGCCGAGGGGTGTTTCGGGACCCAAGGTCAAACAGACCTTTTGCACGTCGTGGCGCACGAAGCTTGGTCTAGACCCCTTCGATCCTGAAACACCTTCCGACACGGTTCTTTGGTGCAGAAGATGCTTGATTTGGCCATAATATGCAGGTCGAACAGGGATTTTGCATGTCGTGGTGCATGGAGCTTGGTACAGACCCCTTGGGTCTTGAAACACCCCTCGGTGCAGTTCTTTCGTGCAAAAGATGCTTGATTTGGCCATAATCTGCCCCTGGAACATGGCCTCGCATGGAAAGCTCTAATTTTTTGACCACAATCCTGCCAATATATTTTGGTAAAAGAGAATATTCCGGTGAACCCCGAGCTCGAGATCGGGGATTGATTTTTGGTTCTCCGACGAGTGATTTCAGTTTTTCGACAAGTGATTTTTCTCATGTACAATGGATTCTGCTCATTATGGGGTCTTAAAAATGTGTTTTTCTAAAATAAGAATTACAAGGGTAAATCAAGCTTCATACTTAACGCATTTCCATGTCCATCTTTAACAAAATAATTTATCAAATCGCAAGAATTTTCACCATCATTAATGTAGGTTAGATATTTTTTAAGTTGGCTCAAACTTTTTTGAGAATTCCATTTTAGGTATGTAATATAGTTGTGAAGCTTCTACAAAAAAAGGATTGGTGGAATTCAATACTCATTTAGGCTCATTAATAAATTGCAACTTATTGCATAACTTCTTCTTTTTTTTTAATTTATTTTTTGGGTCCTTTGAAATCAACTAAAAGTCTTATCATGTTTTTAACGTATTAAAACTATACTTCCATGAATATTTCATATTGTATATGGAAGTTATGGTCAGATTATCAAAATCTACCATGACCTAGTGGTCTAAGCCACTAACTTGATCCAGTGAACTTTTGTGCATATGTCGTAAAGTCCACCACTTACCCCACCTTTTTAGCATTTGGTCAAAGATTCATTAAGTTTTAAGTACTTACTTAAACTTCCAAATAAGAGGCCCTCCTATATCCCATTCTCTTCCTAATTTCTATAAAGGCTAATTGTACTATTAGCAACTATATGTTTCATGTTCACATTTTAGATTTAGATGTCCTTTATTTAGAAATACGAATAATGAGCTTTCCTTTGTTTTATGGTGCCTTGTGACCATCCTTTCACTAATCACTATTGATATCCAATTATGTACAAGAACGTGTCAACTACAAACATTCTTGGCTAACCTCATCCTCGACACAAATTTTTGTGGGGCCTAGAAAATGAGGAAAACAATAGTATTTCAAGACAAGTGCACACAATTGACCTGAATGACAACATAAAGTAGCTTCAAAACAATGACAATGTTCATTGCAAGTAAAGAGATGACACAATAAGATGGTAAAGGTTGTATTGCATTAATCAATTACATGAGCCCACTGGCTTAGCATATGAGTTTTGTACTTAAGTGTTCCATACATGAGAACAAAGCTAGGCTCTCTCTCACACACACTACCACTCTATTTCTCTGCCTTTTGGCCCCTTCGTCTTGCCTTCCATTTGCAGCACCTTTCTTGCAGCTATAAGTTTAGCAAACATTTTCATCCGATTTGGTTATCGAGATTTGGTTCCACACTTGAATGTCCATCTTGGCTTGGTCGGTTCTTGGTCTACAATTGAGCCACAAAGTGATTGATTATCTGTCCCTAGGGCTTGACTATTCAAATATTATAGGCATGAAATTCCCCATTATTAACTTTTGCGATACACCTTCTGCAGATAAAACTTGAACACATAGATGTACAAAATCAGAAGCTAAATTCAATGTGAGTTTCTTAAATCCATAGTTGAATTCGATTGCAGTATAAACATTCAAAACTTTAACTCTTCCAAGAGCAAGTATTTGAACATTGTTGAATTTAGACCAACCCATATTGTGCCCTAAATTGCTGAAATGCATTGGAGTCAAGTTTCCCAACCATTGACAACAGCTTTCAAATATATCTTTTGGAGGCACTAGTACCAGTTTTCAATGTTGTTGAATATAGGAGAATCTGCTAAAACAAGAGATGATTAATAAAGAATCCTTCTAATTTCAAAGAAAAAAGAGCTCCAATAAGTCATTCATGGAAAAAATACACTAACCACACATGCTTTGCAGGAACTGACACTTACCTTAGGATCCTTTGCCAACATTGAAAACGTGTGACCCTTCATAAGCCTTACATAAACTCCTTGCATTCTGCTACATTGGCACCCTATATAGTAGATCTCTACTACATTGTAATCCTTTGCCGGGTAGCTATGAGCAAGTACACTCTTGCTAGAAATTACTTGCATAGTGCATAGTTCACACACACACACAGTAAAGAAGGAGATGTTGCAGCAACCATGAAAAGGATTTTGAAAAGAGATAGGGAGCTAGAGTACGAAAGTTGATGTTGCATGTCAAGAAAAAGGTTATGGAACTCGAAAGAGAGATGCAAGATTGGGAAAAGAGCGAAACTAGACTGGGAACCTAGAAGTTGGAGCTATGGAGATAGAAGTTGCAGATCTAGAATGAGATGTTGGAGCTATGGAGAAAGAGGTTGCCAATCTAGCAGAGAAGATGTTGGAGCTATGGAGAAAGAGGTTGCAGATCTGGAAGGAAATGTTGGAGCTATGGAAAAAGAGGTTATAGATCTGGAAGGAAATGTTGGACATATGGAGAAAGAGGTTGCAAGTTTACAAGGAGATGTTGTAGCTATGGAGGAAGAGGTTGCAAATCTAGAAGGAGATGTTATACAATAGAATGATGTGTGGTAGGCTACTTTACAAAAAGATTCCCTAGCATGAGAAGAGGATGAGAGAGAGATGTCAGGGCGTTTTAGAGAGAGAGTGGGGATAAAGATTGCAGATCTGCACTTTTCAGCCAGCTGAGGGGAGAGAAAGAGAGCTTGGGAAACTTTTGGAGGGAGATAAACAAGAAGAGAGAGGAGACAAAGAGGGGACAGGAGAGGGGAACTTTTAATATTTGAAAATTGAAAAGGTGCTTTTGGGGTGAGAGTAACTCCAACCAGACCTAGTAAAATTTGCATATATTCTCCAAGAAAATAAGCAAGAGTATTTTTATAAAGGCATGTCTAGGCTATCCACCCCACCATTCTAGCCCTTGGTCAAAGCTTGATTAAGTTTTAAATAATTCCTTAAACTACCAAATAAAGAGTCCCTCCTATACCCCATTCCCTTCCTAATGTATTGATGCAAATAAACATGATGTACTTGATGTGGAAAGAGCTGAGAATGAAGAGGCTAGGGGTATTCCAAAATGGCAAGTGTTGGATGCTTTGCATAAAAATAAATTGGATGCACTTATGTCTAGTCATACCCATTCAAGTTCTTGCCATGTTTTATGCTTTGGTTGTTTCAAGTTTATATGGGGAAAAGGAATCTCTTTCTTTTTATGAAGCACAAAAGTTAAAAAATTGGATGGCTACAATGCAATCAAAATATGATACACTTATTTTATGTGATTTTCCTTAAGAAAGGCCATTGGTATGGTCGATTTTCGAGTTGAATCGTAAGCCGGTTGGTGAGATTGATCCTTACAAAGAAATATTTGCTGCAAAAGGTTATGCAATACAGAAAGGCATTGATTATGGAGAGACTTTTACTGCCACGTGTTGTATAGCAAATGTTTATATGTAATGCATCCTCGTAGTTTTGTCAAGAAAGGACAAGAAAAGAAAGTGTGCCAATGCAAGAAATCTTTATATGGGTTGAAGCAGTCTCCTCATTCTTGGTATGAGAAAGTTGATGCTCATTTGGTTAAACAAAGCTTTTGTAAAAATCCAACTAAAAGCACTTTGTGTGTTAAACGTGAGGATGATGTATATCTCATCATTGTTTTGTATGTAGATGATTTATTGATTACTGATCCGAATGAGACATGCATTGCTCAACTCAAGGCTAAATTTGCTACTTCCACGATAAAAGACTTGAGAATTTTGCATCATTACTTGGGTATATACTTAAAGCAGCAAATTTATGTAGGGCCCTAGCTCTAAGAATTGGTAGGTTGTTAAATAGATATTTTGCTACTTGAGTGGCACTTTACATCTTGGGTTCTTTTATCCAAAGGGGAGATCATTGCCGCCAAATTTAGATGCTTTTCTGATTCAGATTGGGGTGGTTGTTATGACACACGAGTGTCCATGAGTCATTTTTGTTTCATGCTCAACAGTTCATGCATATCATGGTTGAGCAAAAAGCAACCTACTGTGGCCGCTTCTAGTTGTAAGGCTTACTAAGGCAGTCTTCAAGCCATGGTTGAGTGTGTATGGCTTAGACCCCTTATAGCTCATTTAGGTGTCGGGTAGGACACTACCAATAGCATCTTCACTGACAATCAATGTTAGAGAATCTAATACTTTAGATTTTTGGGGTAAAGACAACATGTGCCTTGCCCTAGGATGGATGTTGAGTGTGTGTCTCCCATTGACTCTAACAACTTACTTACTTATTCTCTATATACATAGAATAATAAGGAGTGAGTGTTGCTTTGGGAGACCACTTTTCTCCACCTCACATCGTGTTCTCTCTCTCTCTCTCTCTCTCTCTCTCTCTCTCTCCTCTCTCTCTCTCTCTCTCTCCCCCCCCCCCCCCCCCCCCCCCCCCCCCCCGTGCCCCACACGTATCACATTCATGCATCCCTTCAACTATTATCAGAGCACATGATCACGGGGAGCATGTTGGTGTGAGAGCTCTAAGGCCATATCTTGCTTACTCTCAATAATAGGAAGCTCAAAAAATCTTGGAATCTTTGTGGAATTACAATAGGAGCTTGTGAGCTAGGTTGAGAGTGATGTATGCTATTGTGAAAGCTAAGAAGAGAGTATGGAAGATAGTGTGTAGTTGAAGGTGTTGCCCTAAAAAGTGTGTCCACAGCAGCACTGTGTTAGAAATAGGGTTGAAGGAAAACACACACCGCTTGGCAAAGACAAAGGAGCTCAAGGCACACAACAAAGAGCATGTATTGCATAGTGCACAATGAAAGAGAAGTTAGCCCTAGAATGATGGGCATATATACAATGAACGGGGACAAAAAAACTCTTAATGAGGGAAAAAATGCCCCAATGATCATAAGTGTATTCACACACATCACTACCACATATGTATGGTAAATAATCCCCCCTGAGAGTGATGTGATGAATGAGAGCTAGAACATAGAGTATAGGGAAGTGCCATGCCCTGAGGACATGATCAGTCCACAAAGGGAAATAAGCCCAAGCTTTGCGGAAAGCTTCAAACTTCTCTCGATACAATACCTTTGTGAAAAGATTTGCAAGGTTGTCCTGTGTTGGCACATAAACCAAGTTGATCTCTCCTGTTGAGAATATCTCTCTAGCATAGTGGTAATGACCCTCAATGAGCTTTGTGCAAGCATGGAAAATTGGGTTCCTTGCAACTGCCAACGAATTCTGACTGTTAGTGTAGATGATGTTGGAAATGTCATGTCCAACACCCAAATCATACATAAGGCGTCTGAGCCATACACACTAAATCGTAGCTGTGAATATTGCTTTGTACTTAGCCTCACAAATGGAAGTGGCCACAATAGGTTGTTTCTTGCTCAACCATGATCTGCATGAACTGCCAAGCATGAAACAAAAACCACTCGTGGACACTCATGTGTCATAACAACCAACCCAATCTAAGTCCAAAAAAGCATCTAAATCTAGCGGCAATGATCCCCCTTTGGATAAAATAGCCCAAGATGTAAAAATTCCACTCAAGTCATGAAAGGTCCGCTTGACAGTCTGCGAGTGCTTAGACCATGGGCTATGCATAAATCTACTGACTTGTGAGACTGCAAATTGAATATCCAACCTTGTATTGCATACATAAATAAGGCATCCAATGGCAGTTTGGTAAAGAGTGACATTGGCAGGATCACCAACATCATGAAGACTCAACTTTGAACTTATTTCCATGGCAGTGGCAATAGGCTTGCAGTCCTCAAGTCCAAACTTACATAGCAGTTTCTCTATGTAACGTGTCTAACACAAGTCAATACTATCATCACATTGCTTAAATTGTATGTCCAAGTAATGATACAACATCTCAAAATCTTTCATCTTGCAAGTAGCAATGAAATGAGTTTTAGATTCAAAAATATGTGTCTCATATGGTTAAGTGATCACCAAATCATCAACATAAAGAACGGCAATGAGAAATGCATCACCCTCACGCTTTACATACAAGGTGCTTTCTATTGTGGAGTGTTACAAAAGCCTTGTTTAACCAAATGAGTGTCAGCTTTCTCATACCAAGCACGAGGAGACTGCTTCAACCCATACAAAGCTTTCTTACACTTGCACACTTTATCCTCTTGTCCTTCCTTGACAAAACCGTGAGGCTACGTTATATAAAATTCCTTAAATATGTCACCATTCAAGAAAGCAGTAACAATGTATGATTGATGTACATCCCATCCAAAATGATCTACCAATGCACATAGAAAATGCACAGTACCCATATGACAAGTGGGAGAAAAAGTCTCTTAATAATCTACACCTTTCTATTGTGCATAACCTTTTGCAACAAGTCGATCCTTATAGCAATCAATCTCACCATCCGGCTTACGTTAAACTCACTTTGTACCAATGGTCTTTTCCACCATCCGGCTTACGTTTCAAATTGTAAACCCACTGTGTAACAATGGCCCTTTTGCTAGGAGGCAAACCACATAAATTCCATGTGTCATTTTTATAAGTGCATCATATTCTGATTGCATAGCAACCATCCAATTTTCAAAATTATGTACTTCATCAAAAGACAAACGGTTCTTTACATCACACAAGCTAGAAACAACTGAAGCATAACAATCTCATGCATAAGATGCATGGAGAGAACCTAAACAAGTATGACTAGAAAAATGTGGATCCAATTTTTTGTCACACAAAGTATGCACTAGCCATTTTGGCATACCTCTAGCATGCTCATTCTCATCCCTTTCCACATTAAGTATATCATGTCTACCTGCATCAAAAATAGGTTGATCCATAGAATTTTTTGAAACCCTTATAGGTTGTACATTTGCCTCATTGGAATTAACATTTAAGTTTCCACAACTGAAAAGAGGCAACAAACTGTCATAAATGTCATGTGAGCTTACATTATTGTCTCTAGTACATGATAGCAAAGGCTGAATAGAATCTTCCACAAGCACAACATCACGTGAAACTACGCTTTGTTCATGGATGGTATAACCTATAACCTTTGCTTTCAATACTATAAGCAACGAAAATGCATTTAACAGCCTTATCATCCATTTTTTTGTGTTGTGTTTGTGGCACCAAAGCATAAGCTAAACAACCAAAAATGTGCATGTGATCAATAGATGGCTTCCTAGCATGCCATGCTTCATAAGGAGTCATAGACTGCCTTTGTAGGACACCTGTTGAGGACATAAGTAGCACACATGATGGCTCAAGCCAAAACAAATATGGCAAAGCTTGAATCTGACCGTACATCGTGCCATCCCCGTAAGCGACCTATTTTTCCTTTTAGAAACACCATTTTGTTGAGGTGTATACGGCAATGTACATTGGTGTTTTATCCCCCGGCTAGCCAAAAATGTATTAAATTCCTGAGACATATACTACCCCCCTCAATCTAATCGAAGGGTGTCCATAGTACATTTAGAGACATTTTCAACCATAGCCAGAAATTTCTTGATGCACATAAACACTTCATACTTATCTTTAAGTGGATACACGCATGCATGCCTGGAGTAATCATCAATGAATGTCACAAAGTAAATGTAATTGCCCAAGGGCAGAGTTTGCATGAGCGGCCCACAAACATCACTATGCACAAGCTGCAACCTGCATGTATCCCTTACTAAACCATCCTTTCAAAACTTAGACCATTGCATCTTATCCAAAATATAGCATTCACAAACATGCTTCACAAGTGCTTCAAGAGGCAGCAAAGAAGCAACCATATCAGATTTTTGCAAACACAACAAACTGGCAAGATTTAGATGCCCAAAATGTGCATGCCAAAGTTTTGTATCTGAAATATCCTTTGAATCCACAACTGCATTTGCAAAATTCTACCCACACTTGTCATACAAAGTGAGCTTATACAACCCACGACACAAAATGCTAGATGCAATAATTTCATCACCAATATTGATATCATGAATTGTACATCTATCATCGACAAATTTGGCAACAAGATCAAGTCTAGCAAGTGAAAATACAAACACGATGTTCTTCTTGATCCCAAGTACATAAAGTGCATCAACAAGTGTAAAAGAAATGTCATTCGTAGCAGCAATATAATATTGCCAACTCCCTAGACTAGATAAGAGGCATTGTTGTCACAAGTGAATGTATTCCCATGAGGGACAGGCTTGAGAGAAGTAAACAAGTCACGATGTGAGATAATGTGCTTTGTAGCACTAGTGTCAAAGTACCACACATGAGCATATGCAACAACTGACATACATGCATCCCCCATGCATCATGGACAGATGGATCATAAGTGCACTCTACACTAAATGCCCATTCTGCATCTACATCAACATCACAATCTCCTTTCACAGAAGATTCTATAATTGTTGCACTTGTAGTGGAACCGGCCTCTTCCTTCTTAGCCTCTTTCGCCTTCAATTTTAGACACTGCTTGATCAAGTGATCATTAGATTTACAATAATGGAAATGCGTCTTCTTTTTTTCCTTTTCACCAAAATTCCCATCCAAAGTGTTGCCAATAAAAGCATTAGGAGCATGTGATTTACCACTCACAAAGGAACCGTGAGAAGTGGCTACATTGCTATTACCACTTTTTCTTTGAGCAGCAATAAAGGCCTTTTCAATTGTATGTTGTTTAGCCCTATTTTTTCTTGAAAGTGACTCTTGTAATAGCAATGTGCATAATGCATCAAACTTGACAACATTAGGATTTCCTTGGGTCATAATTCTCCAAGTACTAGCAAAAGTCTAGTAAGAATCTGGCAAAGCATCTAGAATAGTCTACACAAGGGAACTGTCAGAAATGAGTTCGTCTGCAAAAATAAGTTTCTCGTTAATATCCTTGATACTAGAAATGGGAAGTTTCCATTTCATCCTCCTCATGCATAATCTTTGACTCCAACTCTTTACGCAACGATGCAATTATAGTATCATTGCGACTTCCATAAAGACCAGCCAAAATATCCCAATCCTATTTAGTTGATTTAGTGAATGTGAGGAGTAATAGTGTGCTTCACAGATAATGTAATTAATGCATGAGCCTATGCATCTCTACATCCCCCACAAGCCTGCTCAGTTGTAGGCAAAAAAGCTCTAACAGTAGCAACCCTACCGCCAAAGCTTGCAACATCCTCAACATCGTCTGTATCCACACAACCAAGATGTACATCAATGCCTTGCACAAAATTCCAAACTCCCTTTAACACAAGAGCATGTTTCATCATGTAAGCCCACATTGGGTAATTGCCCCCATCCAATTTATCCTCAGTAGAAAACATCTTGAACACATATGTGTTGGTGTTAGCCATGGTGAGTGCTTGCACTTGATGTGAAAGTTGTCCAGGAGAAAGAAATCAAGACCAACACGTGCTATATAGCATAACTCAAAGAATATTGTAAGGGACCTGTTATACAAGAAATGCCACTGATAAAAATTATGCACAAAATGACAAAATTTCCTGCACAATAGTGCTTATAGTGGAAACAGAGGCCAAAATGAGGCTGAATGGATATTTTTACATGTTGACACTCACCAAAATCTAAGAAAGTGAGTAGTCATGTGCTAGCTATGTTGGTGACTATGCTCGAGAGGACACAACCTGCTCTGATATCAATTGTTGAAAATAGGGTTGACAAAAGACACACACGGCTTGGAGAAGACGAAGGAGCTCAAGCCACACAACAAAGAGTATGTACCTGCTTAGTGCACAATGAAAGATAATTTAGCCCTACAATGATGGGCGTATATACAATGCACGGGGAAAAATACCTCCTAGTGTGGGAAAAAATGCCTTGGCGATCCTAAGTGTGTCCACACATATCACTACCACATATGTATGGTAACACACCATTTTGCAAATCCATTTTCTTCTTGTAGAATGAACATTCAAAAATTCTATGCACTACTCGCTTCCACACAACTTTGCCAAACAAAATTTTTGCAAATTCCTCAGATTTTTGTTGATATTCAGCTCAAACTTGATGTATACATAAAATTTTAGGTTTTTTGTTTTGCACAACATACAAGTATGATGCACTTTTGAAAGCATGATTGGTGCTCAAAATTGAGTGCACAAATTATGATGTTGTAGATGTGATTTCAGCTTGTGCAGAGCTTGATGTTTGAGGTTTTTTGGTATATTTGGGTAGTGAAGCATAGAGGCATTTACACACAGTTGCATCGGTCTGTTGAGAGATGCGGTTTTTTGAGTGCACACTTGCTCGGAGGCAAATTCTTCCAAATTGGCGCTACAGATGGAGCTTCTTTCATAGGTTTTGGCATACAAATTGTTTACGACCTGGCATGCATTTCTATTCACCGACATAGACATACTTATGCTCTTCTCTAAGTTTTCTGAGCTTTTTTGCTAGCCATTCTGATATGTTCTTGATCAGTGTATGGTCTTTGCAGTTTTTGAGAGTCTTCATTCTCTAATCTTTGTGCATAGCCTTGTTGCAGTACATTTTGGCATTGATTCAATGCTTTGGTTTATGGTTGTTGGTGGCAATTTTCATATGGTTTAGGCACTTGTTGATGCACATGCACTTTGTTGATGTACATTGACTATTGATTGCCATTGAGTGCTACATTGTGGAGCCATTTTTGGCATTTCTACTCATTGGCATTGAGTAGTGTTTACTAATATATGGTTTTGAGTCCTCGCTATGGAGATTGTTGTGGTCAAGATTTACTCTCACTTTGACACTAATCGAGTTTTGACTCTCACTTTGATAGATTATGTGATTTTGGACATAGATTCAATGTTCTAGTACTTGTAATATGTACAGCCTATGATTGCCTGTAAGTTGCTACTTACAGATATTAGGTTGTGCATATAATTTTGTAAGATGCATATTGAGCATCTCATTTACTCTTTAGTTATGCATATGGTTATGCAATTTATTCTCTTTTGAGATTTGTCTATGCCCAGATTGTCTATGCATGGTTTCCGCTTGGTTTAGCACGAGGTTTTTGGACACTGCTTCTATGCATTCCTTGGTACACCTACATTGACCTACAAATTCCATATGCGAGCATCAGATTGATGTAATGGTTGAGTGACATCCACTTTGTTTCCACTTTGGCATGGTTTATGGTTGACATTTTGATTGTGATTTTTCTCAGTTTACAGGAAAGACTTTGCTGATTTTCTCCTAGGATTTCTCAATTTTGGTTTGATCACCATACACTTTTGTTGCATATGCGCTATTCGTTAATGTGACATCCATCATGTGTGATAATTTAGAGTTAATAGTGACAACTCATGAGAGATGAAGGTCTTGTAGTTGCGATACATGCAATGTTGGCATTGTCGTCACACAAGGCACATTAGGCACCGTTGCTTCTGAGGTATGAGGTAGCAACAGAGTGAGCACTCCATAATGCAACTCATGCATACTCCAACACTTATCCATGCTTTCTATGGTTGAAAAAATTTCCCCTCCTTCCTTGGACTCTTCTTGGCAAGTGTACACACCACACACATATGCTAACTTCACATAAAGCAAGTTGGTGCTATTTGGACATGTGGTCTAGCCAAGCTTAGAAAGGAAGGGCTAGAGTGAAGGGATGATCTAATGATTTTATATTTTCCCTTTCATTTATTAAAAACCATAAACTTACTCTTTAATTGATTAGCTCGAGTGCAAGTCCTTTGCACAAATCTTGGAGGTTTTATGAAGCTGACCCGAGCTACAGCCTACTTGCTAATTTAGGACCTGCTAAATTAGGATGGACTTCCATAAAAATTAAACTCACCCTTGAGCTTTAAAACTTCACATCATGTGCAAAAGCTTAGCACAATAATCTGGAGGTGCCACCAAGCTATTCCCAAAGCCTATTAAATTTAGGATGTTTGTGGCAAGTTAGAAATTCACCCTAAGGCTTCCCAGACTTCATACTTGGATTCTAAAGAGTTATTTTAAATGATTTGAACTAAGCATAACTACTTTCTATTTTTAGATTCCTATAATTTCTCTAGGTCATCTCCTTTGTCATGTACCTTTGATCAAGGCTTCTCAAGATATATTCTTCCTTCCTTGACCTGTACCTATGACTGAAATAACTAAATTACAATTACCCTTGTTCTTTTATGGACTTCTTCCCTTTTGGTTCCAAGCCTGTGACCGGGCTAGTCCATAAGGAATTAAATCAACTTCACTTTTTCTCTTTTATTTTTCCCAGACTTAAATGGAAAAATTAAGATGGAGAATAGTTTTAGAAGGTTAGAAATTGATTTTCATGAAATTACCACTCCCTAGGAATTATAGTCGTCCTCAAGTATGGAGTAGGGGAAAAAATTTCATAGCTAGTCCATTGCTTTTGGGTAGAGGATTTTTTTTTACCCGTCAACATTCTTCCATAGTGATGACTAACTCCACTTCGTGCTTGGAAGGCTTAGCTGTTACAAGCATGTCTTTACTTAGCCTAAATTCTTCTGAATCTAAAGTAAGTATTAGCTTCTCTGACATTGGGATCAGAGCTACCTAAGAAGAGAGGTTCTTGAGTAATCTATGAAAGGTTGGAGTTATTCATTGTGATAGGGTAAGTGGGACTATGATTTATTATCTTGATTAGCATTCTTGTTACAGGGTACAAGGATACCATTAGGAACTATGATCTTACTAATGGAGTCTTTTGGGACTTGCCTATGGCTTAATGATTACTTGGTGAGCCAAAGGTCTTTTTTTAAAACAAGGCCAGGGGATTGATCCACTTGGCTCAATCCAGACCCTAGATCCCCGATTATTACTTTCTCAGTCGCTCGTGACCATACAATCATTTAAAAAAACAAAATAAAAACAGCGGGTTTTTCTCACCACAGGCAATCCGCAGTGCTTTTTATCCGGGCCCCTATAAAATAAAAATAAATAAAAAGTTAAGCAATCGCAAGCCAAACAGAACCAGAACGAGAACGATGAAGTACAGATCAGGACTAATCAAGTGAATCTCTTGATAAGGGAAAAGCAGAACTGCTCTTTAAGAGCTTTTCGACGGGTATGCTAGTCTGAATTGGAGTAGGAGGTGGTCGTACATGGCTTGATGGAGAAATCCCTTGAGTTAGGGAGCCCGATTCTGCTAGCATTGTTCTTGAAGGTACAGATGATAAAAAAAGCGAGCATGGTGGAAAGAGCAGAGGGATTCTAAAGTTCGGACAAGCAATATTGTAGCTTGTTGAAGGCGTCGACAATAGAGAAAGTAGAGGAGCCTTGTCGACTACAAAGGCGAGCCGCAAAGCGAGGGAAACCGTTGACAAGCAACAAGACAAAGTGCACGACATTGCAAGGGCAGCTGTTGACGAGCAAAGCACAGGGAAAGCTTGAAGGAAGCGAAGAGAACGAGAAGTTTTGATTGAGCAGGAGAGAAAAGGGAGGCCTGACGCGTTGCTTACTGAAGAATTATGGTGAAAGGCTCTTTTTCCAATATCTGAACGCAGCAGCCACCACGTGGCATTAGATTTAATTTACCTGGTGAGTCTTTTTCGGATATCTGAACGCAGCATCTGTCACATGGACTTAGATTTAAATTTAAAGAAAAAAACATCGCTGCCAAACTTTGCCATGAAAAGCTACCAGAATAAAATAAAAAGCGCATTCTGCGTTGCGTTGCAGTCGCAAATCATCAAGCTGAAGGGTACGCCGGATGCTTGCCAACGTGATGAGCACTCCCAACGACAACTCTAAAGATAATTAGTAGCTCTTAGGGGGAGAAAGAATGGCCAACATGATGGAGAAGATCGGCGACAAGCTGCATATGGGCTGCCACAAGAAGGAGGAGCCGCCCATGCACCTTAGTATGCAGCCCCTGGCTATGGCGTCGCATGACAGAGGTCTCTCTGTTCTAGTGCTACTGAAACAGAAGACATCAGATTTCAATCAATGATCAGTTGGCCTAATCTGGAGTCGAATCACCAACACTCATTGCCTTCCCAAGCTGTTATGGACATTTTTCTACTGACGCTATCAGGCTGTTCGTGATGCAGACGGTAGAGGCAGAAGAAATGGAACGAGTAAATGTCAAAGTGGACATGAGGTAAGAGAAGCATAGCAGGATCGATCACACCAAAGATTCTGATGGTTATCCTCAAGTTATAAGCGAGTGGCTTCAATGCTAGCTGCTTGCGCTTTTAACAAAGTGTGTGAGGGGATTAGTGGCAGACAGCTCAAAGTCGAGGGAAAGGCATTGGGAAATATTTCCACTAGTGCAAGTCATGGTCTGATGAGTCGTTGGCTTCAGTCACACTCTTCGTCCAACTCTGCTGATAGCTTATTTGAAACTTTGATGAGGCAAGCATTTTGGAACAATCTGCAGACAAACAGAAACATCTCTCATGACCAATTCAATGCAGAACATGGTGTCCGCGGGAGTTGGTTAATGTGTAGCTCCAAGAAGATGCAACAGCATTGCAGTGGAAGTCAAATAGTAAATCATGCAGGTGCCTACGCTGTTGATCAAGATCAAAAGAATAGTCAAAAAGCAAAAGCAAAAGTTAATACTTTTTTCCACACAAAGAGATTTGATGTTGAAGAAGCTGACGAGCACGAACTACGGAGTAATTGCATTTTTGGAGACAAGCATACCAATATGTCAATACCTATTAGCCTCCAAGAGCAGTTCACTGCTGTCCATTCAACAACTAGGTGGGATAGCAGAAACTCTATAGACAATATGGCCAATATTGTCTATTAGCCTCCAAGAGCAGTTCACTGTTGTCCATTCAACAACTCAATGGGATGGCATAAACTCTATAGACAATATGGCCAATATTGCGGCCTGTAAAGAGCTTCTCTTGCTAATAACCATGATTCGGTGGCGGACCCTATGAGCAAAGGTCCATGTACGCAGCAGCTATTGGATCAAGTTCAGATGGCTGCAGATGACAGACAACAGTTTGGTATTGTAGCCAACACAAACCCTCATTTTTCCTTGGGGCAATGATAATCTATTCACATCTTCTCAAAGGTCTTTTGTGCAGCAGACGATTGAGGTACAAACCACATATAGCAAGGGCGACTCCAGCTCGACAACACTGCAAGGTTCATTTTCTACATCCAATTTTCCACACGCATGCGTTTGCTTGGCGCAACACATAAATGCTATGGGGCAGGGCACGGCTTCCGTTTCTTATAATTTTTTGGAGAGACCACAGTGCCAACTCTCCACCATACTTTTGTATGGCACCTCTGTATGACGTGCACAATATAATTTGCACTTTTAATCTATGACATTTCATTGCAAGACGATATGTTTAACTATTCACACTGCTTTTTTGTAGCTCCACTCAAAAATCGACGTGTAGATTGGACAATCGAAAAGCAGCAGTACAACATTGCAGGTCAGTAAAGCACCTCATTTATGGTTGCAAGTCACTTATACTTTATCTATTAGCTTGTTTTAGAATTTTTTGCATCGAAAAAAGATATTTATTATAATTATAGAGGAGCTATCCATGTTATAAAGGCAGATATTATAATTATAGAGGAGCTATCCATGTTAATCCAAACAACATTTTAACTTATCGTAAGACAAAATGTTAATGTGACAAGGAATACATTGGCAGATCCCTTCAACAACAAATGTGTTCTCTTTCTCGGTGATCTTGCCCAACTACCCCCAATTTGTAGTCACGCACGGAATCTTTGTAACACATGCCATATCACAAGCTCGGTCCACTTTCTACATGCAACTCTCTATAGGATGTCATGCTCTGTAAGACATGAAACGGACCCTGAATTGCTTCAGTTCTTGACCATTATTAGTGAAAGAAAACCAGCTATAGATGAGATCAATTGTACCTTGCGTACATGTATTATGGATGAAGCACATATCCATGACTACATCAACAACTCTAATCCGATTATTTGTACTCACAGATGAGACTTCCAATACTATAAAAACCTGGCCTTGAATATGTTGTACAAATCAAAATGACATTACAAAAATTGAAATAAAGACGAAGTGGGGTAACATAAATGTCCTTCAATAATGGCTCCTAGAGCCTAAGTTCAACGACGAGCTAGATTTGCTTGCAATGGGCATGTGTTGCATGATCGCTAAAAACACCAACTTGACAATCGGTGCAACATGTGTTGTCAATGCCATAGCACAAAACAAATAAGGTGAGGTTACATGTATTGTTGTCCTCATTCATTGTACTCGTAATAATTACAAAAGAAGAAAGGAAAAACACAAATAACTACAAAAGAAGAAAGGCAAAACACACTCACATCCGCCTTCTATGCTACCAACCATTTGGTGAAAATTTTGTTTTTGAAATACTTTCCGTCTACAAGAATTTACATGTGGCACGTATACTAGAAAAAAACATTCATCAGTAGACAACCTCGCTTGGATATAATCTCAAATGTGACTATCTGTATAATCTTGAATAATTGATGCACTTAACTTGTCTACTCCCATAAACATTATTTCAAATGTATATCCCTTTCATGTAGTGCTGCCCTCGCCAAATTAGTCATGCTCTTGTTTCCTTCAGTGCTAGATACTAAATGTCAATTTGCAGATGTCCTAGTGTATTCTATAGATGTTATATAGCAAGGCCCACCAAGCAAGACTAGTTATTGAGCTATTAGCCACTTGCAAGAAACTGGTGCCAACTTATTAGAAATGCTAAACCCACTTGACTACCCTTTGCAATTAACAATATATTAAACCATAGGTGTAGTTACTCGAGTCCTTATATTCGAGAGTCAAGAGGAGTAGTATGTTAGGGTCAACCTAACTTGGTTGACCAAGATGAGTGTGAACAGACTATAAGTGCCTACAAAGCTTAAGAAAAACCTAATGAATAGTACTTTTTCATTTTCTCTGATTGTGTGCAACCTTATCTTCCTCCCTCTCTCTCTCTCTCTCTCTCTCTCTCTCTCTCTCTCTCTCTCTCTCTCTCTCTCTCTCTCTCTCTCTCTCTCTCTCTCTCTCTCTCTCTCTCTCTCTCTCTCTCTCTATCTATCTATCTATCTATCTATCTATGCACACTCCTATCTCCATTGCCATGTCTGTGAGAGAAGCTATTAGCTTCTTTTGCAAGCTTACCATCTGGTATCAGAGCCTAGGGGAATTGAGCCTGGAGTAGAGTATGAAAGCTTGGGGGATTTAAGGTGCTATCAGAGGAGCAAGCAAACCAAGTTTTTATCTGGTAGCGTTTTCAACAATCAATAACTGTAATGGAAGGAAGAGGATCCAAAAGACATACAATTACTACTCATGTGAGCTATAGGGGCTGACTAAACAAGGTGGGGGCATGTGGTTCTCATTGCATACTAGCTGGTAGAAAGCGGCAAGCAATGGTGGTAGGACAACCCACAAAGTGAGGTGCATAGATCAACAATTAGGCAGTAGCAGTTGGTTAACAACACGGATGATAGATGGATTCTATAGCCAGAAGCCAAGGGGGCATACACATTAGCTGAGAGCATCTGCTCCATCAGCAATGTGTGCTAGAAGCCAACAAAGGGTGACAAGAGAGGAAGAAAGCACCCCTGAGTGAGAAGGTGAAACAAAGGGTGCAACTAGGAACAATGAGGACGAGGCTTTGCCACACACACACACACACACACACACTTTGGCTTCATGCTAATAGCTCCACAACCCCACATCAACCGTTTTTTGTTTTTTTGGTCTACTTTATTAAAATTTTGTTTTCATCAAAGACATTTTGATGACCTTTATTTGAAGGATGTCCGCATGAAACTTGTTTGGCGATGATGATGTATAAAATGAAATGATGAATGTTTTTTTTTTGACAAAACCCCCCTCATAAGATTATGAATTTTTTTGTTGTAAGGAAAGCGATAAGACCTTCCCTTGAATGACACGATTTTTATTACCTTCCGGCTACCTTGTGAGCCTAAGATGAGTACTCTTGTGAACCACGAGCAATGAATCGTTATAAGAACCACCATGATGTATCAAGTATTACACTTAGATGTTTCAATAGCGCCTAGGAGTACACATATGATGAGGATGGCACCAAGTTTGGTTGAAGGGGACAATTGTTCAGGTTATCCCAACTTGGGTGACCAAGATGAGTGTAAACAGAATAGAAGTGCCTATAAATCTTAAGAAAAACCTAATGAATAGTCCTTTTTCATTTGCTCCAATCATATGCAACCTTATCTCTCTCTCTCTCTCTCTCTCTCTCTCTCTCTCTCTCTCTCTCTCTCTCTCTCTCTCTCTCTCTCTCTCTCTCTCTCTCTCTGTCTCTGTGAGCATAGTCCTATCTCCATTGCCATGTCTGCGAGAGAAGCTATTAGCTTCTTCTGCGAGCTCAACATAGTAGCTAAAGTTTTGGAAGTGCCAAGGATAGAGCTAGTATACACATACAATGGAATTTAATCATGGAATAACATAATAAAGAGAATGTAATTAATATTGACAACTTAGATCGGACTCATGTTATAACATTTGATGATGGTTGCAAAGTTGTCAACTATCTTGTTGACAAGCTACAAGAAGCAATCAAAAACCCTACTTTGCAAGTGGAAGTTCAAAGCCAAATTCAATCCCTTCATGTTTCCCCAAGTACCCAAGAAGAGAGAGTTCATGCCAAGCCTCCTAGTGAGATTGACAAAAGAGGAACCTCTTTGGGTAGTGAAGAGGAGATACCAAAAGGACCTCCAAGAAAAACCATTTGAGAAGAAGATATTTTCCCTTTCACTTATTGAATATCATTATCTTATCATTTAATTAATTAGTTTGGGTGCAAGACCATTGCAAAAACCTTGGAGGTTTTATGAATTTGAACTGGGCTACAACCTACCTACTAATTTAGGACTTGCTAAATTAGGATGGACTTTGGTAAATATAAAACTCACCCTTGGGATTCTAAGCTTCACCTCCCATGCAAAACCTTAGCACAATGCTTTGAGGCGCTACCAAGCTGATCCCAAAACTTGCTAAATTTAGACTTAGCACAATTACTTTCTATTTTTAGACTCCTATACTTGCTCCAGGTAACCTTCTTTGTCTTTTACATTTGATCAAAGCTTTTCAAGATATCTCTATCCTTCCTTGACATTTACGTATGATTGAGATAACTAGACAACAATTACTCTTGGTATTTAATGGACTTGTCCCCTTTTGGTCCCAATCCTTTGATCGGGCAAGTCCATAGGCACTTAAATCAACTTCATTTGTTCTCCCTTATTTTCCCCAAACTTAAACGGCCAAATTAAGATGAAATATACTTTTAGAAGCTTAGAAATTAATTTTCATGACAGTACCTCTCCCTTGAACTCATAGTCGTCCTCAACTTTGAGAGGGAAATAAAGTCATTGGTAGTCCTATTGCTTTGGGTAGAGGATCCTTTTTTACCCGTCGACATTCTTTCTTAATGGTGACTAACACCACTTGGTGGTTGGAAGGCTTAGCTATTTTAAGCATGTTTTTACTTAGCCCTAATCATTTTTCATAGTAGATTGGCAAGTCCTACTAGGTGCTTTAGAGACTAAGCTGCTGCAAGCTTGATTCATGGTATGCATATACTTGAAACTTGTAAACATTGGAAAGGAATATTAGAGTCAAAACAAGACAGAATTCTTTATAGAATATACTTGTTCATACCTGATTCTCACCTTTGATAGGAGTCCTTATAAGTATTTACAAGGTTTTCATTACCCTTTAGCTGGATGTCTTGTATTCACATTGCATCTTCGAAAGGAAAATTCTTAAATTTGACAATATATCTTTGGATAGTCTTACCACTTCTTAAAACCTTGTCTTGATGTCATAGAATACTCTTTGGATACAAGATCTCTTCTTGGCCTTCAAACTCGGGCGATTCTTCAGCTACCTATTCTTTGAGTGGCTCGCCCTTATAAGGTTTCAAAATGCTAACATGAAAGGCATTATGAACGAGCAAGGTGCTTGATAAACTTAACTTGTAAGTTGATTCATTGATAGGCTTAAGATTTTGAAATGGGCCATAAATTATTTTTGCTAACTTAGCATAATATTTTTGGTGCCCCATTGGGCATCCTTGTGTTCCCTTGCCCATTGTATGGCTTAGGCGTGCTTTCGGAAACTTGAGCAATACCAATCATTTTTTTGAAGAGCACGGCTTGTTTATGCTTATCAGTCATAGACTTTTGCTTCTATTGCATGATAGATATAGTTTCCTTAGTCTTCTTAAAAGATTCTTTAAGTTCCCTACTATATTCATCGACAACAAATACCGTCCCAAGTGTCGTCTTGACTATCAATGGGTGCTTGGGTCTTCCTTCAGTTACTTTGAAGGGTGCCTTTCCTATGATAGTATGAACAATTTTATTATATGCATACTCTACGAAGGGTAAATACTTTTCCCATTGATCTCTTTGATCTAGTTTTGTAACATAGGCTTTAAGTAGATCATTGATAGTTGAATTTGCTATCTCACTTTGGCCATCCAATTTGTGGGTGATAGGCTGAGGAGAAATTCAACTTATCACCCCCACTTTAAATTTGATGAGCGCCCCCCAACCCCCTGGAAGACCTTCGCTACCGCCTTCTTTTTAGCATGAAATGCATGTTTGTAAACCATAGTACTTACAGACGTGCAATAAAGAGTGTTTCCATATGATGTGCTTTAATAGTCTTTTTGATAGGTATAGAATGCGCTTGCTTGCTAAACCGGTCTACTATTGTCCATATTCCCCTATTCCCATGAATGGATCTTGGTAATCCAAAGATGAAAACCATGGATGTACTTTCTTAGGGGGAATGAGGTATAGGTAATGGCTGAAGCAAGTCAGGTTGCTTCCCTCTATCATACTTTGTCTTTTGACACAAAATGCATTTGGAAACATAGTCCGATATGTTTGCCTTCATTGTTAGCCAATAAAAGTACATCTCTACTCCCTTGAGAGTAGCTTGAATTAATCTATGTCTCGCATAAGGTGGAACATGAGGTTCGTACATAGCCTTTTCACATAAACTATGTGTTACACATAAGCTATTGCCATAGAGAATACAATCATCTTGCCTAGTGAAATTGCTAACATTAGACCATTGAAGTTTGGATTCATATCATAATCACCTATCATAGAGAATAGATCATTGTGAGTAGCTATTGATACACCATTCACCCTTGGTCTTTGTGAAAGAGCATTGGACACTTGATTGTACTTAGCAGTTATGTGAGCAATATGAAAATTAAAGTGTGAAATAGTGTTTTTCCACCTCATTTATTTATCACTTAATTTAGTTTGCTTCATAAAGTACTTAAGACTTTAATGACCTATGCACAAATGGAGTGCCTAGGAAATAATGCTTCCATGCATCTAGGGCATGTAAATTAGCTAGTATATCTTTTTCACATATGCCCGGATTCTTTTCTTGGTCATCCAATCTCCTGCTATGGCATGCCCTTCTTGAAGAAAAATATCTCCAAGGCATTGTCCACAAGCATCACATTGGACTTCAAAAGGCTTTGAAAGGCTTGATAATATTATCATATTTTGAGAGGTAAGCTTCACTTTGAGATTGTCAAAAGATTCAATTTTCTTTTGCACTCCATATAGATTTGCCATTCTTTTTAGTCAAATCATGCAATGGCCCTACTATGAATGAGAATTTTTCTATGAACCATCTATAGTATGCACAAATTTCTATAAAGCTTCTTAATTCATGTAAATTCATTGGTATAGGCCATCTTTTGATTACCTCCAAATTTTTAGGGTCGATTCAATATTGAATCTTCTTTAAGAAAAACTCACTTTTCTTTTAATTAATATAAATCTTATTTTCTCTCAAAACTCGAAATAGTACCTGAAGATGCTGCTTATGTTCCTCAATAGACGTGGAGTAGATGATAATGTCATTGAAGAACACTCCTGTGAACTTTTTAATGAGGCCTAATGAGCCTCTCCATTATTCAATTAAAAGTAGCTGGCGCATTGGTAAGTCCAAAAGCTCTCCAAAAGGAAGTGTCAAGAATTCATATGGGCCAAAAGGTGTGAAAAAGGTTGTCTTATGAATATCTTCAAGCACAATCCTTATTTTAATGATAACCACTTTTGAGATCTATTCTCCTAAAGCGGTTATCTGATTAGGCGGTTGATAGTCTACACACATTTTATAAGTACCATCTTTCTTTTGTACTAGTAGAATTGACAAACAACATGGAGATGAGCTAAGCTTGACCGTCCCTTTTTCCACAAGCTCATTCACTTGCTTCATAATCTCCTCTTGTTGAGCTGGTGAGACTCAATAAGGAGGCTTATTAGGAAGTGAACTACCAGAATGAAGTTCATGGAATGATCATCTTGTCCTCTTTTGGGAGGAAGCTCCCTCCCTCTAGGCCTCTAAGATTTCTTTTAAATGTTCATAAATTTTAAGTGTATACACACCATGAATCATGCCTGCAAAAGCTTAGTCTCTCAAGCACCTAGTAGACTTTGCCAATCTACTATGAAAAATGATTTGTCTTTCTTGTACATATGACTAAGATAACAAAATTGTAACTACCCTTGCTCTTTTATTTAATTCCCCCGTTTTTCTCCCAAGCCTTTGACCTCCATAAGCACTTAAATCAACTTCACTTGTTTGTTTTTATTTTCCCCGAACTTAAATGGCCAAATTAAGATGGAAACTACTTTTAGAATATTAGAAATTAAGTTCATGACAGTTTGAGCGCATTGGCATTTGCGAGGAGCCCATTTTTTCATGCTTGCACAAAGTACATTGAGGTGCTAATATAACTATGTCAAGGAGAGACTCTCAGCACGAGAGGTCAGCTTGGTTTATGTGCCAACACAGGCCAACCTTGTAGATTTGTTCAGAAAGGCATTGCCTCATTGAGAAGTTCAAAGCTTTAGGCTTGCTTACCTTTGTGGATTGATCATGTCCTTGGGGCATTGCACTTCCCTTTACATTGTGTGTAAGTTCTCATTCACTACATCACTCCTAATGGGAATTATTATCATATATGTGGTAGTGATGTGTGTGAACGCACTTAGGACTGCCATGGCACTTTTTCTCTTACTACAAGGTTTCTTCCCCATGCATTTTAAATATGCACATCACTCTACAACTAACTTATCTTTCTATTTGCGCACTAAGGAATACGCTTTCTGTTGTGTGTCTTGAGATTCTTCATCTTCTCCAAGCTATGTGTGTGTCCCTACAATCCTAATTCCAATAGCCATGGCTTCTCTCAATTGTTTCGGTGTTATTCGCTAGTGGATTTAAAGGCCATTATACATGATTGCTATTGTGTCAAGCCACCCAACACCATGAGTTACAATCCATTTTCTAACTCTATTCTTTATCTCATAACACAATATAGAGATACATAACCGTGAGCTACACATTTGCACATTGTACTCCATACCATCTCAATATCTTTGCTCTTCTTTGTCTCACTTGCTCTCCTTGCGAGCATCGTTATAGGCACCATCAAGTGGTATCAAAGCTACTACGAGCATCACTTTGCACACTTTCTTCACCAGATGACTAAAAGATGACCTCTTGCCTTTGCTCCCGGGGAGGTGGCATAACATCTTAGAAAATAACCTTCCTCATCTTAGCTACGTCGGGAGGGATCTTGTGCATTTAATGTTTTGAGAAATTGGGTCCCACAAATGATAGCCATCTCACCATCTTCTCAAATGCTAGCAAGGAAGTTATATGGCTTACTTATCTAGTAAGAGAATTGGGCATTATACATTGTGAGGTGAATAACTTCATTCAAGGTGTGCTTGAAGACAAGTACTTTCATAGAGCTTGTCAAAATCTAGAGAGATGATAACCCCACATATTTATTAAACAAATTTCTACCCTCCAATCTAGAAACATGTATAAATGATTAAAATTATATTTTTTTGCTTAACTTAGTAACTTAAGCATGCTCAAACAGTAAATTTGGGGACACGTGTGGTTGCATTGCCTTCCTCTTTGGATCATGACTTGGCACCAAAGGTCCTTCAAAGAGGGTCTATGGTTGCAAATACGTGATTGGATCACAGGGTTATCTTGACGGCCTAGCGCACCCCTAATCACCACATTGATTATGATGCTCGATATAATTGCACGATACATGTGACACCTAACCTCAGTGATAGATCTAACCAAAGGTCCTTCAAAGAGGATCTATGGTTGCAAATACGTGATTGGATCACAGGGTTATCTTGACGACCTAGCGCACCCCTGATCACCACATTGATTGTGATGATCGGTATAATTGCACGATATGTGTGGCACCTAACCTCAGTGATAGATCCCCTCCACTACTATGTGCCATTTAGAAATGCCCCCCCCCCCCCCCCCCCCCCCCCTTGTTTTTCACCCAAAAAAAAAAGCAATAAGCTTGTTGGTTTATATGTTTGAAATGTAACTTGCGTCCTTTGAAAACGTCCTAATTCTTTAACCTAATAGAAGTATAGCCGTAGCACAAGCATAGTTTAATTAAAATCATTCTTGGTTTGCCTCGTTTGTTTTGAATAGCAGTTGAACTAAGGAGTGTCAAGGGATGAGAGATCGCAAAACCCCTCTTTGGACTCTTGGGTAGTTTATTGTATTTTTTGTGTCATTGTAATCTCTCTCTCTCTCTCTCTCTCTCTCTCTCACACACACACACACACACACACACACACACACAGAGAGCTCTCTCTCTCTCTCTCTCTCTCTCTCTCTCTCTCTCTCTCACACACACACACACACACACACACACACACACACACACACAGAGCTCACACACAGAGAGAGAGAGAGAGAGAGAGAGAGAGAGAGAGAGAGAGAGAGAGAGAGAGAGAGAGAGCTCTCACACACACACACACACACACACACACACACACACACACAGAGAGAGAGAGAGAGAGAGAGAGAGAGAGAGAGAGAGTGGGGTGTGTGTGTGTGTGTGTGTGTGAGTGAGAGAGAGAGAGAGAGAGAAGAAGAAGAAGAAGATGATGAGAAGAGAAGTTTTTAACATTTTGGGAACTCTCCACATTAATAGTGATATAATCTTTGATTTTTAATCATTGACCTCACTTAGATTAAGCTACCATGTAATTCTAACGAAACAATTAATTTAGATTCAGCTACCATGTAGTTCTAACAAAACAAATAATAGTATGCAAGTTAGTATGATCTTTAGAAGTTTGTAGATATGACTTTATGATATACATATGTGCATGCTTTCTGGATCAACTTAATTGTTGCTTTTTGAGTGTAAACTCTTCCATTTTCAAAGTTTTTTAGCATGTATTACATATGATTGTGTGCTTTTACTATCAAACTCCGTTGCGAGGATGGTGGGTCGTAGTTGAACAAAAACAATGAGTGCACTTTGTGATAGAAAAACTTAAGATTAGCCCAGGATACATGTTTGACATGTAGATTGATCATACCTATATACATATTTTTGCTTGAGTTCCTCTTACAAGTTGGTATGCTCTTATGTTTATGAAATTGCTTCATATCAAAACTTAACGTTGCAAGATGAAGCAAATTGTCAAATGAAGAAATGAATTAACAAGGGGCATAATATAGATAGTGAAATGAAGGCTCCTAACACATAGCTGTCCATCCTATCATTGTCAACCCATATAGCCATGGCTTCTAACCAACTCTAGCAGGGGCAACCATAATATTGGATTTCCTTAGACAATGGTAAACTGTTTTACAAGTTTGCTTGAGTCTTCTCTTTTCTCCAAGAGCACAAAGAACTAATCTCAAGGCAAGAGGTTGAGATGGGCGAATTGCTCGACTTGATGCTTGGGGAGAACCTTGCTTTTTCATGTAGAGGTGTTAATGTCAGCATTAACAAAGTGGGGAGTCACAAGGCCCACAAAATTTCATGGGAGCAAGCTCCTATGAATACAGTCCTTAATCTCTAAGGCCTTTTTGAGCATGCCACAAAGAGAATCTAGGTGGAAGATCCTTGTGATCAACTTGGCCGTGAGCTCAACTATCTCAGACAAGCAACCCAGTGTGTTCTTGTCCTCCAACACCCTAGCGTATGCTTTTCCAGCACCATTTATGCTATCAGTGCATTGCTTTCCATGTTGGTATCTGGCACTTCAATGTTAAGTTACATATTTCAAAAACCAAGAAGATTAGAGAGAAGAAGAAGAAGAGGAAGGATTTTAATGTCGTAGGAAGCTATCCCAAGAGACCTCAAAGATCTATCCGAGGAGGAGAGTTGAACTCAAGACTTGGTATTCAAGGGGGAAATGGTATAACCAATCTACCACACTTGGGTGATAGAAAAAGAGAGAGAAAGAGAGAGTAGTGTGATTTCAAAGGCTCTCTCAGGAAACATTACTACAAATTCAAAGCTCTTGCAGGAAACACTGCTAGACATCATAATTCCACAGGACCTGGCCGCCACCTTTTATCAACAAACACATTGCCAAAAGCCTAAATGGCAAATCAGAAAAAATAATGGCATGCCCATTGTAAGGTGCAAACCACCTTCATGTTCCACCTTGGTTACTTACGAGTTCAGACCTCCGGAAAGAAGCAACCTCCAGTAGATTACTGACCTACTTAATGATATTGCCAAAGCAGCACAAAGACCAAACCTTTTAACTAGCAGAAAATCCACCACTGAATGTGGAAGTCAAAGGTTCACCTCCATTGGACAAAATAAATATGCATTAAGTAGTAACCCTAACAGACCCAATTCTCCTGAATAATCTGGACCTGTAACATATTCCTTTTCAAAGACAGCCACAAATCAAGGAAAGTTTACTCCTTCCATACATTACCCATGTTTCAGCAGATAGGCAAGGTTTCACATAAAATCAGAAAAAATACCCCTCCAAGCTTACACAATGTGATGAGAGCTGGTACTGAATTTAAAAAGTCTCACTAAAACAGCAGCTATCTACCATTCTGACACAATTCAATATTCAACATGCGCACTACACATTTTAGAATCTTAAATACTTGCAACTATTATGAAGCAACCAAAGACAAGGTAGCCTTCACTTCCTGCACTTTAGATAGAGACAATTCACCCGCAGTTCTAATCTGAAACTGTTCCAATAATATCAAAGGCTGCCATCATTTCCTGGACTTTCGACTTTTTCTGACCCAAAAGGACAAAATGAGCACACAAAATACACTTCAGCTAAGCAACAAAACACATAGTTGGTATTGTGTTACCAAAAACTGCATTAGGTCATTGCATATGAAGGCACAAGTAGGAAAAGAAAGGTAGTAGAGAACCCAATATCATATCAAAAAAAACCATCAGGATGGCAACAAAGTTTCGTATAGCAAGATTGCAAAAGTTCTCAGAGCACCAACTAAAAATTCTCATTGAAGGCCGCTTGGAATAAAACTAGAAGCTAAAAGCTCCTACTTTACCAGTGACATAACAAAATGAGCTTGTTAGGAAGAACATAAGGTACCAAAGTTAGGCCAGCAGATACATCATGGCCTACCCCGTATATATCCCATGAATACATGGAAAACCCACATATCAAGAGCCACCACACTCATGAGTTCACAAAATTCTCAAAATCTATCTGACAGCCACAATGTCATCGATCTTCAATATCATTCGAACACACTCTGTAGCAAGAGAAACAGCACTGGTGCTCACTAAGAGAGGTTGCACTACATTCTCCTCCAGCATGTTTGTTATTTGACCCTTTCTCACATTAATGCCAGCATTTGCTTGCCCATTAGCATGATGATTGCGAAGTTCAGTCACAATAGCAATGGGGTTAAGCCCTGCATTCTCAGCCAAAGTATATGGAATGACTTCCAAAGCCTCTGCAAAAGCCTTTACACAGTAACTTTCCATACCCTGAAGTGTCTTTGCCCAAGCACCCAGCTGCCTAGAGACTTCAACTTCAGGTGCTCCACCACCTGCAATTAAAAACTTCTTGTTCACGAGACATCTCACCACACACAAAGCATCATGTAAGCTCCGGTCAGCTTCATCCAGGACAAGCTGATTTGAACCCCTGACAAGAACCGTGGTAGTGCGACCCATGTTCTTGATACCTGTAATCTTCACAATTCTACCACTTCCAACAGGAACTTCCTCGACAACATCAGCACATCCCAGCTTTTCCTCACGAAAATGCTCAATATTAGCAATAGGCAGACAATTCAGAGTCTTAGTAATGAACTCAATGTCATCCCTCTCAACATCCTTCACCACAAGGATCTTGGCTTTTGCCAAGTAATGCAAAGATAAATCTGTGACGGCATCTCTCAAAATGCTCTTCTGAATCAGAAGCACATTGCACCCAGTTGCTTTGATCTTCTTTATCATGCCAAGGATATAATTGCGCTCCTCTCGCAGGATGCGATCCATCTGAGAGTAGTCTGAGACTATGACATTCTGCTCGATATCAGTCTTGGGAGGAGAAATCTGGAACTGAATGACTGCAATCTTGGCATTCTCAACCCTTGTTGGACCACCAGCAGCATGGCTAGCTTTCTTGTCAAAAATGAGCCCCTTGATCATCTCTGTATCATCAACGGTACCCCCAAGCTTCTTGATGATCTTGATGTCACGAAGGTCAATAGCCTCCGGGCGGGATGGATCAACAACATTCAAGACAGCATCAACAGCAAGGGGAGCAAGCAGAGAAGAGTACTGACTTACCACTTTACTGTTGAGGGATGTGCTGGCACTCTTTACAAGAGCATCACGATCAGAGAGCTCAAGAGGAATCGCCATTGCAGTGAGGACCTCCACAGCTTTATCACATGCTTTATGCAGAGCCTCAGAGATGAGAGTGGGGTGAACACCTTTGTTGAGGAGCATCATGCACTGCTTAAGGAGAGCTCCAGCGATAACAACCACAGTGGTGGTTCCATCACCTGCTACAATATCCTGAGACTTGGAGAGCTCCACAAGCATTTTTGCAGCAGGTTGCATAACCTCCATCTTGTTGAGAATGGTGGCGCCATCGTTGGTGATGATAACATCACCAGAGGAAAGTGCGAGCATCTTGTCCATGCCCCGCGGCCCTAAGCTCGTACGAACTGCATCTGCAACAGCCTGCGCAGCCACAATGTTTGCTTGCCTGATATCGTGCTTCCTGGATGTGTCTACGTAGCGATCAACGTTCGTAGAGGCCTTGTTCGCCATCGCTGGCATGACTGCGTCTGTCCCTTAACGGTAAGTAGCTCTGGCTATGGCGATGACTGTTAGCCTCCAACAATGGCAAGATTTAGGTCTGAAAAGGAGGGAAAACTACCACCTTCTCAAAGAGAGACAAGAAGAATAGAGAGAGAGAGAGAGAGAGAGAGAGAGAGAGAGAGTCCTGTTAACCCCCAAACGAGCATTCTCTTGTACATGAAGTGTGCCCTCGTAGGGTTGCTATGTCCAACCACGGAGATCAATGTATGAAAGCGAAGCCTCACGTAGTCTAGGGGAAACTAGTGACAAAAGCATATGGCCTAGGAGCCGGTAGAGTTCCTAAGAAAGCCGTCAATTTGTTTGGCTTGAGATTGTGAAGTCAAAAGCAAACGAGTTCGCTAGAGGAATTGAAGTCTTTGTCATTCTTTTCCTTACAATTTTGTTTGGAAAAGATGGCATAGGGTACCCAGATGGCAGAGGGTACCCATCCCGAACTCTCGAAACAAAAAAATTAATGTATGGAGGAAAATAGTACAAGGGTTGGGATAAAGTCTCCCTCTATGCCAGGGAGATGTCCCTCTATGCCAGGGAGATGTGCCCTCAAGCTGCCTCAATCATATCTCAATATCTCCTCATCATGTCTTTGCGTACTAAGGTGGTGCCTTGAGCATCTATGAACTCAAGCGAAGTGTGGTGTGGCACGTGCATAATATGTAATGCAAGCTCTTACTGACTCTTTGCGCCTTTTGGTGAAGGGGAACAAAAGGATAGTGTGACATGTGTGAAAGTAGTTTTTTATCATGAACATACCTAATCGAGGATTTGTCGCCCTAAATGCAGCTTCGTTGCACGTTTTCTTGCCCTACGACATCATGTAACAGAAGTGAACTTGAATAGGGGACCTGTAATTGACATGGCAGTCAATTTTGAGCTTGTTGTGGTTCTTGAAATTAGGCCACATGTAAGGGAGATCATGGGGATGATTGGGAAGCATTTGAGAAATCTCTAGAGCAGGAGTAAATCAAGGAGGATTTCAAACTTAACAAAGAAAACTATTTGGGAAGAGTTGCCCGTCCAAAAGAAGGAATATCTCCTATGGAGATAGTAAGGGAGTTTAAGTGTCTCTCAATTGTTAACAACTAAATAGGGTGTCTTCGATGCAAAGATGAATAAACTACTTCTACAAGATGCAAACAAAGAGCCTTAAGAGACATTGGAGCTAATCTTGGAAGACAACATTACTAAACAGGGTTTGGACACTAAGGGGAAGGAGGCTGAGGATGCAGTTTCACTTCTTACAAAGGGACAACATAAAAGAGATAAGAAAGGATGGGGATGAAGGACCCTCAAGTTCAAAGAAGGTTAATAGAAGTGGGGAACGAAAGGATGCATTACCTTCTTGAGAGGTTTCACCACCGCAAGTGCCTCCTCCATGTGAAGTGCTTATGGAGGAAGCGTCAACAAGAAAAAAAAGAAAGAGTATTCAAGATCTAAAGCAAAAGGCGCCCTACATACAAGTTACAATTTGACATTAAAGTTGCTACAAACTTGGAATTTGAATAGTAATGTTGAGTTTACTTGGGCAAAGTTCTTGGCATACAGAAGTGTGAATTTTGTGAGGCGATAATAGACATCATAAAGAGGGAAGAGGCAAGCTCTAGCTGAGCATATTCCTCCACAATCATTGGGTGAAGTAGAGACATTAAAGGTAGAAGGGATACATGTACAAGAAAAAGAATGAGAGGAAAGTGTGGTAGAATTCTACTTGTCTTCTGAAAGAGAAAAATATATTGCTCCTATAGTGATTTTCATTATACCTCATGTATCTTGGAATTTGTGATCAATTCCATGAGTAGCCATCACATACTATGTAGCACTTCGACTCCACCACTTCATTTCATTTTGTAAATGAAGGGGAAAGTGATTTCATTTGGTTGTTGCATTGAGAGGTCTGTGGTCTACACCAACATGCCACTCACCATTCTTTTTGGGTGTTACTACCTAATAATTGCTAGAAGACAGCACCATAAAGCGAGTGGAGAGTATATAAAAGACACATTCCATACTTACAGAAGTAGTGCATTGACACTTGCATTACTCCAACCGAATTTTGCTTGCAAGTTGAGGGCTTCCAACAATGCTCGAAGCACCGAGTACCGTGCACCATCGTAAAGAGGTGTTCGGACACTCGTCATCAATCTATCCTCCATTTCGGCAGCCCGTTTAGTGCAGGGCTGACAATCCTCCTCACACACGTCACGCTCATGAGCTAGTAACTCATCACACATGTCGAACATGTACTCATCCTCTGCCTCAAAGTGCGATGGATACGCCATAGGAGCTTCTGGAGTACCGCACACGAGAGGATCACCATGCGGTGCACCCAAATCATCCAGTCGCTCTTGCCTCTACCGTTCGGCCTTGCGCGCCGGTCCACCACCACCGAACATAGACCAATGGGGCACCTCCTCAAGCAACGGGTGATTCACGCTCTCATCTCTCTGAGCGCTTTTTTGAAGATGCCAAAGCCCTTTGTTCTCCACGTGATCCAAGGCAATGCGCCTCAAGCGAGGGATTGCCCCTTTTCACTTGGCGCAAGGACAAGAGAGTTTTTCCTTGAGTCAACGATCGCGCTCAAAACCTCCGGGGGACCACGATCATCCTAATCGATGTCCTGCACACACAAAATGTTGTTTATTTAGTCATGTGTCCTAAAAATAAATAAAAAATTTACATAAAGTTAAGATCAAAGGGAATAAATGACAATGAGTGCTAAAATTATTTCTAACTAAAAGAGAACTTAAAAAATGCAATTGATAAACATTTAAAAGTACTACAAAATAAACTATCCATAAAAAAATAAAAATCTTCATCAAAAAACTCAAAAGGCTAAAAAATGAAATAATGTATAGCTAAGGGTAGAGGGGGTGGTTTGTACCCCCCCCGCAACCTCGGATTCGCATGTATCCGTTTGAAATGACCGGTCGCGATAATGGTCGCGGTAATGGATGTGGTAATATCCGCGGGAATACCCGCGGTAACGCCTAGCACCTAAAATAGACAAGAAGGCAGAGTATGCCACGTTTTTTGCTGTATACTCTGCGTTCTTGCTCTCCGCCATCTCTCCCAAGCTTCCCCCCCCCCCCTCTCCCTTCCCTCTTTCTCCTTCTCCAAGCTTCCCAAGTTTCGTCGAAGGGGGTTTTGTCCAAGTTTCCACCATCGTCTTTGGAAGCACAACATTGAAGGGGGTTTCGTCGAAGGGGGTTTTCCGCCATAGTCTTTGGAAGCTCAATCTAGCCGAAGCTCAACCACGCTACAAAGAAAGAGGTAAACAAAAAACAAAGCACCTCCCCCCTCTTTCCCTTTTGTTTTCTACTACACACACACACACACACACACACACACACATAAATCGAAAAAGAATAAAAAAATAGTGAATCCATAACATACCTTGGAAATGCTTGTTTTGCTCAGCTTGTTTGGAAATGGTTGCTTTGCTAGGCTTGTTTGGAAATGATTGCTTTGCTCAGCTTGTTTGGATAACTTTGAGTGCTAGCTAGAGTAATTGGGGCCAAGTGATCTTTGCCTTGCATAGATGCATCGTGCATCGTTAATCAAATCATATGGTTGAGAAACTCACCAATATGGAACTCTAAGAAGTCAATTTTTGTGGCTTATTTCTTTTTTTTGCTACTCTCATCTTGAGTCCTCTTCCTTCTTTCACCTTCAGCAGTTTCATCATGCCTAGCAATTTCCTCATGCCTAGTTCATTTCACTTGCGTGGCATCTAGCTCATCTACTTTGCCTTATTTTGTCCTTAGCCTTCTCCTTGCTACACTCTCGTATCGCATGCTTACGTTTCTCATCCAAACTGATGACGCTTATTGCATGATGTCCATCAAGATTTTCTAGCAAAGGAGGCATAAGAACTGGTGGTGGTGGTGGTTGATGTTGCATAGACGGTCTCAAAATTTGGAGTGGTAGTGCTAGCTAAAGTTGCATAGGCAATGGGTGTGGGGGTGTGAGGACAAGGGTCCTTGGTAGGGCCTGGGCAAGGGGCTATGAGTCCACATGGCGTGGCAAGGGGATCTCGGATAGCAAGGGCTATATAGGTGTTGGATGGGTGGAAATTTGTATGCCATAGCTCAAACCCTCACATTGGTATTAGTGTTCAAATCTCTCTCTCTCTCTCTCTCTCTCTCTCTCTCTCTCTCTCTCTCTCTCTCTCTCTCTCTCTCTCTCTCTCTCTCTCTCTCTCTCTCTCTCAGACACACACGCACACACACACACTCTTGCACCTTGCATCGTAGGCAAGCTATGATGGGGAGGGGAGAAGACAATCTTGGAAGGTGCTCGCGGATGCAAGGAGCATGGGTTGGCATGTGCCATGGAAGGGCACCATGGAAGAAGGCCATGTAAGGGGCTTGCAACAGGCAACAAAGGTGTGGTCATGGAGGGGGATTTTTTGCATGTACTGAAAAAAATTTGGGACCTCTCTCTACCTCTCTCTCTCTCTCTCTCTCTCTCTCTCTCTCACTGAGCTTTTATGCCAAGTAGAATCATGTGTGAGCTCCACAAGAAAGATTTATTACATAGAGAGTAAGGCCATCATGGACCTGAGGGCACATGCCAGCCATGTTGCGAAGGATTATAGTAGAAATTCCCCTTTGTTGTCTTGGGAAAGCAAACACTCATACAGAAAAAGACACCTGGACCATGAAATTCAAGCAAGGTGAAGCAAGGGAGGCAAGGCTTCTAGACCATCATGCATGCATTATGTGAGTTTAGGGGGAAAGGTAATGCAAAAGTTCATGTGAAGGTTATGAACCATCTCATAGGCTAAAGAGTTGTTCGGGATACAAAGGCATGGATTGAGAGCCATAGACCCCCCATGGAAAAACCATGCAATGCATCATGCAAAGTTCTCAAGCTCAAGGCTTTGTATATAGTTTGTGCAAGGCAAGGAAACCACGCTTCCAAGTCAAGGCCTTAGAGGCAAGTAATGGTAGGGTTCATCTTCTTGGAACTGTGATTTCCATAGCAAGGCACGATAGCCAAGGTAAAGGCAAAGGCAAAGGCAAATCCAAACAAGAAGCATGGAGCAAGGCTCTCACTTTGACAACAACTCAAGAAGGACTTAAGGTGTTGAAGACTCCAAGATGAGCATACATGGCTTCAAGTCGTTAGTAGAGATACAACAATGCAAAATATGCTTCTTGAACCAAGCAACAATAAGGATTCAAGATCTCAATAAGTTTTTTTTTTTCAAAGAACTGGGCTCGAGATTTGGAGCCCTATTTTATACAAGAATTTTTGGAGATCAAAGAGGCCAAAAATGTGAATGACTGCTGCTAGGTCTGTAAAAGTTGCATGCAAGGTATGCAACTATGGTGGATCTAGCTCCACATAGGCATGCTTTTTTATGCCTCTCTACAATGATGCACAACATTCTTTCAAGGACATCATCAATGAAACTATGGTACTCTTTAAAGATATATGCAGGATAGTACTTTTGGATAGGTTTTGTGACAACTTCTATGCTTGATTATGTTGTCACAATTAAATTTTTTATGTTTAGTTCTCAAGTTCAAGGCTTTGTATATAGTTTGTGCAAGGCAAGGCAACCACCACTTCCAAGTCAAGGCCTTAGAGGCAAGCAATGGAGGGTTCATCTTCTTGGAACTGTGGTTACCATAGAAAGGCATGATAGCCAAGGTAAAGGCAAAGGCAAAGGCAAATCCAAACAAAAAGCATGGAGCAAGGCTCTCACTTTGACAACGACTCAAGAAGGACTTAAAGGTGTTGAAGACTCCAAGATGAGCATACATGGCTTCAAGTCGTTAGTAGAGATACAACAATGCAAAATATGCTTCTTGCAAGCAAGAATAAGGATTCAAGATCTCAATAAGTTGTTTTTTTTCAAACAATTGGGCTCGAGATTTGGAGCCCAATTTTATACAATAATTTTTGGAGATCAAAGAGGCCAAAAATGTGAATGACTACCGCTAGATCTATAAAAGTTGCATGCAAGGTATGCAACTATGGTGGATCTAGTTCCGCATAGGCACGCTTTTTTATGCCTCTCTACTATGATGCACAACACTCTTTCAAGGACATCATCAATGAAACTACGGTACTCAAATATATGTAGGATAGTACTTTTGGATAGGTTTTATGACAACTTCTATGCTTGATTATGTTGTCACAATTAAACTTTTTATGTTTTCCAAAATCTTGAAAGCAAGGTTGGATTATGAGCAGCCCATGATCACAAGGGTATAGATCTTTTTATGACACTTTTTCGTCGTCATCATAAGGGTGGATAATATGGTCTAGGAGCTCATGGAGTTCACTTTAGCCATACATACACAAAATCCTTTTTGCAAAGGAGACCAACACAGATGCTTGAGGTATTGACAAGTATATATGATACATATTTCACATGTGGAGAGTATGACTTCTCATGGACTATGGCACTGGCGCCATAGTTTCATATGTGACACAATGGGTCATAAGGTGTCGATCACTCTTGCCTTAGAATTAAGGCACTCCTTTTTGTACAATTATGTGGCCTGGGTTTTGTATTTATATATGATTAAGATTATGCCTGCAAAAGTGGTAAGATAGAAAAAGTACGACAACCTATTAGTGGTTGTATGGTAGGCCTGCACATTTTGGTAATCTTTATTTACTGTTATTTTTAACATCTGCATCAAGTCATTCCACGTATGATGTGTATGCGATGAGCATTTATATTTTTTTAAATGTCTCTTCAATCTACATGGCTATTTGTGGAGGGAATGCTTTTATGATGTTTACGATGTGTTTGGTCAAGCAGAAGGATAGACTTGAAGAAGATTCCGCTTGGGGAGAACATTAGTGTGACTAAGAAGCAAATTTTCACTTTTTTTAAAAGGAAAAAAACTCTTCTCCAAGGGGGGAGTAGTGTGAGGACAAGATTGTTTAACCAAGGCACCAGTCCCATATGGCATGGCAAGGGAACCTAGGATAGCAAAGGCTATGTAGGTGTTGGATGGGTGGAGATTCGTATGCCATAACCTAGACCCTCACAAGGGGCCTTGCCCTTGATAATGACAATTCATTTGGCCTGATGCCTTGGTTTACAAGGAACTCAATTGGTGTTGCAATTTTCATAGGTGCTATGTAATAGTGTGAAGCATTATATCTAGTGTATGCACATGTATTGCAGTCACAAGTTATGCCAAATAAAGGATATTTTGGTATAGGTTTTGTGACAACTTTTATGCTTGGAAGTTCATAATGACCAATTTTCTAATGGGTAAAAGTTATTGGGAGTACATTGAAATTGAACATGAAGACACACTAGTGTTGCCTCACATGAATCCTACTCCTCAACAACAGAAAGCCTTCAAAGATTTGAACAAGGGAGCATGGAAGTAATGTATTAGTTGTCTGTTAGTGTGAAAAATACCATGATTGGGCATATATAAGATGCCAATTTTCCCAAGGAGGCGTTCAAGTATTTGGTCCCACTAGATGTGACCAACAAGAAGGCAAGGAAGGTGCAGTTGAACACAAAGCGAGACAGAGCTCAAAAATTTAAGAAAAAGGGTTCATTAGTGAATGATTATGTTCTACATATAAAGTACATGTCATAAAATATAATATCTAACTTTACCAAATGATTTCTCATATTAAACTGATCACTTGATATGGGAAGATAAAAGGTGAACAAGAGTTAGAATATATATATGTGCTTTTAGACCTATCTCAACAGGGGACCAAAAGGAGAAATGGTTGCATCTCAATAGGGGTCCAAAAGGAGACGAACTACCAAAGAGCAATGTGCAATAAGTGCTTCTAGATTTACCTCACCAAGGGACCAAGAGGAGAGATGGTTACATCTCAAAAGGGACCCAAATGGAGGTAGTCTATCAAAGACCAATGTGCATCTAATGGAGCCTAAAAGACCTTAGGGTTAGCTTCATTAAAGACCTCCAAAAGTTAGTGTTAAGTCCTTTGACCTTACACAAGCTAGGGCTAACCTCGAGGTGAGAATCGTACCCAAGCATGAGGTGCTCAGACGCTTAAAGTGGTTGTGGGAACCTTGCCCAAAGCTTGAAGTGATTTTTATGCTTAAATGACTAAGGTTTTTGAAATGTTAAATTCAAAGATAAATTCTCAAGAGGCATGAACCGTCCATGCTTTATTGACTAAGGCTTGAAGTATTCAATTCAAAACAAATGACTAAAGAAGCATAAAAGACACATGCTTGCTTGATTGACTAAGTCCTTGAATTATTCAATTCAACCAAATGACTCAATAAGGATAAAAGACACATGTTCAAATGATCCTCCACATGTGGCCCTCATGATGTGCTTGAATGCTATTGGTAGGTTTTAAAGGGGTCCAATGAGAATCTAAATACATAAAAATAAATAATTAAGTTCTTTCTCTCAAAGAGGAAAAAGAGGACACATGTCCAAATGAAATAATAAAATAATATGCGAGAGAGAGAGAGAGAGAGGTGTGGATCAAGCATGAGAGGGGGGGTATACTCTCCCACACAAACACACACATTCTCTCATTGTGTGGAGTGCAAAATGCAAGAGCTCCATCTCCTTCTCCAAGCTTGTTGAGAAGTGGAGAGCCTACACCAACACTCTTGGCTATGGAATGCAAATCCAACCAAGAGACATGCTTCAATGCTTAAGCTTGTCATCTTCTTCATCTTCATTACTATGTTATTATGCTATGCTAAGCAAGAAGAGTGATGATAAGTGAGTAACTATTTCTTTCTCGTATGGAATGTTTCTTCTTCCTCTTCCCTACCCTCATTCCCCACTAGCTCTCTCCACCTTCGAAGAAGGTGTTTGAGGCCTTGGGACTGAGGCTTGGGGTAGTTAATGCTTTTTGCAAAGTCTATGTTAAGCTCATGATGCATTAAGCTTTCCATCTTCATAATAGCATCAGCAAGGTCACAAGGAACACAAAGATTGTATTGTAACAAAGTCTCTCTTGATGGGAGAATCTATAATACAAACGCCTTTTGGAAGGGGACGAAGTAAATCCGGTCCTCAACTATTATCATGTTCTCTAATACTCTCTCTCTTGCAAAAGTATTGTTCATGCCAAGTTAATTAAGTACTATGTTTATGTTGTTGCCGTCAATTAAGTTCACCCTCTATGTTCTCAAAGTGATCTCACAAAAATGCTCACCTTAATTCTCTAAATTCCGCTATTCTCAAAGTTCATAGGCCATCTACATTACATTGGTATCAGAGCATTTGGTTTCTCTTTTCTTGCTTAAGAAGAGAAATCCTTAAGTAGCCTATTAATGGTTGATTTTGTTAATTATATTAGGGTAAGTGGGACTGGGATCTATTATCGATTTTGTTGAGCCCACTATGTGGGATATGGTGCACACCTCGTGAGCTTTGGTCTTAATAATGGAGTCTTTTTAGACTGGCCTATGGCTTTACCATTATTGAGCCATAAGAAGTCCGAAAGGAGCTATCCCTAGGCAATTTTTCTATGTTAGACCCACTCCACTACTCTCTATAATTAACCAATTCGAGCCATGGGTGTAGATACTTAAGTGCTTATTTTCAAAGGCTAAGAGGAGTAGCAACTAAGGTTTTGAATTGCCATAGGATACACTAAATAAACACATAAATATAATTAGCATGACTGACAATAACCAAGAGAGTAGAATGAACATTGATAACTTTGATTTTGCACATGAAGGTGCTAATGATGATGCCCCATGTTTATCAATTATCTTGTTACTAGGTTGCATCAAGCTATGGGCAACCCTATTTTGCAAGCCGAAGTTACCCAACAACTTCGTGCTTATGGGATTTTCCTTCCTCTCCAAGAGGAGAGAGAGTTTAGGAGGCCTCTTGATGAGACTCTCGAAAGAAGACTCTCTCCCATAAGAGAGGAGGAATCCAAAGAACGAGAAAGAAGTGAATCCCTAAGTTCCTCTAAAGATGTAGCTCCATGAAGACGGTGATCTAGACTATCACCAACTCCTCCCAAGAGGAAACGGTCAACCCATAGTCATTCTCCTTGTCATTCCGAAAGGGAAGAGAGGAAACAAAGGAAGAAAAAGGCAAGAAAGAGGTCACCCTCTTCTTCACCTTCCTCCTCTTTCGACGAAAGCAATAGTTATTCTCCTAGAGAATACAAGAGGAGAGGACATTGCAAAACTTACCCTGCATGGCGAAGGTCCCAAAAGCTTAAGAAATTCAAAGGGGGAGGAAAGAGTATCTCTTTTCTCACCTATGATGGCACCTTTGGTGCCACAGACAAAGTATTGGCCTTCATCCAACAATTTGACGCGGCCTTTGGAGACAAGGGATTCACGGAGTCCTCCAAGCTACACCATGTAGCTATTCACTTTCAAAATTCTACTCGTCAATGGTGGGCTAGCCTTCATGGCAATGGCAGGGCCCCAAAGACATGGAAAACTCTACAAGTTTCCACCATGAAGCAATTCCTTGCAAGCGATGCCAAGGACAAAGTGCTCACCGAAGGGTGAAGTTTGAAGCTGCTCTTCAACGAGTCTATCCACAAATATGTAGACAAGTTTTGGGATTTACATCTCAAAGGTACAGTCTTTCAAAGAATAGACTTCACCAAACGAAAGAAACAATTTTGTGTGGTATTACCTAAAGAAATGGCGAGTATGTCAACTCACAGTGGCCTAGCACTATCACCGAAGTCATCCACCACACTATGGTTGCTTCAAGGATCAATTTCCAACAAGGGGCGAGAAGAAATTTCAAGCCCATGAAAAACAAGGATCAAAATGAAGCTAAAGTGAAGAGTAATGCTCACAACTCTTTTCAAGGCAACACCAACACCAACAACAACAAGGCCAAGGAGGAAGGAGCTTACAAAGGTAAAAATAAGCTCTCTCCCAAAGAATTAGAGGCTTTTTTTGTAAAGACCATAAATGATTTAAGTGTGGGAAGCAAGGACATGGTTATCGTTCTTGCCCCAAAAGAAATGTATGCAATGACACTCCTAGAGCTTCCATGGTTGAAGCTCCAAAAGAGGATGCTCATTGCAAAGGCTCATCACTCTCCTATGCTTGGGAAAGTAAGGGAGCCTGATGCCTTCATCTTGTTTGACCCTGACTCTACTTACAACTTCATATCAATGGAGTTGGCCACCAAGTTGGGCATTCAAGCTTTTGAGATGGGAGATACTGTAATTCCTGACACAGCTTTCAAGGGATAGCAAGCCTCTGTTACTCCCTTGATTGGGAAGTTGAGGCTTCATGTCCAAAGCTATGTCGACAAAGAATACTTTTTTTTAATCTCTCCTCTCCAACATGAGGATGTTATCCTAGGGGCACCATGGTTCAATCGCATGGCTGCATGAAGTCCCTTGAAAGGAGAATCTATTTCACCTAAAGGAAAAAGAGCATGTACATAGATGCTAATGATTTGGGAAACACCATATCCCTGGTAAATACGCTTGCTTTTGATAAGTCAATAAAAAGCTCTATTTTTGCGTATATGATTTTTGTTAGAGAATCTGTAAATGATTCTAATGTTTTCACAAGTATCAATAAAGGGAATCAAGAGGAATTAGATTTGTCTAATCTCCTAAATGGATTCCAAGATGTTTTCATTGATGACATCCCTAGTGAGCTACCTCCAAAACGAGGGGATGATGACCATGCAATAGAGCTTTTACTAGGAAGCTCACCTCCTAATAAACCTCTTTATTGAGTCTCACAAGCTCAACAAAAGGAGATCATGAGGCAATTGCATGAATTGGTGGAAAAAGGGATGGTGAGGCCTAGCTCCTCTCTATTCTATTCACCAGTACTTTTAGTACAAAAGAAAGATGACACATATCACATGTGTCGACTTTAGAGCACTAAATATGATCACTGACAAATGCTCCAACTGCATTCGAACTTACGATGGACAAAAATCTTCAAGCCACTCAAATTCTCTTGAGGAGTACAAGTGACACCTCTAGGTAATCTTTCAAGTTGTGAGAGAGAATACGCTTTTCATTAATCAAAAGAAAAGTAAATTTTTCCTGCAAGAGAATCAACATTTAGGTCACATTATCTATCAAGATGGTATATTTATGAATTTATCAAAGTTGGAGGTAATAAAAGCGTGGCCTAATCCAAGGAATCTACATGAGCTAACAAGCTTTATTGGTATGTGTGCATACTATAGACGTTTCATAGCAAAATTCTCTCAAATAGTAGGACCATTGCATGACCTAACAAGGAAGAACGTTAAGTATTCATGGAATGCTAAAGAACAAAATGCTTTTGACAAGCTCAAAGAGAAGCTTACCTCTCAACTAGTCCTTATGTTTCCGGATCTCTCAAAGCCATTCGAGATCCAATGTGATGCTTGTGGTGATTGCCTTGGAGCAGTTTTGCTTAAAAAAGGCATGCCATAGCATATGAGAGCCGAAGGCGCAATGTCGATGAATGGGTCTTGGGCATATACGAAAATGAGATTTTTGTTGTTCTACATGCCCTAGACACATGGAAGCACTATCTCTTCGGGGCTCCATTCATCCTACGAATGGATCACAAAGTCTCAAGTACTTCATGACAAAAACCAAGCTTTCCGACAAACAAATGAGGTGGGAAAATTTTCTTTCGCAATTTAAATTTCATATTGCTCACATTGCTGGCAAGCACAATCAAGTGGTCAATGCACTTTCACAATGGCCAAGGGTAAATGTGGTGTCTATAGCAACTCACAATGATCTATCTTTTAAGATAGATGAGTATGCTACTAACCAAGAATTTAGGTAGGTAATTATAGCCTTTGCATTAGGGAAGAAAAAAAGAACCATTCACCTTGAAGGATGGTTATCTTCCAAACGACATTAGGCTACGTGTTACTCACCCACACAATAAGAAAGTCATGTATGAATCCCATGCTTCTCCTTATATGGGGCAAAGAAGGATTCCATAATCTAATCTTCAAGGAGTAAAAATGTATTTCTGTTGGTCTACCATGAAAAGTAAACATACAAGAGTATGTTTCAAAATGCGTGGTATACCAAAAATTGAAATTTGATCAAGGGAAGCAAATTGGATTGGTTCAATCGACAGGCTTAGCAAGAAAACACACTCTATGCCTATCAAAAAGACTATTAAGGCACATCAAATGGCAACCCTCTTTAGATCTCAAATTTTCAAGTATCATGGCTTGCCAACATCCATAGTGTTGGACAAAGATTCTAGAATGATCAGTAACTTCTAGAAGGGTCTCTTTGAGAATTTAGGAAGTAGATTAAATTTCTCTTTCAACCTATCATTCACAAATGGATGACCAAAGTGAAATAACTAATCTAACGATTCTTAAATCTACTAAAAGCCTATGTCATGGAAGTAGATCAATGTTCTCAATTAGAGAAGTACCTACCTCTTATAGAGTATGTGTACAATGACATAGTGCATACTTCTATGGCGAAAGCACCTTTCCAGGTTAAAGAGGGAAGATCCAAAAGTCCCTTACTACTTAAAGTATATGGGAAGATCTTCGCTGCTGATGAATATAGCCGAAACACACAAAAATCTTTTCCAAAGATTAAACAGGTTATATCCATCTCAAAGCAAAGGCAAAAAGGGTTGCTACTAATAAAGCACAGAAGAGCCTTAGCCTTTAAGGAAAATGATTCGGTCTTGCTAAAGTTTCTCAAGGCTCGTCTAGGGCATACTATGGGCAAGAATCTTACGAGCCACTAAGAGTATTATGCTAAACTAGCAAAAAGATACTACGGTTCTTTCTTTTAAAATTATTAAGCCAATCAATGAGATGGCTTATTAGTTAAAGTTGCCCAACCATTGGCTCATTCACAATGCTAACCATGTGAGCCTACTCAAGCCTTACAAAGGAGAGCCACCAAAAGAACCAATAATGGAGGATCCGTCAGAGATCAAAGATCAAGAAGAGGTGTTGTAGCCCAAATCGATTCTTCGATATGAAGACAAGGTACTAAGAAACGGTAAGATTATCCAATGATATCTTGTTAAGTTTAAGAACTATCCTTTTAAAGATGCTAGATGGATGCAAGAAACCTAGCTTAAGGATAATATGAACCTTGTCAATGCTTACAATGCTAAACTAGAGTAAGCAAATGAAAATGGATTTTAAATGAACAACATTTTTGTCTTATAAGACTCATTCAATTTCTTTTATTGTGCACAAAATTCAAGAAGTATGCATGCTTAGGATCATGTTTGTGGTGACGATGTCTCCCAAACACCAAGTAGAACTTGTCACTCTCCTTTAAAAGTATGATATGGACTAAAGAGTAGACATGCTTGCGGCAGCTAAGTCTCTCGAGCACCAAATAGATTAGTCATCATTTTGTAATGACGTTGTCGTGCTGTGACACGTACATAGTGGGAACGCATGCTACAAGATCTATCTTGTAACTTTTTAGATACATAATTATCTTTCCTATAATGTACATATGCATATTTAAGTATAATAATAAGCCTTCTATCTCATCCTATTATTTTTCTCAAGGGTAACCTATCCTTACTTTACCATCAGAAAATACTATGGGAAAAGCTCAATAGCTCCGCCTCTTTAACTTAGGGCAAAAAGCATTGATTCTTTATTTCTACTATCTCATTATCATCTCACATCCTAGATACATTCTATATTTAGGGTAAACTCCAATATATATATATTCTATGTATTTTTTATACTTTTCTTATATTTCTTTTTAAATAGCTACTAGGAGGGAATCAAATCCTAGTGGGACACTAGGTGGCATGATTTCAAAGATACACTTATTTTAATGCATTATTGCAAGCATGATTACAAAACTTTGTCAAGGAGCAATGTCATGCTTTCATATGGCATGAGGTGTCCTTTGGAATTAAATGAAAGTCTAGGCTAAGGGGACCACGGGAAGACTTTTGCTACCAGAAATGGACCCTATTTTTATGAATGTTTTACACAAGGTTCCAATCCGAATTGGAAAATGATTTTAAAATGAAAATCGTAGCTAATGAGCTGAAGTTTTTGCCCATATTTTTACTTTTTTATTTGGAGCCACGGTTGAGGAGATATGATCAAAATACTGGACCCCAGTCTGCCCACATCATGCGGGGACAGCTCATTTCCAACTTTTCCAATTCCTATTCACACTGGCTCCTCTCTTCTTGTGTAAACCCTTGGGGGTTCCCTTCACCTATAAAAGGGGACCTCTTCTTCCTTGAAAAGAAACTCAAGCATTCAAGCCATTGATGAGAGGAATTTTTGAGGGAGTGAGTAGTAATGCCTAATTGTACTTAGCCCCATTAACATAAGCCCAAACCTACACTTTCTCCTAGAGGAAGACTAGCCATTCTTGTACGCTATCTTTGGAAGATCAACTCTAATCAAAGAAGGTGTTGTACTTGGTGTATCAATCAAAGTGGAGTGCTCCCCTCTTCTTCTCTCTCCATCAATAATGGTGCCGAAGGGTTTGTCAAGAAAGATGTGTTCTACATTGATGTTTTCTTGATTTCTTGTTGTTTTCTTTTTCATCTCTAATCCGACATATATATATATATATATATATATATATATATATATATGTATGTATCTAATCTCATCTCCTTAACCAAACCTATCTCTCTCATTCTTAGTAATTCATCCTCTCTGTAAATTCTAGGTTCTCTTTTCTACAGGTACATCTCTCCCCGCAGTATCCTTATTGCGTACGGGCAAGAATAGGGCTTGGGAGGGAAACTTCTCATCTCTTCACTTCTCTCATATCTACATTTCTCACATACTATCCTAGATGAATAACCCACATGATGATCATTTCTATCGCTTTCACTCTGTACGATCTATTAGAATTAATGTATGGATTAGCCGAAAAATATACTTTCAACAACGTATAGTGTTTCTCTTTGGCCCAAAAAGACTTAATGAAATACTTCTATCATCGGATCCCATCATACTACCTCTCATAGACTATAACTTTTCTTTTGATGTAAGCGTAATTATCTTACTATGAACCAAGAGGATTTGTACACACAATTAATCCCAATCACTAGACAAAATATATATATTATGGTAAGCACAAAACTACAATTCCAAAGAACAATTCGTAGCCTATTTGGTCAGTCAAGATTGAATGCCATTAACTCATCTATTAACCCTTTCATATTACCCATGATACGATATGACCATAGCCTTGATGTTTTCATTTTCGTATTGTTTTGACATTCTCTTTTGTGTTCTTTCTTTGTGTGTGTGAGTGCAAGAGAGAAAGAGTGAGTCTTCTTTGATTGCACTTCTTTCCAAACCCTAGTCTTCATGGCATCTATGGTTTAACTCCTTCATATAGTTTTTGTTGAGTTCTCTCATAAACTCTCACAGCCATAAGCCCGGTGCTTTCCTGGCAAGACCACAAATTTCTCGACATATTTTTGGTGAACCCAACGCGAATCTGCTAGGGTGAGAGTTTGTGGGTAACCATGGGTGATCATGTTGAGCAACAGGGTATGCATTTTGACCCAGCAACAATGCAAATGTTTCAAGCATTTGCAATGTTCATGCAACAACAACATGCTACTGAAAGAAGGGAGATTTCAGCAACGAAGGCCATACAAGCGGTCATCAACAGAATGGATCAGTTCAATGGCAAAGATGTAACCAAGTACTTACGCGAGTATGTGAAGGAGATGGAGCTGCATCGCGTGTCAGAAGGTGAGATGATTCAAAGCTTTGAGCTAGTTGTTGCTCCAGAAATTAGAGAGCATGTTAGGGTAATTAAAGATGGGCATGGGAGAAATTGGGAAGAACTCAAAGTAGCTTTAAAGGAGGAATATTTCATGGAGGACTCTGAGAGAGTGACCAAAAGGACATTCTTAGAATGGATAGTCAAGCCAAAGCAAGGACTATCAATAACAGAGCTGCTTAGCGAATTTGAGCGGCGCTATGCACAACTCACCAGGACAGAAAGGGCCACACTAGATGCAGAGAAGACAGATCTTTTCTTACAAGCTGCAGGTGAAGAGTTTCAAGAAAATTTGGAGCTTATTCTTGAAGATAAAGATGCTGAGCAAGGACTAAAGACCGACTGGAATGAGGTTGAAGGTGTTGTCTCACTGCTTGCCAAACGACAAAGAAGAAAGGACAAGATGGTAGTAAACACTACAAGTCCTTCCACCTCAACTTCTGACAAAATGGTAAAGCCTACTTTTATCGCTCCTAAGTTTGATGAGTCCATGCTAGATGAGCTTGTGAAGGGAATGCGTGACTTGAAGGTGAAGTTTGCAAAGCTTGAAGAAAAAGGCCAACCATCAGGGCCACTTCCTAGGCAAAGACAACAGTCCAAAGAAGGGTTTGTTAATAGATGTATTTGGTGTGATAGTACAGACCATGTAAGAAGGGATTGTGATGATTTTAGTGATGCTTTGTCAGAAGATGTTGTCTTTTTTAAGGATGGTAAAATCCGCTTAAGAGAGACAGGTCTACCCTTGAGAACTAACTTTGGGAAGGGGGGAATGCAAACCTTAGTTGAAGATAGGGCAACTAAGCATGCCACCTCTTCAGTTGAGGCAGCTGCTTATGGAGTAAAAATTGAACATTTTTGTGATGAAGAGGTGAGTGACCATCATGGTCAAATTTGGCCAAATGTCATGCAATTAGCTAAAAAGGGAAAGCTTACAAAAGAGATTCTACATGAAGCAGGTGATTGCATACGTCTAGAAACAGGATGGAATGATCCAGTGGACTCATTGTCAGTGCATGCCTACATTACAAAATGCCAACAAAATGAGGCAATTGTAGAAGAGAAGCGCAGACGTGAGAATGCTGATGAAGGACCATCAAAAGATCTTCTAGAAGTGGGGAAAGAAGCGACTCAATGCCTTCTCAAACACCCTCAACACAAGGAGCATCTCCACCTGAAGTACTCATGGAGGAGTCTACAACAGGAAAGAAGAAAGTGCCAACGAAAGGTAAGACAAAAGGCCCAACTTATAAACTACAATCTGATATTGAGGTTGCTACAGATTTAAAGAAAGTCTTGGAGGAAAGGATCTTGAATAGCAAGATTGAGTTTACTCTAGGAGAAGTTCTTGGCATTGCAAAGCATGAATTCCATGAGGAGATCATTGACTCATCAAGAGGAAGAGGCAAACCCTTGCTGAAGTTTCTCGTCCACAGGTTGAAGGGGAAACCTCAAAGACACAAGGGATGCAACTGCAAAATAAGGAGAATGATGGAGTTGTGGTAGGATGCTACCAATCTAGTGGGAGAGTGAAGCAAGTGTATTTCTCAAATGATGATGAAGAAGCTGAAGATATTCCTAGGAGTTACTATTCACGAAGTCATTGGGCAAGGGCACTACAGAAACTTTGGTCAAGGTAGGTGATCTTGAAGAGCCATTTGTTGCCTTGATTGACCATGGTTCAGAAATAAACATAATGTCAAAGAGTCACTACAACAAGTGCAAATGGCCGATGGACACATATCATGGCTGGATGGTAAAAGTGGCGAACAATTCATCCGGTAAATTGTATGCATCATGTCCAGGTGTGAAGGTAACAATAGGTGATGTAAAGATTGACCAAAACTTCTTTGTACAGGATACATCTTCATATCATCTCATCCTTGGACAGCCCTACATTGGGGGAGTTCGAATGGAAACAAAGGTAATGGATGATGGTTCAGCATATGCTAGGATACGCAACAAAGATGGTAAACGAGCTATCCAATTTCTCACAGTTTGTGTGAACCATGAAAGAAATCGTGACAACCTCAGAGAACATCCTCTACCAAAGGTGAGCAAAGAGTTTCATTATCATAGAGAAATGATGGGTTTTGGTCAAGTACCATTGTAAAGAGGGATTGCAGTGGTACAGAAAGAAAAAGGGTCTCGCCTAATCCAAAAATAGGTGAAGCGTTTTCAACGAGCTCTTTGGTAACAAAGAATGGATCAGTATGTTTTACAAAACTTGAAGATTTGAAGAGATGTGAGAGGCAATATGTGCATCATGTACAAATAGGCATGAAAAAGAGTGGGTTGCTATAGCCTACTGAAAATGTTTTGGGTTTGTGTGAACAAGTTTCTTTTGTAGATACTATGGGTGATCTTGATGCTATAATGGGGTCTAATTTGCATCTTGAAAATGAAGTTGTGGAAGTTTGCTCTATGGAAATGTATCAAGTAATAGAAGCCTTTAAAGAAAGCCAAACAGTTGGCCCAGAAGTCCATGTTGAAACTAAATACAAGAGTGTAGCAAAGAAGGTGAAACCAGTAGCTTCACCCTTACCACCCAACAACAGGGAAAAGATTGAGCAGGCTTCTTTACAACCAAGTTTGAGGAATCCTAAAAAGATTGGGCATACCTTCACAAAGGAGTCTTTCCAAGACTTGCAGACTTGTCACGAGGAGTTTCTAACACAGGAGGAGACAAAGTGCTTCAAAGAAATGCTTTCAAAGCATTGCAAGGCTTTTGCATTTGAGCCACATGAGATAGGATGTGTTGATCCTTCTATTGTAGCTCCTATGGTAATTTTCACAATACCTCATGTGCCTTGGAATCTGCGGCCTATTCTGGTTCCAAAGGCTCATTTGCCAAAGTTAGTAGAGCTACTGAATGAGAAAATCAAAATGGGAATCTTGGAGCCTTCTTGTGCTCCATACTCAAACAGGTGGTTCACAGTTCCGAAGAAGAATGGTTCTCTACACTTCATCCAAGATATGCAATCAGTGAACAAGGTGACAATTAGAAATGTAGGTACAGGTCCAATTGTGGATGAGTTTGCAGAGGCATTTGCAGGGAGGGCAATCTACTCAATGGGGGATCTCTACTCATGGTATGATCAATTTCAGCTTGCAATCGAAAGCAGAGACTTGACAACCATGAGGATACCTTTGGGTTTGGTAAGGATGTGTACCTTGCCACATGGAGCAACCAACTCGGTTGCACATATGATGAATGGGATGAATAAGGTCTTACGTGACTTTATTCCTCAAATCACAATGCCTTTCATTGATGATTTGCCTATCAAAGGATGTGAAGAAAGTGACAAAGATGAAGCTTTGGATCTCAAGGGATGTCGCAGGTTTGTGGTAAATCACATAAATGATTGTGATAAAATTTTGTCTAGGTTGGAAGAAGTGAATCTTACATTGTCAGGGAAAAAGTCTATGTTTGGTGTCAATGAAGTGCTTATTGTGGGGCACATGTGCGGGCCATATGGTAGGAAACCTTGTCCAACAAAGGTAGATGCCATCCAAAGAATGAAAGAAACGTGCACTAGCATCACGGAGGTTAGAAGGTTTCTGGGAGCATGTGTCTTCTATGTTATTTGGATTCCACATTATGCACATGTAGCTGATCCTCTTTATCAGCTGCTTAGAAAGAATCAGAAGTTTAAATGGACAGAAGCACATGTAAAATCCATGCAAAAGCTAAAGGAGTTGCTCCAGTCAGCAACAACTTTGAGAAAGGTAGACTATGAGTGTAAAGGCCAATAATTGTGACAGTAGACACCAGTCCTACAGGGATTGGATGGGCAATAGGGCAAGATGACAAAGAAGGACACAGGTATGTGGTAAGATTTGGAGCAAAGGTGCTAAGTGCTCGCCAAAGAAACTATCCACAGATAAAGAGAGAGTTATGGGGTATGGTTACAGCCTTGAAAAGTAGGAAAGAGTACCTAATTGGTGCATGTGTGGTTATAGAAACAGATTTTCTACCACTTCTTGGGATGATTACAAGCTGCTCAACTCCAGACATTGCTTTGTTGCGGTGGATTGTCTACATTAAGTCCTTAACTCCTGAGTTTAAGCACATTGCAGGTAAAGACAATACAGTGGTAGATATGCTATCAAGGGCAAGGTATGAAGATGAGTCACAAATGATTGACGAGGGAGATGATGTAGGCACAAAGTTCTATTTTATCTCTCATGTCAAAGGTAACAATGTCTGCATGACTAATCTACTTGAATCATTCTTGAAAGAGCTTTATGAAGGTGATTGGCTTCTTATTGGAAGCTACTTGAGTACTCTAACAAAACAGGATGATTGGTCTGAACAAGAATTCAAGAGGATACGCAGGAAAGCATATAGGTACTTTTTGAGGGATGGTTACTTGTGGAAGCATCCTAAACAAAAGGGTGCTACACCACAAAGGGTTATATGTAAAAAAGAGACTCAAGTAAAGCTCATGCAAGAGTTTCATGAGAGTCTATGGGTTGGACACAGGGGTGTATGGGCAACCTTCTCCAAGTTGAAAGAAAAATAATGGTGGAAGGGTATGTATAAAGATGTATCTCAGTTTGTAGAGACATGTGTAACTTGTGAAGTGTATTCAAATGTTCGACATCGTGATGGATTGCACCCTACATATCCACTAGCCATGCACTATAAATGGGTTGTGGATCTAGTCACAATGCCTCTAGGACTCTGGCAGATGAGATACTTGGTTCTTGCACGAGAGGACCTAACTAACCAGGTTGAAGGAAGAGCATTAAGAGCTAAAACCACAGAAGCTGTGTGCAAATTCCTTCTTGATGAGGTGATTTGTCGTTATGGTTGTGTGGGAAAAATCACTGCAGATAGAGGTGAACTGGATGCCGAAGAAGCAAGGGAGTTCTTTTCTAGATTAGGAATCAAGCTTTCTCTTACTACAGCTTACAACCCTGAAGGCAATGGAAAGAGTGAAAGAGGGCATCCTCCTATCATCAAAGCTTTGGCCAAGGCTCGCGAAGGAAGAGTTGGTGAGTGGCCGAAACTGTTACCATATGCTTTATGTGTTGATCGTACAACACATAGCTCAATAACTGGCTACATGCCTGCGGAGCTAATGTATGGTCAAAAGCTAGTGATGCCGATTGAAGATACAATTCCCACATGGAATGTACTACCTTGGCAAGAGGGGCTTAGCAGGGAAGATCTCCTTGCACTGCGTATAAGGCAGCTAGAGAGAAGACCTGGAGACATTGAAGCTGCAAAAGAACGACTCAAAAATGCAAGGTTGAAAAACAAGGAATACTTTGATAAGCGACATCGACTCAGGAGCAAAGCAATTGACAAAGGTGACTGGGTTTTGGTGTATGATAGTAGCCTTGATAACCAGCACACAGTCATGCGTAAGTTTTCAAAAAGATGGTTTGGACCGTATGTTGTAGAGCATGTGCATGAAAATGCTACTTACAGCTTGTCTGAACTAGATGGTACAAAGGTAAAGATTCCCATTGCAGGAAAAAAGATCAAAATGTTTAAGAGAAGAGGAGACAATAATCGAGAAGATGTTGATGAGGAAGAAGAGCAAACCACAGGTAAAGATCAAAGTGAAGATGAAGATTTGGAATCATCCAGTGAAGAAGAAAGCAAGGAAGATATACAAGAGGGCTGATCTTACAAAGAAATAATGTGGCACATACTGGAGGATGTGCAGGTTTAGAGGGGGTGGATGTCGTGCTGTGACACGTACATAGTGGGAACGCATGCTACAAGATCTATCTTGTAACTTTTTAGATACATAATTATCTTTCCTATAATGTACATATGCATATTTAAGTATAATAATAAGCCTTCTATATCATCCTATTATTTTTCTCAAGGGTAACCTATCCTTACTTTACCATCAGAAAATACTATGGGAAAAGCTCAATAGCTCCGCCTCTTTAACTTAGGGCAAAAAGCATTGATTCTTTATTTCTACTATCTCATTATCATCTCACACCCTAGCTAGATCCTATATCTAGGGTAAACTCCAATATATATATATTCTATGTATTTTTTATACTTTTCTTATATTTCTTTTTAAATAGCTACCAGGAGGGAATCAAATCCTAGTGGGATACTAGGTGGCATGATTTCAAAGATACACTTATTTTAATGCATTATTGCAAGCATGATTACAAAATTTTGTCAAGGAGCAATGTCATGCTTTCATATGGCATGAGGTGTCCTTTGGAATTAAATGAAAGTCTAGGCTAAGGGGACCGCGGGAAGACTTTTGCTGCCAGAAATGGACCCTACTTTGATGAAATTTTTACACAAGGTTCCAATCCGAATTGGAAAATGATTTTAAAATGAAAATCGTAGCTAATGAGCTGAAGTTTCTGCCCATATTTACTTTTTTATTTGGAGCCACGGTTGAGGAGATATGATCAAAATACTGGACCCCAGTCTGCCCACATCATGCGGGGACAGCTCATTTCCAACTTTTCCAATTCCTATTCACACTTGCTCCTCTCTTCTTGTGTAAACCCTTGGGGGTTCCCTTCACCTATAAAAGGGGACCTCTTCTTCCTTGAAAAGAAACTCAAGCATTCAAGCCATTGATGAGAGGAATTCTTGAGGGAGTGAGTAGTAATGCCTAATTAACATAAGCCCAAGCCTACACTTTCTCCTAGAGGAAGACTAGCCATTCTTGTACGCTATCCTTGGAAGATCAACTCTAATCAAAGAAGGTGTTGTACTTGGCGTATCAATCAAAGTGGAGTGCTCCCCTCTTCTTCTCTCTCCATCAATAATGGTGCCGAAGGGTTTGTCAAGAAAGATGTGTTCTACATTGATGTTTTCTTGATTTCTTGTTGTTTTCTTTTTCATCTCTAATCCGACATACATATATATATATATATATATATGTATGTATCTAATCTCATCTCCTTAACCAAACCTATCTCTCCCATTCTTAGTAATTCATCCTCTCTGTAAATTCTAGGTTCTCTTTTCTACAGGTACATCTCTCCCCGCAGTATCCTTATTGCATACGGGCAAGAATAGGGCTTGGGAGGGAAACTTCTCATCTCTTCACTTCTCTCATATCTACATTTCTCACATACTATCCTAGATGAATAACCCACATGATGATCATTTCTATCGCTTTCACTCTGTACGATCTATTAGAATTAATGTATGGATTAGCCGAAAAATACACTTTCAACAACGTATAGTGTTTCTCTTTGGCCCAGAAAGGCTTAATGAAATACTTCTATCATCGGATCCCATCATACTACCTCTCATAGACTATAACTTTTCTTTTGACGTAAGCGTAGTTATCTTACTATGAACCAAGAGGATTTGTACACACAATTAATCCCAATCACTAGACAAAATATATATATTATGCTAAGCACAAAACTACAATTCCAAAGAACAATTCATAGCCTATTTGGTCAGTCAAGATCGAATGCCATTAACTTATCTATTAACCCTTTCATATTACCCATGATACGATATGACCATAGCGTTGATGTTTTCATTTTCGTATTGTTTTGACATTCTCTTTTGTGTTCTTTCTTTGTGTGTGTGAGTGCAAGAGAGAAAGAGTGAGTCTTCTTTGATTGCACTTCTTTCCAAACCCTAGTCTTCATGGCATCTATGGTTTAACTCCTTCATATAGTTTTTGTTGAGTTCTCTCACAAACTCTCACAGCCATAAGCCCGGTGCTTTCCTGGTAAGACCGCAAATTTCTCGACAACGTCGTAGGGTAAAAAGGGATCCTCTACCGGCTAAGAAACATGGACTTATGACTATGCTTTATCTTATCTACCTCATAGTCGAGGACGACTATTATTGCAAGAGAGAGGTAATGTCATGAAATATAGTATCTAGCTTTACCAAATGATTTTCTCATATTAAATTGATCATCAATATGGGAAGATAAAAGGGGAACAAGAGTTAGAATATATATATGTGCTTCTAGACCTATTTCAATAGGGGACCAAAAGGAGAAATGGTTGTATTTCAATAGGGGTCCAAAAGGAGATGGTCTACCAAAGAGCAATGTGTAGTAAGTGCTTCTAGATTCACCTCAACAAGGGACCAAAAAGAGTGATGGGTACATCTCAAAATGGGCCCAAACGGATCAAAGAGAGCAATGTGTATCTAATGGAGCCTAAAAGACCTTAGGGTTAGCTTCATTAAAGACGTCCAAAAGTTAGTGTTAAGAAGTCCTTTGACCTTACGCAAGCTAGGGCTAACCTCGAGGTGGGAATCGTACCCAAGCATGAGGTGCTAAGACGCTTAAAGTGGTTGTGGGAACCTTGTCCAAAGCTTGAGGTGATTTTTATGCTTAAATGACTAAGGTTTTTGAAATGTTAAATTCAAAGATAAATTCTCAAGAGGCATGAATGTCCATGCTTGATTGACTAAGGCTTGAAGTATTTAATTCAAAACAAATAACTTAAGAAGTATAAAAGACACATTCTTGCTTGATTGACTAAGTCCTTGAAGTATTCAATTCAACCAAATGACTCAATAAACATAAAAGACACATGTTCAAATGATCCTCCACATGTGGCCCTCATGATGTGTTTGAATGCTATTGGTTAGGTTTTAAAGGGGTCCAATGAGAATTTCGATACATAAAAATAAATAATTAAGTTCTTTCTCTCAAAGAGGAAAAAGAGAACACATGTCCAAATGAGATACTAAAATAATAAGAGAGAGAGAGAGAGAGAGAGAGAGAGAGAGAGAGAGAGAGAGAGAGGTGGACCAAGCATGAGAGGGTGGTATACCGTCCCACACACACACACACACACACACACACACATTCTCTCATTGTGTGGAGTGCAAAATACAAGAGCTCCATCTCCTTCTGCAAGCTTGTTGAGAAGTGGAGAGCGTACACCAACGCTCTTGGCTATGGAATGCAAATCCAACCAAGAGCCATGCTTCAATGCTTAAGCTTGCCATCTTCTTCATCTTCATTACTATGCTATTATGCTATGCTAAGCAAGAAGAGTGATGATAAGTGAGGAACTATTTCTTTCTCGTATGGAATGTTTCTTCTTCCTCTTCCCTACCCTCATTCCCCGCTAGCTCTCTCCACCTTCGAAGAAGGTGTTTGAGGCCTTGGGACTGAGGCTTGGGATAGTTAATGCTTTTTGCAAATTCTATGTTAAGCTCGTGATGCATTAAGCTTTCCATTTTCTTAATAGCATTTGCAAGGTCACAAGGAACACAAAGATTGTATTGTAACAAAGTCTCTCTTGATGGGAGAATTTTTAATACAAACGCCTTTTGGAGGGGGGACCGGCTCGAAGTAAATCCGGTCCTCAACTATTGTCATGTTCTCTAATACTCTCTCTCTCTCTCGCAAAAGTCTTGTTCATGCCAAGTTAATTAAGTACTATGTTTATGTTGCTGCCATCAACTAAGTTCACCCTCTATGTTCTCAAAGTGATCTCACAAAAATGCTCACCTTAATTCTCTTTATTCCGCTATTCTCAAAGTTCATAGGCCATCTACATTACATTACAGTACATGTGTGAATCCCTTTCATCTAATGGTATTACAGTTGAGGATGATGATAAAATGGAAGTATGCTTGTGTGATTTAGGGCCAACGTACGAACAATTCAAGACCTCTATTAATACTCAGGAAAACACTAAAGATTTAAAAATCTTGTCATTCTTGAGCATAGGACCTTGGTAAAGAGTCATATTTACAAGGTGTAGGTAATCCTTAACTGGTCTACTACAATAACAAAGCTACATGTAGAGGACATGGTGGAGGTCAAGGAGGTAGTCGTGGTTGTGGAAACCAAAATCAAGACAATTAGCATGTGGTTGATAATCAAAGGTAGAATACAAGTGGTAGAGGAAACTTTTGAGGTAGGGGGAGTCAAAGAGATCAAGGAAACTTGAATTTGTAGAAATAATGTACAAAGTAATGGTAGACGGGCATGTGGCATTTAAGACCACTTTTAGCATGACTATCCACAATTGAAGGCAACAATGGGCATAGATGAGCTAGTAAGACTACTTTTTGTGTAGCACATGCTGAACACTATGTTTGCAAATGTATCAAACTTTGGTGATAATGAACGGTATGTGGATTCGCGTGCATTATGGTGAGTAGTTTTGGGACATGCAAACTTTGGACAATCTTGGATATGTTGAGATTTGGAAAGATATAGGCATCTTCTTGTACATACATGGAATGCGTCATTATCTTTGACACATGAAAAAGTCAAGTATTTGGGAGTATTTGGTGTAAGATAAAATAGCAGCATGTAGGATCTTATAGTATAAGTAAAGAAACATTGCAAATTAGATCATGGAGAGACTAACAAATTCTGATTACCAAGTTGACATAACGTGATGGCCTTGTCCACCCATGCATTGTCAAGGTAGAGCTTAGATGGCTACCCATACAAAAATGATAATAAGGTATACAAGTACAAGGGTTGGATATCATAGAATTGGGTTCCTTGGCTCATGTAAATGACCTCTATATGTAGTGTTAGTCAAGGGTGGTAGGTCAGTGTACGTAGCATGGACGACATTGACTACACACCACCCGCAACAACCAGCCAACCACTAGCCAAGAACGATCAGCCGTTTGCGTGTATAGAGTATATCCATGATATAAGTAATGTGCCCATATTACAAAAGGACTTGGCATCTATTGGCTAAATGGTTGAGCAAGGTTTGTACGTCAAGTTCAATTCTGATATTCTATATGTGGAATAATACAATAACAATGGAAGGCTCATTGCACAAGGTAAAAAGGTGGTCAGAGTGTTCACTCTAGATGTGGATGTACCTTAAATGAAAGATGTCATGTTTACACAAAGGCCAAAGTTGTTGCAAACATAAACATTTTCCATAAATGTATTGAGCATGTAAATGTGCAAAGGGTAAAAAGTATGCAAAGTCAGGAGCTTGTAATAGGTTTGCTAGTTTTTAACATGGCTAAAATGCATAAGGTTTGTGAGGCTTGTTAGTTTGGAAAGTAAGTGGAAGGATCATTTCCTCACGAGGAGCATGTAAGCAAAAAGGATCATTCAAAAAGCAGGTGAAAGGATTGTTTCCTCGTGATGAGCATGCAAGCAAAAATTTGATGCTGATAGTGCATTCTTATGTATTGTATCCTAAGAATATTTTGTTCGTGGGTGGATGCAGATTTGATGTCTCCTTCATTGATGACACTACAAGGAAGGTATGGGTGTACTTTGTGAAGGAAAAAAGTGATTGCAAATAGGGAAATATATATGTTGCCTGAGGTTATATGGAGGGAAAGAGTACTTCTCAAATGAGTTTAGCAGTTTTAATTAAGCATGGAATCCAGAGGCAATTTTCATGTAGGTAGACTCCATAGAAAAATGGTGTTGTGGAGCAAAAGAATAGGCACATTGCATAAATTTAAAGGGCAATGATAAATGAGAAGAATGCCTCATTGTTATTGGGCTAAGAAAATTTCTACATACGTATATATTATGGAGCAGGACACTCATTGCTCTTGTACATAACATGACACTTGAGGAGGAGTTTACTGTGAGAAAAGTTGATTTGGCAAAGGCTAAAAAAAGAGTGTTCAATGGTTATTCCCTTGAGCAAAAGGAGTACAAATGTCACAACCCTATCACATGTCAACGGAGGGCGAGCAAATATGTTTTTTATGAATTAAAAAGTTGATATGTGGATATAAAAGATAATCTTCGGGCTGATGTAAAGGAGAATGTGACTGCAAAAAAAATGCATAAACAGTCATAGGTTTTGAGTGAAGGTTACGTAGTTCAAATGATGTTGAGAATACATAGAGTGGTAGGTTACATGAAAGACTAACTCCTGTAAATTCATCAAATGTATCAAGAGAGGAGAAATGAAAGGTTGATGATGCCCTAAGGATGCCAAATTTGTGTGTAGGTCATGATGGTGGTGATTCAAGTGGCTTGGAGAAAAGTCTCAATAGGAGTCTGGTATACCCTCTATGAAGACTTAGGGTAGAAGGATGCAAATAGAAAATTGGGCACCTGGCTATGATTTGGACCACAACATAGATTTGAAAGTATAAGGAAATCTATGCAGATATTGACTTATGATAGTTATGTGGCTTGCCACTATGCATTTCTGGCAAAGATCATTGCAAGCTATAGAACCTACTTGTTTTGAGGATGTTGTTGCAAATCCAAAGTGGGATCAAGCTATGATTAAGGAGATGCCTACCCTTGATGCCAAAGTTGAACCTAGTCCTTCTTTACCAAGTTTGGCTAGGCCACATGTCCACATCAGCTTGCATATGCTTAATGGACTGAAGGTAAGTGTGTGCATGTGTTCCCTAGCTAAAGAAAAGTCCAAAAGCAGAGAGGGGGGGGGGGGGGGGGAGTTCTTTAAAGAATATCAAGGAGGGTAGTAGAAAATTGTTACTATATACATAAAATTTCTCTTTATGCCTTCACTTTTGATCAATACATGTAACAAGCATTCCCTTTTGAGATATTTGGCAAGTGAGGGTAGGGGTAAACAAGGGGGCTCGTGGGGCATTTTGCACACTTTCCCTCTCATTTTCTCTCATACCCAAGAGCTAAAGGTGATGACGGCCGGTTTTCAAAATCGCGACCGCAAGAACCAACCCCAAGAAGGGGAGAGCACATTACCAAGGAAAAACGATAAAAAATAGTTCTTTTTTAACATTCACCACCCCTCTAGGCTTAACCACTGGCGGGACGCCACCAATTTGGCCACATCTCTCCATTATCTCCAGAAGACAGAGCCCTCTCTCTCCCTCCTGCTTGGCTTCGCCAACTCTCTCTCTCTCTCTCTCTCTCTCTCTCTCTCTCTCTCTCTCTCTCTCTCTCTCTCTCTCTCTCTCTCTCTCTCTCTCTCTCTCTCTCTCTCTCTCTCTCTGCCTCTGCATCGCCTAGCCCAGTGGGCGCATAAAACAGGGTGCCACTGTCTATATTCCCTGGCGAGCCGCCACGCTTTTGTAAATTCTCCCTCTCTCTCTTTCATTATTCACAAGCTCTCTCTCTCTCTCTCTCTCTCTCTCTCTCTCTCTCTCTCTCTCTCTCTCTCTCTCTCTCTCTCTCTCGTCCATACCCCTACCCAGCGGGCCGCCATACCTCACCCCTCCCTCTTCCCTCTTGTCCACACTCCCTTGACCTCACTCTCCCCTCCATCTCTCCCCTATTGTTTTCTTCCCACCGGCGGACCACCGCTCTCTCTCTCTCTCTCTCTCTCTCTCTCTCTCTCTCTCTCTCTCTCTCTCTCTCTCTCTCTCTCTCTCTCTCTCTCTCTCATAACCCAATCCCCTCCCATTGACCTCCTTCCCCCCCTCTCGCTCTCTGTGGGACAGCGGGCCCGAGCCCCTCTATCTCTCTCTCGCGCTCTCGTCAGCCTGCAAGCGCCACCATCGAGCACACCTTGCCGTATACACCCACACACCTACACACACCCCCCCCCTATAAACACAATTACATACACACACCCATGAGCATACACGCACTCACATATCCATACATACACGAGCATGCCTACACGCACGAACATAAACACACCGAACACGCACGCATATACACACACACCAAGAAAAAATAAAAACCCGAGGAATCGACATCATCAACAAAAAGAAAGGATGGCCAAGTTGCTCGTCGCCGACACCGAAACAAGAAAAGACGCCAAAGGCATGCCCCGATCGACCCCGAAAATGATGAATGCGCTACACCGACGCACCAGCCAGGCCGCCGTTCATCGGCATCGCATCCACGACGCCCTCTTCAGTAAAATCTGTAGGTTGTCATCATTTTTTCCAGTTTTTAACCAAATTTTGCAAAAAATCCCAATTTGTAATTATCGCCTCTCTCTAGGTGATGGCCACAAAGGCCCACCTAGGAGTTTTCCTTTAAAATATTTCTCAAGACAAAGCAAGGGTCAACCATCCAGGGCCCAACGCCTTGCTTTGTCTCCCCTGATTAGAACCCCTAATCTAAAGCAGACAGCACCTATAAAAAGGCACTGAGAGGTCACTATCAGGGCGTGCAATTGCATCAGAGGTCAGCATTTCGTAGTATTTTGGTGGGAGGGATTGGCAACATTTGCATCACGAGAGAGGGGACTTAGTGTAGCAATTTTCCTTGGGACCTTCCACTATGTAAAGAAGATATGTCTACATCTTGACTCCAATGGACAACACACACACACTCATGTTAGCAAAGTCTCTGTGTCTGTGAGTCATCTCTAGAGAACGCACTAGTAGGCTCACTATCTCTCCCTCTATCTCTCTATCACCATGATTGCCACCTCGTCGGAAATAAGGTTGCTGCAAATATTGCAAGAAAATAGTTCTCCCTCACACCCCGAGGATTTTCATCACCTGTCTTATTCTCTCTCTCTCTCTCTCTCTCTCTCTCTCTCTCTCTCTCTCTCTCTCTCTCTCTCTCTCTCTCTCTCTCTGTGTGTGTGTGTGTAGAGTTGGTGATATCTCCAATCACCGTTGTATGCGTCCTATTTGCTCAAAGCTAGGTGGTGCCCCTTGTTCGCTTCACTGTGGCCGGCTTGCGGCATGCATCGGCTCCTGGCGTTTTCGTGGCCATCGGGATTCGTGTCGCACTTTGCGCTCGTCATTTGGTGCCCCCACTGAGGAGGGATTCTCGGAAACCTCCAGTTTACAATGCTGAAAACAACGCACATCATCAATCATGGACGAACGACTGAAAAATTTCTCCAACTGGAGAACGGAGGAGGAGGAGACTAAAGAGGCACTAACCGCCTTCATTGAAGTACTACTGCCAGGCTGTAGTGTTGTCAATATTCAAGAGGTAAGCTCCCCATCTCGTGTTGCTCGTTCTAACCACAAATTGAGAGCATCAGGTGGAAAGTCTATGAAGTGCCATCACTGCTGTCAACCAAAGCACATTGTCAATGAGTGCCAGCAATGAAGGTAGCGAAGGGGTTGAAATCATCTACATCGACATTCACCACGAGGAGGTTGTCCATATCAAGGGAGGAAAGAAAATGGTAAGGCCTCTCTTTCCTAAGGAAACTGCAAGCAAAGGTATAACCTCTACTCCAAAGTGGCCAAAAGGGGCTGCTCGAGCCAAAGTTAAGGAAGGGCTAAGCCAGTCTGGAAACACATGACCCCAAAGGAAGAAACATCTAGCCACGCGAATGCTTCAAGTTCAGAAAGTCGGGTTATACCCAATTTGCCAAAAAGAAGGTCATCCGAGGCTAAGCGGTGGAAGGTTGCCTATCGATTCGCACGGCGCATGCGAGTACTGCCAGTCCATTTTGACAATCCTGAAGCAGAAGTGATAAGAAGGTTTCCATGCCCTAAGGAGGAGTGGTTCGGCTACTGCTCTCGCTGTTTTGGAGGACGGGTAAAGAGTCTTCCTCCTCTCCCTGTACAGCTCATCCTGAAGAAGACGGGTGAAACCCAGTGGGCTAGAGACGAGTTATAGCTGAATGAGTGGAGTTCAGGCAACGTGCCAACTACGATAATTACCTACAACTGCTGCTAGCTAAAAGGCTAGGAGTAGTCAAACGCGTCGCCATCACCCCGTACGTGCTGAGCGACGAAGGAAAAGTGGAGCCTATGAAAGGCGACGACCTCTTGTGGATGTGCCGACTCATCAACACTGGCATGGTAAGAGTATAAGTAAGAGCTCCACCCTGTGTGCATGATGGAAAACGGGCCAACAACATTCCTGTTTAGATTTTTGCAGCACATGCATTTGAATATTTATGTAGATTAGGAAAATCTTCTATCAACAAAAGATTGTGTATCTATTTGGTGCTGCGGTGCTAGGAGAAATCCTTAGCTCCCCAAACCATATCGTTCTCCCCATATTGTATTACCACCACTCCTTCAATGTTTCCATCTTTATCCTGTTTTAATCTATCCACCAAACTCTGTAAAAAGCTGCTATGAGCCGCTAATGTCATTAATGTTATTTTTTTAAAAAAAAGGTTGTAATTTCTTGAGTTACTACCATGGCAAGTGTTTCTTTTCCCACATTCAGTGGAAAGAAGGAAGAAGACATCACCACCGACTTTCTGGATGATTTCGACATCGCTTGTGTGGTTTCCAACAAGGATGACGACGCCTCATGGCTACGATTTTTTTCTTTACTGATGAAAGTAGAAGCCAAGTCTTGGTACAATGCTTTGCCCCAAGCTACCAAAAATGCATGGGATGTACTATGTGCTGTCTTTGTGAAGAGGTTTGGTGGAGGCACAACCTCAGAAAAGTTATGGCAGCTGCTGACAAAATTAAAGCAGGGAAATCTGCTAGAGTATGCCACTTACGAGTCCAAGTTCGTGGATTTGTGGGAGCGATGGGTTGCCTCACTGGAGGAAGATGAAGGAGCGCCTAATTTTTTGAAAAAGGACCGTTTCATTGCTGGCCTGTGGTCGCCGCTTAAGGAGAAGGTGAAGGGGAGGTTCCCTGCAACGTATGAGTTGGCAGTGGAAGTAGCCCACCTTAAAGACAAGAAGCTGCACATGCAAACAAGAGTCAACAAGTCAGAGGAATCGAACTCAGTTCGACCAACCCCAGTGACTGCAATAGCCGTTCATAGAGCCCAACCACAAGAGGCATCAGAAGAGCAACAAGACCTGTTGAGTCGCATCACTACCCAGCTCGAGAGTTTATACGTGCATCTGGTGCAGCAAGGGCATGCACCATGTCAAAAAATCCAGATCAAGGGAGAGGACAACGAAGGAAAAACCAAGAGTTTCACTACTATCATTGCGGGGAAGACGGCCATGGCATGCACTACTGCCCACATCCAAGAAGACAGAATTTCAATAGAGGAGGAAGATAGAATCAAATCTCTCCACCAAGGGCAAGACCACCACGAGCTAGGCAACCAGGGCTGATTCCACCGGTTCAAATCCTTCGACCACCAGTACAACAACCACCACCACAACCTCTTATTCCACCACTACCCCCACCACCTGCTGTAAACCAAGCGGTGAATGTTATTAGCTTGGAAGCTAAAGGGAAGGCAAAGGTAGAAGAACCAGTCCAAGAGAAGCACAAAGGGAAAGCAAAAGTAGAAGAAGTGGATGCCATGGGAGTGAAGCGTGCCAGGCACGAAGAAGCCTCTCAAAAGGAAGAGAAAATGAAAGGAAGAGGAGAGTCTAGCAAGCAGGCATCTAAGCCTCGACGGAAGATCGACATCGTGGATTTTCATTGGGTGAGTATGCTAAACCATATGACTTAGTTCAGGATGTGTTGATGCAGGGTCCAAAGATAACTTGGCCCCAATTATTCCATCTTGCACGAAGGATGAGGAGGCAATGGACGAAGATGGTAAGTACAAGATGATCAAGACCAAGGATAGCTGGGGCTATTTCTGGGAGGGACCTTGACGACATCCTACCAACCATGGATGCCCACATCAAGGGGCAACGTATCCCAAACATCTACATAGATGGTGGCGCACAAATATGCATCATGAGTGAGAAAATGATGCACCATCTAGGCCTAGAGGTGAGTAGGCCGGCACCCTGCCGATCCAAAATGGCAAACAACGTAAGAGTGAAATGCGTAGGCATTGTGAATGCGGTCAAAGTAAAGGCATTCAACACAGAAGTGGAGGTAGACATTTTTGTCATGCCACACAAAGGGGAGGGCTACCCTATCATTCTTGGAAGGCCCTGGCTGATGGCTATGGAAGATAAGCAAGACTGGAGTACCGGAATGATTCAGATGAAGGACGCTAAAGGGAAGTCCATATTCTACGACATGAGGAGTGGGAAGCAGCGCAACATGATCTTCGAGGCTTCGGAAGATGAGTCCACCAGTGACTATTCGTCCACCTCAGGAGAAGAGACAACACCAAAAACTGAAGGAAGTGACAGTAACATCGAAGTGATGGGGGTCATCCTTAAAGACCCAAAAATATTGACACAATCTGAAGCACCACTGACAAACCAAGAGGTACCATCAAGTACGCAATCCTTAGAGGATACAAGTAAGTTACATCGGATGCTCTCCAATGAGTTAACCAGTGAAGAGAGGAAGGAATATGTCTCCATGCTAGGTAACTTCACCACATTGTTCATTGATGGTTATGATAAGATCACAGGAATCACAATAGTACAACACCGCATAAGACTCAAGGAAGGAAGTAAGCCCGTAGTGCAAAAGCTCAGAAGACTTGGCGTAATCCAACAAGAGGCACTGCTCAAAGAGGTGAGGAATTTGCTACAGGCAGGTTTCATTTAGCCCGTCGAAGACTCAGAATGGGTCTCTCCAATAGTAGTCACACCAAAGAAGAATGGCAAGTGGAGAGTTTATGTGGACTATAAACCTCTCAATGCAGCCACGAAGAGGGATCACTTTCCCCTCCATTCCAAGATGAAATTCTCAATGAAGTGGCAGGTCATGAGCGCTACACAGTATCTGATGGCTATTCGGGATACTTTCAAATTAGTATTGTAGAAGAAGACCAGAAAAAGACAACTTTCATAACACCCTGGGGTTGCTTTGCTTACAGAGTGATGCCTTTTGGCCTCACCAACGCTCCAGCCACATTCCAACGCTATGTGACTTTTGTCTTCCAACCATACTTTGGAACGTCAATATGGGTCTTCATAGATGATTTTTGCATCTATAGTTCACGCTCCCTCCATTTGAGCAAAGTCTATGATGGCCTAACTAAGCTGCAAACCTTGGGTGGCCAGCTCAACGTGGATAAGTGTCACATTGGTGAAAGCAAAGTCACTCTCCTTGGCCATGTAATTTCAGCAAAAGGGATTGAGGCTGACCCTAGCAAGATTGAAGCTTTGGTATCTTTGTCATCACCCACCACAGCTAAGCAGTTGGTCTCTTTCCTTCAAAAGGTAAGATACTTAAGCAGGTTCATTCACTTGCTATCTCAAGTGGTTCTCCCTCTACAACAAGTCACAAAGAGAGATGTCTTCTCATGGAGTGAAGAAAATGAGCAGCAATTTACCAAGGTGAAGCAAATCCTAGCCACGCTTCCCACCATTTCACCCCCCAGATGGGACGAGCCATTTTACGTGAACTCCAGTGTAGGAAGTGATACACCTGGAGCCGTACTAATGCAAAACGACCCCCAAACTTCTTTCATGCGTCCTATCTACTTCTCTAGTCGTGTCATGACCCCATCAGAAAAGGAATTCACCACGGTAGAGCACATGTTGCTCGCATTAATGTTTGCTACTACAAGGTTCCACTCTTATCTACTGCCTAGACCCTTTGTAATTCTAACATTGGAGGAGGTTTTTCCGTATGTAATGCGACACATGGATGTCCTCATCTAGGATCTCTAAATGGCTGGATAGATTACAAGAGTTTGACTACACCATGCAAGTAGAAAACTCCACCAGGGCTAGTCTAGCAGGTATTCTTACCCATCATCACTATGAGAAGAAGCTGAAGGTCAACACGGAAGCAAAAGAATAGACACCAATGGTAGAAAGTCCTAAGCTAGAAAGAGCTCACTCTCTTTTCTTTGATGGAGCATACAAGAGAACAATGGACCAGTCTGCAAGCTAGCATCATCATTTTCAATGAGCAACAGGAGAGGGTATTCTCCATCAGGCAGCTGTTACACTCCCACTCCAACAATGAAGCAGAGTATGCAGATTTAATTCTTGGGTTAGAACAATGTATTTTGCAAGGGATTCAACGCCTAAATGTGTTTGGCGATGCTCTGCTTTTGATAAAGCAGATAAAAGGCACTTAGGTTTGTAAAAATCAGGTTTTACTTGGTCAACTATGCCAAGTTAAGGATCTTTTAAGAAAGTTTGAAGCGGTGCAATTATTTCATGTCCCTAGGATAGAAAATCAGGAGGCAAATGCTCTAGCCAAGGAAAGAATACAAGACGTTCCCATAGGAGCAATCAAACTAAAACTACTCCTCTTTCAAGGTAGTGATGCTATGCGTGATATCACTAGCTTCTTAAACACAGGAGAGTGTCCTGAAGGGTACACTAAGGGCCAGAAATAGTGGCTGGTAAGGAAGGCTACAAGATACCGCCTTGTAAACAACCACTTGTATTGTAAAGGCAAGGATCAGATTCTCAGGCGAGTACCAACCTCCAGTGGATCACGGAGGTAATTTCAAGTTGCCATGATGGTGTTTGCGGCGATCATTTTGCTTTAGATATCATCCGTAGGAAGATTCTACAGGCAGGATACTCTTGGCCTAGTCTGAACAGGGATGTGCATAATTGGTGTAAAACATGCAAGGCCTGTCAAGTGGCCAGTGATCGCACACTAACCTATGAGCCACAGACTCTTATCATCTCATATGGTCCGTTTGACAAATGGAGAATAGATGCAATCGATCCTCTCCCAAGGGCCCCATCAGGTAAACTATACATTCTAGTTGGTGTAGACTACATGACCCGATGGGCGGAAGCAGCAGCCACCACCCGCATTACAGCCCAAGAGGTAGCAAAGTTCATATTTGAGCACATATGTTTCCGTTTTGGCACTCCTCTTGAGATAATATCTGATAGGGGACCAAGTTTCAGAGGCGATCTGGTGGAAGAACTGATGAAAAAGTTAGGCATTACACGCCGACATTCCACACCATACTAGTAAACGGAATGATCTGCAAAATCATCACAAAGCAGGTGAATAACCACACAAGTGACTGGGATAAACATCTCATGGCCGCTCTATGGGCCTACAGAACGACATTCCGAACATCATTAGGTTTCACCTCTTTCCATCTAGTTTATGGAAAGGAGGCAATTTTACCCATTGAGGTACAAATAGCCATCTTACGAGTCATGGCTAGCCAATTGCAACGCCCAAATGTCAATCTCCGCAACCACATCCTGGATCCGGAAAGGCTCCAACTAGATAGAGAAGATGCGATCAATCACTATGCAATGCAGGCAGAGCAATGCCGGCTCACCTTCAATCAAGGGCTTAAGGAAAAGGGCCTTGAAAAAGGCATGCTAGTATTGAGGTACAGCAATAGATTTGACACCAGGAAGGACAAGAAATTTCAACCCAGATGGGAAGGACCATTCATTGTCAAAAGGCGCTATGACAACGGCAGTTATAAGTTGATGGAAGCAGATGGGAGAATTTACAAGACTAGAGTCAATGGATGGAGGCTAAAGAGGTATTTCCTAAGGTTTGATCTAGAGTTCATTCTAGATATTCCAGAAGAGGGAGAATCCTTCAACTCCGCGACTAAAGAATCAGAGGTAGGGCTAGAAGCATGAATGCCTCTAGCCAGACGGAAGGGCTAATGACGGCCGGTTTTCGAAACCGCGACCGCAAGAACCAACCCCAAGAAGGGGAGAGCACATTACCAAGAAAAAACGATAAAAAAGAGTTTTTTTTTAACATTCACCACCCCTCTAGGCTTAACCATTGGCGGGACACCACCAAATTTGGCCACATCTCTCCATTATGTCAGAACACAAAGCCCTCTCTCTCCCTCCTGCTCGGCTCCGCCAACTCTCTCTCTCTCACTTACTCTACCTCTGCATCACCTGGCCCAGTGGGTGCATAAAACACGGTGCCACTATCTATATTCCCTGGCGGGCCGCCACGCTTTTGTAAATTCTCCCTCTCTCTCTCTCTCTCTCTCTCTCTCTCTCTCTTATCTCTCCTCGCGCGCCCATACCCCTGCCCAGCAGGCCGTCATACCTCACCCCTCCCTCTTCCCTCTCTTCCACACTCCCTCGCCCTCACTCTCCCCTCTTGTTTTCTTCCCACCGGCAGAGCACCGCTCTCTCTCTCTCTCCCTATCTTCCCCTCCCGCGATTAGCTCTCCCTCTCGCTCTCTCTGTGTGTGACCCCACCATGAATAATGTCATTTTTTTTTTCTCTCTCTCTCTCATAACCCAATCCCCTTCCATTGACCTCCTTTACCCCCCCACTCGCTCTCTGTCGGATATCGGGCCCGAGCCCCTCTATCTCTCTCACGTGCTCTCCTCAACCCGCAAACGCCGCCACCAAGCACGCTCTCCCTCTCTCTCATTCACACACACAACACACTCACACACACACCCTCACACCCTCCCTCTTTGACTCTCACTCTCGACTCTCGCCCCTCAGTCGCTCGCACTCTCACCATCTCACACTCCCGCTGTTCACTGTCACTTTCTCTCTCGCTTTTGGCCTTTGCATGCGCTGCCTTAGAGATAAACACTCTCTCTCTCTCTCTCTCTCTCTCTCTCTCTCTCTCTCTCTCTCTTAAACACACACACACACACACTCCCCCCAAATACAGCATACCGCTCCCTCTCTCTCTCTCCCATTCTTGTCCTCCCTCTCTCTGCGTAGCAGACATCAAAATTTACAAAAAATAAATAAATAAATAAATATATAGTTATATATATATATATATATATATATATATATAAAACTTATAACCCCCATTCCCACACACACCTTACCGTATACACCCACACACCTATACACATACACACCCCCCTATAAACACAATTACATACACACACCCACGAGCATACACACACTCACATATCCATACATACACGAGCTCACCTACATGCACGAACATAAACACACCGAACAAGCACGCATATACGCACACACCAAAAAAAAGTAAAAAACCGAGGAATCGACGTCATCAACAAAAAGAAAGGATGGCCAAGTCGCGCGCCGCCGACACCGAAACAAGAAAAGACTCCGAAGGCATGCCCCGGTCGACCCCGAAAATGACGAATGCGCTACACCGACGTACCAGCTAGGCCGCCGTTCACCGGCATCGCATCCACGACACCCTCTTCAGTAAAAGCCGTGGGTTGTCATCATTTTTCCCAGTTTTAAACCAAATCTTGTAAAAACTCCCAATTTGTAATTATCACCTCTCTCTAGGTGATGGCCACAAAGGCCCACCTAGGAGTTTTTCTTTATAATATTTCCCAAGACAAAGCAAGGATCAACCATCCAGGGCCCACCGCCTTGCTTTGTCTCCCCTGATTAGAACCCCTAATCTAAAGCTGCCAGCACCTATAAAAAGGCACTGAGAGGTCACTATCAGGGCGTGCAATTGCATCAGAGGTCAGCATTTGGTAGTATTTTGGTGGGAGGGATTGGCAACATTTGCATCACGAGAGAGGGGACTTAGTGTAGCAATTTTCCTTGGGAACTTACACTATGTAAAGAAGCTATGTCTACATCTCGACTCCGATGATCGACACACACACGCTCATGTTAGCAAAGTCTCCATGTCTGTGAGTCATCTCTAGAGAACGCACTAGTAGGCTCACTATCTCTCCCTCTATCTCTCTATCACCATGATTGACACCTCGCCAAAAATAAGGTTGCTGTAAATATTGCAAGAAAATAGTTCTCCCTCACACCCCGAAGGTTTTCATCACCTGTCTTATACTCTGTGTGTGTGTGTGTGTGTGTGTGTGTGTGTGTGTGTGTGTGTGTGTGTGTAGAGTTGGTGATATCTCCAATCACCGTTGTCTATGGCCTAGCCGCTCAAAGCTAGGTGTTGCCCCCTGTTCGCTTCACCGTGGCCGACTTGCGACGTGCATCGGCTCCTGGCGTTTTCGAGGCCGTCAGAGTCCGTGTCACGCTTTGCGCTTGTCAGTGGCTAAGCAAGTGTTCTCATACTCCCTCTCACATGGGAGCTCAAAAGTGGGTTTCCTAACTGAAGAACTTGGTTATGGATGCAAATCCAAGAAAGTGATTGCATGAAACTTTTTCTTCTTCTTCTTCTTCTTCTTCTCTACCATTCTAGTTAAATCCAAGTAAGAGAATGCATGAAACTTCTTCTTCTTCTTCTCTACCATTCTAGTTAAATCCAAGTAAGAGAATGCATGAAACTTCTTCTTCTTCTTCTTCTCTACCATTCTAGTTAAATCCAAGTAAGAGAATGAGTGAAACTTCTTCTTCTTCTTCTTCTTCTTCTTCTTCTCTACTATATGCTAAGAGCTTGCCCATGGAGTAATCATATACAATATATTGATTCATTGCTTAAGAAATAGTTCTTTTCATCCTCATCTACCTCTTAACGTGTAGTTCTTTCTCCCCAGCTTCTTCGTCCCTGGGGTATTTAGGCCTTAGGAAGAAGGGTTACACCATAGAATCACAAAGTTTATCATCTTCTTGGTTCCAAGGAAAGCTCTACAAGAGCACAAGCTTGTATTGTAATCAAAGCTGTCATTGAGAGATTTATAATACAATGTCCTTTTTTTTGGGGGGGGGTGGGGGGGGTCGACTCCAAGCAAATCCGGTCCTCAGCAAGTTGCCAATCTTAATTGTGCCATTCCCTTTGAGTTATGTGCATGATTTAATGTTTTGATTTTTGTACATGATGCAATGAAATAAGCATGGTACAATTTTATGGTTCTCCTCCAAAGAATTTTTTTAAAGGAACATTGTACGCTGCAGAAGCCACCGACAACGATTTCTTTGGATGTCTACCTACGAATTGTTGCATCATCATTTGCAAAAACCAGAAAGGAAGAAGTTGCATCTCCATGGATAGCTTGCATTGGTTGCCATGTATGCAAAATATGGTGTACATTAGAAAACAAAAAAATTTGTTTGACGAGCTTCTTGTACATGATGTTGACTCTTGGAACACTCTAATTACAAGATATGTGGAACAAGGAATGACCAGGAAGATATGGGCTATTTTCAGCAGATGCAAAGTGAGAGTGTCTCTCCCAATGAAATCACCTATGTTTTGATCTTGAAGGCTATGCTTACATCTTAAATTACACAAGGGTTGTGTGCTTGGCATCGCCTTGATTGACATGTATTTCTGAGGAGCTTTCTATCCAGAATCTTGCCGCTTGGAACACATTGATTGTGGGATATGCTCAACAAGGGCAATTCTAGAGAGTTGTTTTCAGCTGATGTGAAGTAAGCACATCTCTCCAGATGCAATTGCCTATGCTTACATCGTGAAGGTAGGTGGAAATTTAGAAGTGGGCTAAAGAGCTCACGGTGATATTGTTAGTAGAGGGTTGTCTAGTATGTCGTTTTTTTGAATGCATTGATTATGGGATATTCCCAACAAGGGACGGCCAAGAAGCTCTGGGCTATTTCCATCGATGCTAAGCAAGGGTATGTAATGAAGTATGCTTTGCATCTTGAAGGCATGTGACATGATGCACGACTCCAATATGGGCAACAATGACATTACAGACATGGGTTGTATGCTTGGCATTGCCTTGATGGACATGTATTCCAGATGTGGTGTGCTCGAGGAGCTTTGTGTTCGGAATCTTGTCTCTTGGAATGCATTGATTAAGGGATATTCTCAACAAAGGCATGGCTAGAGAGCTCTCATTTGTTTTTAGATGATGCAAAGCGAGGGTACATCTCTCTAGATGCAATCACCTATGCTTGCATCTTGAAGGCATGTGGCAATTTGGAAGACAACCAGATGGGCATAAGAACTCATGATAATATTGTTAGTCAAGGACTGTTTAGTATCTCGTTTCTTTGAATGCATTGATTGCAAGATATTCCCAACAAAGGGTAGGCTAGGAAGCTTTGGGATGTTTTCATCAGATGCGAAGCAAGGGCATTTCTCCAAATGTAATCAACCTACGCTTGCATTTTGAAGGCGTGTGGCAATTTGGAAGGTGCTCAAATGGGCAAAAGAACTTGCAACGATCTTGTTAGTTAGGGGCTATTTTTTTTAAAAAAAGTTTATGCTTTGCACTGCCTTGGTCAACATGTATGCCAAATGTTGTGCTAGTGCCCAACAACTTTTCACTCATATATGTATGTCATTTGTGGCACCGTTGAGTGATACTCCGGCTAGAGCGGTTTGGCTCTGTGTATGACTTTGTGAGGTGATTTCGAACGAGTACATTTTCGGATTTTCCATTTGGGCATTTGTTGTTGTCTCCATTGCGATTTACTGTTGAGTTTTTTGCTCCAGTTACAAAGGAGACTCTGCCAAAATTTTGCCAGATATGTCTGCCTATTGCAGATGCTAGTGAGCTTGACCGTTTACTCATCTTCTTTGCTTGAGATAGTGGTTTGCTCTCGGGTGGTGGGAGAGTCTTGTGATCTCGAGCATTGTTTGCCATAGTTTTGACATGGATATGGAGACGCTTCAGGTTAGAGGCGGTTCTCGCTCACAATCGCGACTGACATGTTGGCACTGCGGCCACGATGGGCATATTAGGCATTGTTGCTTCAGGCATATGAGGCAATGGAAGAGGCAAATGTATGGTGCTACTTTGAGGACAGATGCTAGAGAGTATGCATGTGACGGGCATGTCACTTTTGAGTCTAGCTTTCCTTCAGACTACTTTGTGTCTTGGAATAGCACATTTTCTACTAGACGAGCATGCAGTTTTTTACGTGATGCCACGTCATGATTTGTTATGTTGTTTCTCTAGTGGGAAACTTGGTTGTGTGCAGTTTGCTGATGGTTCATCATATGACATAGAGGGTGCTGGAGATGTATGCATGTCTTTACCGAGCGGTGCATTGCTTACGCTACGAGATGTACGTTATGTACCAGGACTCATCCACAGTCTCATTTCAGTGCGTCAATTGCAATGTAGTGGACATTGTGTACTTCTTCAAGAGCAATCATTTCAGATGCATAGGGGATCACTGGTGATAGCCAGAGGTGCTAGGAGTGGTCTGGTATACCCTTATATATTGTTGACACACGAGGTGGTGTAGTCTCTATGTATTTGCAGCCATGTTTAGAGCGAGAGACGAGGCATGTCTCTTTTGTAGATGTGCTACATGCAGAGCAGGTTGTGCATTTGTCTTGTAGTGACGTTCACGCAGACAATGGTATCTCTAGGGATGCACAACTTGGTCAGTCATTAGTTGAGGTGGCATCAGTTGAACCAAAGACCGATGCATTGTTCTATGATGCGTCTCATACGTTTGAGGGCAAGAGTGTCCTTCAAACAATTGTCTGTGATTGCAGTGGTGCTAATTTTTTGGTTTTGTAGTCGTTCTCGGGAGATATGCCTTTGCCAAACAATGTTGACATGGTGATGCATAGTCGGGTGGTTCCTGATGAGGATGCATCTGGCACTGAGGTTGCGACAGGGATAGGTTGGCACACATAGTGCATGTTTTGTTAGCTTTTGGGTCTCTCATGTCTGACCTTTTGGTCTCGAGACTTGATCTTGGTTATGCGGTTGGTGCATTTGCAGTGGGAGTTGTTAGTTGATGATTGACACTGACATTGTGCATTGTGAAGCCATGCAGGTTGTCACACGATACCTGCATCGGGAGTGTCATCGTAGCTCTAGCCCTAGTGGTGTGCATGTTGCATCTACACTAGAGCGGTTATACAGATGCACTCACGTGTTTTGAGTAAGCCAGTGGGCATGGACTGAGAGCCGTCTTCTCTCACCTCTTGTATATACTAGTTGTAGGCTAGTCTTCTCGCCACTTATTGGAACACAACCTTTAGTGGGATTATGTTAGGTAAAGGCGGTGTACCTCACCATGCTTTGCCCGTGTTCGCCGGCCAGTGTCTAGCCGCCCACATTTATCTCCTTATTCTTTGTATGTACAAAGAATAAGGATCTCTCACTTATTCTCACACTGTGCTCATACAGTGAGATTTGGGAGCTCCACCCCACATCCGTGTGTCGTGCTCCCTCTCTCCCTCTCTTCTTTCTCCATCTTCGTTGCACACATGCTCACCTTTGATCCATTCCTTCACAGGTTAGACCCTAGGCTATGCATGAATCTGTTGACCTGTGAGACTGCAAACTGAATATCCGACCTTGTGCTGCATACATAAATGAGGCTTCCAATAGTAGTTTGGTAAAGAGTGACGTCGACAGGATCACCAGCATCATGAAGACTCAATTTCAAACATGTTTCCATGGGAGTGGCAATAGGTTTGCAATCCTCAAGTCCAAACTTACATGCAATGTCTCTATGTAACTTGTCTGACACAAGGCATTACCACCATCACATTGCTTAAACTGTATACCCAAGTAATGATGCAAGATTCCTAAATCTTTCATCTTGAAAGTAACATTCAAATCAGCCTTAAATTCAGCAATATGTCTCTCATTTGGTCTAGTAATCAACAAATCATCCACATAGAGAACAACAATGAGAAGTACATCACCTTCACGCTTTACATACGATGTGCTTTCCGTTGGACAGTTACGAAAGCCTCGTTTGACCAAATGAGTGTCAGCCTTCTCATATTAAGCATGAGGAGATTGCTTCAACCCATACAAAGCTTTCTTACATTTCCACACTTTATCCTCTTGTCCTTTCTTGACAAACCTGTGAGGTTGCGTTACATAAACTCCCTCAAATATGTCACCATGCACGAAAGCAGTAACAAGATCTGACTGATGTACATCCCAACCAAAATGAGCTGCGAATGCACATAGAAAATGAATAGTATTCATACGACAAGTGGGAGCAAAAGTTTCTTCATAATCTGTGCCTTTTTGCTGTTCATAACCCTTTGCAACAAGTCAGGCCTTATCAGTCTCACCATTCGGCTTGCATTTCAGCTTATAAACCCGCCTTGTACCAATGGCCTTTTTGCAAGGAGGCAAATCACATAAAGTCCATGTGTCATTTTCTATAAGTGCATCATATTCAGATTGCATGGCATCCATCCAATTTTTTGAATTATGTGCTTCATCAAAAGAAAAAGTTTATCAACATCACATAAGCTAGACACAGCCAAAGCATAACAATCCGATGCATAAGATGCATGGCGAGAACCGAAACGAGTATGACTGGATAAAGGTGCATCCAATTTGTTGTCATGCAAAGTATGCACAAGCCATTTAGGCATACCTCTAGCCTGCTCATTCTCTGCCCTTTCCTCATCAAGTACATCATATACATCTGCATTAGTAATAGGCTTATGTGTAACATTTTCAGAAACCCCCATAGGCTGTACATTTTTCTCATTGGAATTTACATTTGAACTTCCACCACTGAAAAGAGGCAACAAAGTGTCATGAATGTCCTGTGAGCTTACATTACTGTCTCTAGTACATGACAACAAGGGCTAAACAGAATCTTCCACAAACACAACATCCATGTGAGACCAATATACACTTTGTTTGGGAATGCTACACCCTGTAACCTTTTCTTTCAGCACTATAACCAACAAAAATACATTTGACAGCCTTATCATCCAATCTTTTGCGATGTGTTTGTGGCACCAAAGCATATGCCGAACATCCAAAAACACACATGTGCTCAATAGAAGGCTTTCTATCATGCCATGCTTCATATGGAGTCATAGATTGCAAAGCTTTTGTAGGACACTTTTTTAGTATATAAGTGGCACACATGATGGCCTCAAGCAAAAACAAATGCGGCAAAGCTTGACTTTTGACCATACATTGTGCCATTTTCGTAAGTGACCTATTTTTCCTCTCAGCAACACCATTTTGCTGAGGCGTATAAGGCACTTTATATTGGTGTTTTATCCCACGACTAGCCATAAATGCATTAAATTTATGAGACATATACTCCCCCCCTCAATATGAATGGATGTTTACCATAGTACATTTCGAGACATTTTAAGCCATAGCCAGAAATTGTTTAAAGAACATAAATACTTCGGACTTTGCTTGAAGCGGATATACCCATTCATGCCTGGAGTAATCATCAATGGAATTCACGAAGAAGTAAAGGTAATTGCCCAAGGATGGAGTTTGCATGGGCCCACAAACATCACTATACACAAGCTGCAACCTGCATGTGGCTCGAAGTGAACCATCCTTTGGAAACTTTGAACGCGATATCTTACCCAAAATTAGCCTTCACAAACATGTTTGACGGGTGCCTCAAGAGGTGGCAAAGAAACAACCATATCAAATTTTTGCAAACGTGGAAAACTGGCAAAATTCAGATGTCCAAAACGTGCATGCCAAAGTTTTGCATCTGAAATAGCCTTCGAATCCACAACTGCAAATTTTTCCCACACTTGGCATACAAAGTGAGCTTATACAGTCCACAACATAATGCCAGATGCAACAATTTCATCATCGAAATTGAGATCATGTACATGGCATATGTCATCCACAAATTTGACTACAAGACCAAGTCTAGCAAGTGCAGATACAGACACTTGATCCCATGTACACACAATGCATCAACAAGTGTGAAAGAACTGCCATTTGCAATAGTAAGCACAATCTTTCCAACTCCCTTGACCGGACAAGAGGCATTGTTGGCACAAGTGACTGAATTCCCATGAGAGACATCCTCGAGAGAGGTAAACAAGTCATGATGAGAGGTAATGTGCTTTGTAGCACCACTGCCAAAGTACCATACTTGAGCATTTGCAGCAACTGACAAACATGCATCATGGACAGTAGGATCATAAGTGCACTCTGCACTAAAAACCCATTCTGCATCAACATCAACATCACAATATCCTTTATAGAAGACTAAAAAATAGCTGCATTTGCAGTGCAACCAACATCAATAGTGGAACCAACCTCTTTCTTCTTTGCCTCTTTGGCCTTCAACTTAGGACACTCCTTGATCAAGTGATCATTAGCTTTACAATAATGGCAACACATCTTCTTTTTGCCATTATTACCAAAATTCCCATATGAATTGTTGCCAGCGAAAGCATTAGGAACGAGGGATTCACCATTCGCAGAAGAACCATGAGAAGTGGCTACATTACTATTACCACCTTTTTTTTTAGCATCAATAAAGGCCTGTTCAACTGCACGTTGTCTAGCCCTATTTTTTTGGAAAGTGACTCTTGCAACATCGATGTGCATAATTCATCAAACTTGACAACTTCAAGATTTCCTTGGGTCATAAGTCTCCAAGTACTAGCAAAAGTCTGGTAAGAATTGGGCAAGGCATCAAGAACAGTCTGCACAAGGGAAGTGTCTGAAATGACTTCGCCTGCAGAAATAAGGGTAGATCATGGTGGCATTATGAGCATGTAACAAGTATTAATTCTTACTTGCTAGTGCCACCCTCCTAGTTCAATGGAGAACAATCTACACCTCAACTTCCATATTGCAACCATGCACCAAAAATAAAGTATGTTGCAAGCGTAGTTTGAAAAAGCATGCAGCAAATGCTAACGCAGCACAAGCCTAGTTCAACAGATTTTTTGTTGAAAGATATGAATCCCCTCTTCATGCAAAATCTAACCTTTGAATTCGAAGTTTTACACCCTCTTGATATGGCAAATGAGTGCTCGGAGCCTAAAACTCTCATCGCTAGCGAACAACCATAAACTGTGAGATATTGGTGATCCGAGCTTTTGTGAGTTCTATGAGAGAATTTACAAAAAGCACCAATTTTGTAATGAAAATGGCCAATTTATTTTGAGTAACGGAAACTAGAGAAATTACTTTTGTGAAATTACTTTGTGAGCATAAAGGGTGAACTTAATTGATGGTAGCAACATAAACATAGCATTTAGTTAACTTGGCATGAACAATACTTTTGCAAGAGAGAGAGTTTAGAGAACATGACAACAGTTGAGGACTGGATTTATGTGGAGCCGGTCCCCCCTCCAATAGGCATTTGTATTATAGTTTCTCCCATCAAGAGAGACTTGGTACAATACAATCTTTGTGTTCCTTGTGACCTAGGTGATGGAATGAAGATGGAAATCTTCATGCATCACGAGCATAACATAAACTTTGTGGAAAGCATTAACTATCCCAAGTCTCAGTCCCAAGGCCTCAAACACCTTCAAAGGTGGAGAGAGCTAGTGGGGAATGAGGGTTGGGAAGAGGAAGAAAGAAACATTTCATAGGAGAAAGAATTAGTTCCTCACCTTATCATCACACATAATAGCATAGTAATGAAGATGGAGAAGATGGCAAGCTTAAGCATTGAAGCATGGCTCTTGGTTGGATTTGCATTCCATAGCCAAGAGTGTTGGTGTAGGCTCTCAACTTCTCTACTAGCTTGGAGAAGAAGATGGTGCTCTTGCACTTTGCACCTCCACAATTTGAGAGAGAGAGAGAGAGAGTGTGTGTGGGAGAGTATACCCCTCAAGCAACCCCCTAGCTTGCTTTGGTAGACTCCCCGCTGTAGCTCATGATTGAAGATAATTGGACCTCTCCAAACCTAGCCAATCACATGCAAGGGCATATCAAGAAACAAGGGTAGCCTTGGGACAAGTGTCCCCCTTTCCCCTTTGAGAGAGAGGACTTGATAAATGCTAAAACAAATATTTAATTAACTAATTTATCATTAGACCCCTTGGGAGGCCAACCAATAGTCTTTAGGCACACCATGAGGGCAACATGAGGAGGAGGTTGACATGTGTCCTTGTTGCCTCCTTGGTCTAGGTTTGCCTTGAGTGAGGGTGGGGGGATGCCACCTTGGAGCCATGGCGAGGAGAAGGTGCAACAGAACAGGAGCCTGCAGAGAGAAATGAGAGCGAGAGAGGAGAGAGAGTGGGACTCGACACAAGCCAAAAGCGAAAATAACACACTATGAATTTTTTATTAAAAGCCTTTTACATATATATAGATGCTTAAAACTTTCCATGCAACTCTCCATGCATACTAAACCTGGACTGGAGTGTGTAGTACTTGTTGATAGGATGTATTCCCACGGGGATTAGACATAAGAATAGATGGGCTTGAAAACCCAACAATCCCCCCCTCAAGCCCAAACTGGACAAGCAACTCATGATACCTCGAGTTTTTGGTGTACCCGTCAATCGTGAGTTTTAGGTTTTCTCACAACCAAGGATTTCTGGTGTATCCATAACGTGGTGCTATGATAGGAAACCCCCCCTTGAACAGATAGGGTGTAGGTCCAAAAGATTAGCTACCAAAAATTGAGTTTTTGGTTCACTGCCAAACCTTGAGTTTAAGGTGTACCTAGTAACCTCATGAGAGTGCAACAAAAATGGGCTGAGAACAAATACTTTTGGGAGGTCTTACCATTTATGGATGGCAGTGTCTATATCCCGCAAAAGTTTTGATGTGATGATAACTGAAAAGCATGACAATAACTGGCAATGTAAAAGAAAAAGCTTTTGACTGGAAAGTTTAGGACAAAACAAGAGTATAACATTGAATTGGTAAACTAAGTTGTGAAAACTTGTACTCTAATCTCGAAGCAGATGTGGATGTTTAGCATCTGTTGATGTACTCCTTGATTCTTGAAGCAAATCTTCTTTGAAAAGATATTTCGACAGTTGTCGGAGTGATAGAGCTTGCTATGCATGCATTTGAATCTTGTCCAATATTGACATAGACTTAGAAAGTCAAATTTGGAATGACATATTTGAATTTGTTGAGTTATCGAATCGTCCATCTTCAAGCTTAACTGCCTCTGTACTTGCATTTTGAATGCTTGTCGAAAATACAATTGCCACCCAGTAGCAAACTTAGTCTCATACGCCGAGACTGCAATACTCTGACTGATATGCCCGACTGCGGGGTGTGAATAGCTTTATGTGTGAGTTATCACACTGTGTGGGAACCCTAGTTTCAATAGGGGTGATGTAAGCAAATCCTTAATATTTTAAAAAAAAGAGTCTGCAGCTTAGAGACACAACAATGCTCGTTTCTTTGAAGCACCGAAAAACCGCCACAGAGTCTTGCTCGATCTCTGGCTGCCTTTACTGCTCACAGGCCTAGCTAGCGCTGCCTTTTGTTAGCCCTCTATGGTGGAGCCAGTTGAATTTTCAAAAGCTTTTTGCTCGTAGCTTCTCTTCCTGCTATGAGGCGACTTGATGGGCTTCTTTCAGCGCCCTAACCAACTTGCCTATGAAGCAACACCGCGAGTAGCTCTTTGCAGCACCGCGAAGAGTGAGTAGGGAGGCCTTGTCTGGTGATGAAGCTCCGAGGCTCTAAAGCGTTGTGCCTTTGTGATCACCAAACCATGCAGTTTTGCAATCGACAATAGTTCAGAACGCTTTGGCGGCCCACCTTCTCCTGCTTGTGGTTACGCAATTGCGGCTCTATAAACCCCTCAGCACCTTCGGCTTCGTGTGCCTCCTGGAGCAGCACCTTGAGACGTTAAGCTTGCCATGAGAGAGCACCTAGCTCTGATACCAGTTGTTGGGATCTTGGGCTATGGGGGATGCCACCTTGGAGCCATGGTGAGGAGAAGGTGCAACAGAACAGGAGCCTGCAGAGAGAAACGAGAGCGAGAGAGGAGAGAGAGCGGGAGTCGACACAAGCCAAAAGCGAAAATAACACGCTATGAATTTTTTATTAAAAGCCTTTTACATATATATAGATGCTTAAAACTTTCCATGCAACTCTCCATGCATACTAAACCTGGACTGGAGTGTGTAGTACTTGTTGATAGGATGTATTCCCACGGGGATTAGACATAAGAATAGATGGGCATGAAAACCCAACATGTGTGTTCTCTCTCATGCTCCCAACTTGTAGGGCCCAGCCCCTCCTTGTAGGGATACTTGTTGACTTTTTGACACCTCAAGCCCCTCAACCTTGGGCCTAATTCCCACCACAAGCTTGGCCCTTCAGCCCCTCAAGCTTGGCCAAGTTCCCACCTCAAGCTCCTCAAGCTTCACCCTTAAGCGCCTCAAGCTTGGGCCAAGTTCCCACCCAATAAGTAATGCTTCCATGTGTCTAGGGCATGTAGAACAACTAAAATATCTTTCTCATAAATGCCCAAGACTTGTTCATCCGTATTGAGCCTTCGGCTCTCATATGCTATGGCATGCCCTTCTTGAAGCAAGACTGCTCCAAGGCAATCACCACAAGCATCACATTGGACCTCAAATGGCTTTGAGAGATCCGGAAGCATGAGGACTAGTCGGGAGGTAAGATTCTCTTTGAGCTTGTCAAAAGCATTTTGCTCCTTGGTAGTCCAGAAATACTTAACATTCTTCTTTGTTAAGTCATGTAACGGTCATGCTATTCGAGAGAATTTTTCTATGAAGCGTCTATAGTATGCACACATACCAATAAAGCTTCTTAGCTCATGTAGATTCCTTGGATTAGGCCATGCTTTTATTACCTAAAACTTTGATGGATCCATCTAGACCATCTTGAGAGATAATATGACCTAAGTATTGAATCTCTTGAAGGAAAAATTCTCTTTTCTTTTGGTTGAGAAAAAGATTGTTCTCCCTCAATGCTTGAAAAATCACTTGGAGATGTTGCTTGTGTTCCTCCATATACTTGGAGTAGATTATGATATCATCAAAGAACACTCCAGTGAATTTGCGGTAGGGTCTAAAGATTTTCTCCATTAAACGATTGAACGTGGTTGGTGCATTAGTCAAGCCAAAAGGTATGACTAGATATTCATAAAGGCCAAATGTTGTACGAAACGCGGTCTTCATAATATCTTCATCCACTATATTTATTTGATGATAGACACTTTTAAGGTCAATCCTACTGAAGTAGGTAGAGCCTTGTAACTTATCAAACAGATCTTCTACCCGAGACACAAGATTTTTTTTTTTGATAGTGATATGATTTAGTGCTTTGATAGTCCACACACATACGGTATGTAAAACCTTTCTTTGCACTAAAAGGACTAGAGAACAAAAGGGAGAGGAGCTAGGCCTCACCATCCCTTTGTCAACCAATTCTTGTACTTGCCTCATGATCTCCTCTTGTTGAGCTTGAGAAACTCGATAAGAAGGCTTGTTAGGCGGTGGGCTTCCTAGTAGGAGCTCAATTCGATGGTCATCATCCCCTCGTTTTGGAGGTAATTCCATTAAAATATTATCGATGAACACATCTTGGAATCCTTTTAGAAAATTAGACAAGTCTAACTCTTCTTGATTTCTACCATTTACATTTGATGAAACATTAGGACCTTTTAAGGACTCTTTGACAAAAATCATATACGTAAATTGAGCTCTTCATTGATTTATCGAAAGCAGGAGGGTTTACAAGTAGTTTAGTATAACCAAACTCACTAGCATCTATGTACATGTTCTTTCCCCTGTAGGTGAAGTAGATTCTCCTTTCAGAGAACTTCATATTGGCAGCCATACGACTGAACCATGGTGCCCCTAGGATAGCATCCTCATGTTGGAGAGGAGAGATGAAAACCTCTTCTTTGTCGACATAGCTTTGGACATGAAGCCTCAACTTCTCAATCAAGGAAGTAACGGAGGCTCATTGTTCCTTGAAAGCAGTGTCGACCGTTACAACATCTCCCATCTCGAAAACTTAAATGCTCAACTTGGTGGCCAACTCCGTTGATATGAAGTTGTGAGTAGAGCTAGGGTCAAACAAGATGAAGGAATCATGCTCCCTTACCTTTCCCCAATAAATAGGAGAGAGGTGCACCTTTGCAATGAGCATCCTCTTTTGGAGCTTCGATGGTGGAAGCTCTAGGAGTCTCATTGCGAGCATTTTTTCTTGAGGCAAGAACGATAGCCATGTCCTTGCTCCCCATACTTAAAAGATTTATTTTCCTTGCAAAAAGCTTCAAGCTCTTCAGGAGAGAGTTTGTTTTTACCTTTGTAAACTCCTTCTCCTTGGACTGATTGTTGTTGTTGGAACTGCCTTGGGAAGAATTTTGGGCATTGGTTTTCCCCTTGGCATCACTTTTGTCTAGCCCCTTGTTGGAAGTTCATGTGCAAAGCAACCATGGTGTGGTGGATTACTTCGGTGATAGAACCAAGCCATTGAAAGTTGACATACTCGGTCATCTCTTCAGGTAATCCCGCACAAAACTGTTGCTTTTGCTCAGCAAAGTCTAACTTTTGGAAGACAGTAACCTTGAGATGTAAATCCCAAAACTTGTCTACGCACTTGTGGATAGACTCATGAGAGAGAAGCTTCAAACTACGCCATTTGGTAAGCACTTTGTCCTTTGTTTCGCTTGCAAGAAATTGCTTCATGATGGAAACTCGTAGACTTTTCCATGTCTTTGGGGCTTCACCATTGCCATGAAGGATAGCCCACCATTGAGACGAGCCGATTTCTGGAAGTGCATAGCTACATGGCGCAACTTGGAGGACTCTGTGAAGCCTCGTCTTCCAAAGGCCGCATCAAATTCCTGGGGATGAAGGCTAACACTGTCAGTAGCACCAAAGGTGCCATCATACGTGAGAAAAGAGATACTCTTTCCTCCCTCTTTGAACTTATTGAGCTTTTGTGACCTTCGTCATGCAAGGCATGACTTGCGATGTCCTCCCCTCTTGTATTCTCTAGGAGAATAGCCATAGCTTTCGTCGGAAGAGGAGGAAGGTGAAGAAGAAGGAGAAGAGGGTGACCTCTTTCTTACCCTTTTCTTCCTTTGTTTCCTCTCTTCCCTTTGGAGTGACAAGGAGAAGGAATGTGGGTTGAATGTTTCTTCTTGGGAGAGTTGGCGATCGTCTAGACCGCCGTCTTCTTGGAGCCACATCTTCAAAGGAACTTAAAGTTTCATTACTTTCTTGCTCTTTGGATTCCACCTCTCGTATGGGAGAGAGTCTTCTTTTGGGGGTCTCTTCAAGAGGCCTCCTAAGATCTCTCTCCTCTTGGAGAGGAAGAGAAATCCCATAAGTGCGAAGTTGTTGAGTAACTTCGGCTTGCAAAGCAAGGTTGCCCATAGCTTGCTGCAACCTAGTAACAAGATAATTGATAAACATGGGGGCATCATCATTAGCACCTTCATGTGCAAAATCAAAGTTATCAATGTTCATTCTACTGTCTTGGTTATTGTCAGCCATGTTAACATAATTTATGTACTTACTTAGTGTATGCTTTGGCAATTCAAAACCTTAGTTGCCACTCCTCTTAGCCTTTGAAAATCGGCACTTAAGTATCTACACCCACGACTCTAAAGTGGTTAATTATAGAGAGTAGTGGAGTGGGTCTAATATTGCAGAATTGTCAAGGGCTAGTTCCTTTCGGACTTCTTATGGCTCAATAATGGTAAAGACATAGGCAAGTCTAAAAAGACCCCATTATTAAGTCCAAAGCTCCCAAGATGTGCACCATATCCCACATAGTGGGCTCAACAAAACCGATAATAGATCCTACTCCCACTTACCCTAATATAATTAACAAAATCAACCATTTATAGGCTACTTAAGGACCTCTCTTCTTAAGCAAGAAAAGAGAAACCAAATGCTCTGATACCAATGTAATGGAAATGGCCTATTAACTTTGAGAGTAGCGAAAATTAGAGAAAGTACTTTTGTGAAATTACTTTGTGAGCATAGAGGGTGAACTTAATTGATGGTAGCAACATAAACATATCATTTAGTTAACTTGGCACGAACAATACTTTTGCAAGAGAGAGAGTTTAGAGAACATGACAACAGTTGAGGACCGGATTTATGTGGAGCCACGGTCCCCCCTCCAATAGGAATTTGTATTATAGGTTCTCCCATCAAGAGAGACCTGGTACAATACAACCTTTGTGTTCCTTGTGACCTAGGTGATGCAATGAAGATGGAAAGCTTCATGCATCACGAGCATAACATAAACTTTGTGGAAAGCATTGCTATCCCAAGTCTCAGTCCCAAGGCCTCAAACACCTTCGAAGGTGGAGAGAGCTAGTGGGGAATGAGGGTTGGGAAGAGGAAGAAAAAACATTTCATAGGAGAAAGAATTAGTTCCTCACCTTATCATCACTGTTCTTGCTAGCATACATAGTAGCATAGTAATGAAGATGGAGAAGATGGCAAGCTTAAGCATTGAAGCATGGCTCTTGGTTGGCTTTGCATTCCATAGGCAAGAGTGTTGGTGTAGGCTCTCAACTTCTCTACTAGCTTGGAGAAGGAGATGGTGCTCTTGCACTTTGCACCTCCACAATTTGAGACAGAGTGTGTGTGTGTGGGAGAGTATACCCCTCAAGCAACCCCCTAGCTTGCTTTGATCGAGCCCCCCCTTGTAGCTCATGATTGAAGATCATTGGACCTCTCCAGGCCTAGCCAATCACATGCAGGGGCATATCAAGCAACATGGCTAGCCTTGGGACAAGTGTCCCCCTTTCCCGTTTGAGAGAGAGGACTTGATAAATGCTAAAACAATTAATTAAATTAACCAATTTATCATTGGACCCCTTGGGAGGCCAACCAATATGCTTTAGGCACACCATGAGGGCAACATGAAGAGGAACTTGACAAGTGTTCTATATACATTCTTTGAACCAAGCTTACCTTGTGCGAGGGTGTGTGTGTTCTCTCTCTACCCACCTCTTGTAGGGCTCGCCCCCTCCTTGTATTGATAGTTGTTGACTTTTCCACACCTTACCCCAAAGCACCTTAGTCATCAAGCATGACAAAGCACCTCAAGCTTGGGTAGTGTTCCCACAAGCACCTCAAGCTCCCTAGTCGGCAAGCACGTCAAGCGCCTCAAGCACCTTAGTCATCAAGGATGACAAGCACCTCAAGCACCTTAGTCATCAAGCACGACAAGCACCTCAAGCTGCTTAAGCTTGGGCCCGATTCCCACCTCAAGCTCAGTCCTAGCTTACCTAAGGTCAAAGGACTTTTACACTAATCTTTGGAGGTCTTCAATAAAGCTAACCCTAAGGTCTTTTCCATTGGTTTGCGTTGCTCTTTGACATACCATCTCTCATTTGGACCCCTTTACCATTGGCCCCGTGTTGAGATAGATCTTAAGCACATGTCTATATTCTAACATTGTTCCCGTTTATTCTCCCACATTAAATGATAAGTTTAATATGAGAAAATCATTTGGGTTGGCCAGATATTAGATTTTATGACACAATTCATGCTTACTACTGTATATGTGAATCTCTATTGCCGATCTCCTCACTTCGCATCAAGTTCCATATGAAAATGAAGACCCGTTATATGGTCGCTCAAAAACATGAGTTCCACATAAAAATGGTGACCTAATTAAGGCACTTCAACAGATTGTTTGATGTAGGTTCCACAATATTAAGCACTCGTTTTTAACGGGTCGTTCACTTGTGGACATGAATGCGGTGGCATTAATAGAGATGGATAAAAAGACCAAGAGAACAAGTGAAAGAGTGCCTCTTGAATAAAGAGACTTGGATAAAATATACCATTCATGATCTACACTCTTCAAACATAACATGTTTAGTTTGACTTATCTCATCTTGTTTTATAAAATTCATGTATTGAAGCTAAATGTACTTCACCGTACAATATCGAGTCTACAAAAGTTTAAGGTAACTAATCTCTTTTTTCCATGCATTTTAAATCCAAAAAAAAGGGGCGCTCCAACAATGGAGGAAAATCATATAGCAAACCTCTAGGAGTGAGCGAGAAGCATTTTACGACCCTTCAACATAGAAGGGTTACAATTTATGGGGGAAGGACACATTTCCTAGGGTCGATAATAATTAGGTGGGACTGATACCATCTCCCCCATACTTATGCATGGTTTTTGGTTTTTGAAGGCACAAGCATCTCGTGCATGTAATGCATTTCTCCTTATCCTTATCCTTTAACATCTACACAATTTTTTATTACTCTCAACATTTGTTAGCTCGTAATTTTGCCAATCTTGCGAGGTTTGGAAATTGAATAACCTTTGTTACAAAGGCTCAAATCAAGTTGCAACGCAAACTCAGGTATACCGTATCTTTACTTACCATTACTTGAGTTCCAAGTGCAATATTGCAACTCGATAAATGTTTGCAAATTGAATTGAGCAATTTCCTTCTAAGAATCAAGACGCACTAGCTCTATCTTTATTGGAAGCAGATACCGTTGTGCTCCACAACCTACCCTTGTTGGTGCATACCAATCAAAGAGTCTCTAAGCAAGTATTGAACTCGCATGGAGCAATGTTTGACTTTGCTACCGCTGAGATAACCAGTTCGCCTAGTGGGTTTCAATGCCTAAATGTACCCCCTTTTTAATTAAAAAAAAACTCAGCTCACTATCCCCTTCCCTTTCCTTGACGGCACGTGCTATGATTCCCTTAGTTGTACTTAAATTTAATTTAATTGTACTTAAATTCAATGAGAACTCTTCTGACCTTACAAGATTTTAGAGTGCTTATGAAGTATCCTGTAGTTTGCAAGAGACGAGCATAGCAGAGAACGAAGCGAGAATGGTTGGGACCAATGTCAAAGCTGAGACGTTGGCGTTAATGAATAAGCGCTCCGAGATGGAGAACGAGATGGACATCATCATCTCTCGCCTCTGTCAACCTGGGGGCCCTGGCCTCGAAGGCAATCTTCTTGATCCCCAGGTGAGAGAGAGAGAGAGAGAGAGAGAGAGAGAGAGAGAGAGAATTTTTGTCTACGACAGGCTGAACTGGCTTGTTCAAATGAACAAAACGAAGTGTACTAGATTATCCATATTTCCATCTGCCACATTGAAAGAACTACCAAAAACACTACAAAAGAGCGGTCAGAAAATGAATTTCTAAGCTAGAGCTGGATGTCAGTCTGTGGGATGGTAGCTGATGGTAACATCACTATCTACACAATACTATAGGTTTGCAAGCATGTTCAGAGATGAAAAATGTAGGACGAATGCACTTCTCAAGGCTGCTGCGACTAATATTAGGTTGTGCATTGCATCTCTTGTTTTTTTCCCAAGGGAGCCACTGAATGATCCGTAGGGCTTGTGTAGGCTGAGCCCAAAACTGTGTAAATTGAGAGACTAAATACAACTGAAGATAATTGGCTGGAGACAAAAGGCTAATCACTGAGAAAAAGGCCAGGGAAAAAACACACATACAAAAGTGACGAAGCAGGGAAAAGAGCTAAGTACTGCAAAAGCGGCTTCTAAATAATAGGCACCACAAGCCGTCTGAACAAGATCATCACTGGTTGCAACAAATCGGCATCCTATATGTAGGATGAACTGCCAAGAGGAGCCAAGCTGAGCAGCTGAGGATCAGGATGGGATGGAGGAAACACCAGAAGCAAACTAGGGATTTTGCAGTAAAAGCCCAACCGGGTAGCGGAGTTCAATACTTGCAAACCTTGAACACACCCAGGAGGAAGTCAAGTAACACCCCACTCCATTTGCTCAATGTTGCAAGGAGGAAGTCTTGTAACACGTTTGTCTACTTGCTCAAGCTGGCTACCCATTTAGGTAGAGACTCTACAGACAGATTAGGAATTTGAGATTTCCTCAAGAAATAGAGCATTTTAAAAGACCCATTAGATCCCAAATATATGTCTCCAAATTAATTTTCTAGCCATTAAGAAAGTAGTAATGGCTGTGGTTAAACAAACTAGGAAATTGAGATTCCCTTAGATAGAGCATTGTGCATCAAATCCCCAATGTGTATTGCTCTGAATTGATTTGCTAGCATTCAGAAAGTAGAACACATGCCCCACCTTTCTATTCATGTGCTTGTAACTCTTCCAGAAAAATAAATATGTTTTTTCACCTCCTTGGCTTTTGGTTGGATTGTTCTTTCTCATTGTTTGGCCTTGAATGATTGGTTTTTCAATTTATTATATATTGTTGTGTGCTCCTGTGACTTGAAAATGTATCAAAGCAAGGTCTCTTCTCTCCGTGTGCAAAGAAGGATGATCCTTACAAGTCAATACATCTGAAAAAAAAGAAGAGCTTTGAAGTTGTAGGTGTAGAGAGAGAGAAAGAGAGTGACACATGAGATGGGCCCTGGCGCCCCTTTCGGTATTTCTTTATATTGCTTCAACTCAGTACAACACCGGAACCCTGCACTTTGCACCTTCACACGGAAGATTGCTAGAGAGTGGGCCCTAGGTATGTATTTAAAGGCCCTTGGCCTTGGAAAAGTAGTACATGAAAAGCGTCTAAAAGCACTTGAACTCCAAAAGCCAGCACTCAAAAGCAGCCAGCACGTTTTGCGGAAATCTGTACTGCCACGTTAGCAGCCTGTCAGTGCGTTTTACGGGGTTGTCCTTATAGGGTGCCATGTCAATAGGCCAGTGTAAATTGCGGGCAGTCCGCACAGGGTGCCATGTCAGCAGGTCTTTACGCAAGAGAGTCGGTGAGTGTGTGTCGTGCTTTATATGATTGTCTTTAGGTCCCTTGGACCCCATCGGACGGGGTCCCATAAGTTGGTGGGAACTTCTTAAAAAATTGCCCCATCGAGGATCTGCAACCGCCAATGCATGTGGAGGTGCAATGCAAAATGCCATAAATATCCGGTAGTAGGCCAATAGCGAGTTTAGCTCTCTTAGCTGGAGGTGGCCATGGGGATCTTTTTGCTGTCGGATCTAAAGGTTGCTTGAAGAAGTCGAGGCTCTTTGAGGACATGTATTGAACGCACGCCTTGTTTGAAAACATTTGAAGCACCTGCCTTCTTGTAACACGGTTTCTCGTTGACACTGTGTCAGACGAGGCCTTTGAGGTTGAGTTTCATGAGACTCCCGAGGATTTGTTCGTTGTTGCCGGGAGTTCTGCTACATCGTCCGTAGGCTCTTTGTTGGAATTAGGATTGTAGAGAAACGCACACAGCTTGGAGAAGACGAAGGAAGCTCAAGGCACACAATAGAGAGTGTGTTACTCAGTGTGCTATGGAAAGATAGATAGCCCTAGAGTGAAGGGCGTATATACAATGCTCGGGGGAAAAAACCTCCTAAAGAGGGAAAAAATGCCCCGGCGGTCCTAGTGTGTTCACACACATCACTACCACATGTATATAGTAACAAATCCCCCCTGGAGTGATGCGGTGAACGAGAGCTGGCACATGAGTAAAGGGAAGTGCCATGCCCTGAGGACATGATCAGTCCACAAAGGGGAGAGAGCCCAAAGCTTTGCAGAAAGCTTCAAGCTTCTCACGAGACAATGCCTTTGTGAAAAGATCTGCAAGGTTGTCCTGTGTTGGCACATAAGCCAAGCTGAGCTCTCCTGCTGAGAGCCTCTCCCTGACATAGTGATAATGTACCTCAATGTGCTTTGTGCGAGCATGAAAAACTGGGTTCCTCGCAACTGCCAATGCGCTCTGACTGTCAGTGTCGATAGTGTCGGCAGTGTCCTGTCCGACACCCAAATCAGCCATAAGGCGTCTGAGCCATACACACTCAACCGTAGCTGTGAAGACTGCCTTGTACTCAGCCTCACAACTCGAAGTGGCCACAGTAGGTTGCTTCTTGCTCAACCATGATATACATAAACTGCCAAGCATGAAACAAAAACCACTTGTGGACACTCGCGTGTCAAAACAACCAGCCCAATCTGAGTCCAAAAAAGCATGTAAGTCTGGCGGCAATGATCCCCCCTTGGGATAAAACAAGCCAAGATGTAAAGTGCCACTAAGGTAGCGGAAAATCCTCTTGACAGCCTGTCAATGCTTAGACCTTGGGCTCTGCATAAATCTGCTGACCTGTGAGATTGCAAATTGAATATCCGGCCTCGTGTTGCATACATGAATGAGGCAGCCAACAGCAGTTTGGTAAAGAGTGACATCAGGAGGATCACCAGCATCATGTAGACTCAACTTCAAACGTGTTTCCATGGGAGTGGCAATAGGTTTGCAATCCTCAAGTCCAAACTTACATAGCAATGTCTCTATGTAAATTTTCTGACACAAGGCAATACCACCATTACACTGCTTAAATTGTATACCCAAGTAATGATGCAACAGCCCCAAATCTTTCATCTTGAAAGTAGCATTCAAATCAGCCTTAAATTCAGCAATATGTCTCTCATTTGGTCCAGTGATCAGCAAATCATCGACATAAAGAACCACAATGAGAAGTACATCACCCTCACGCTTTACATACAATGTGCTTTCTGTTGGACTGTTACGAAAGCCTCGTTTGACCAAATGAGTGTCAGCTTTCTCATACCAAGCACGAGGAGATTGCTTCAACCCATGCAAAGCCTTCTTACATTTGCACACTTTGTCCTCTTGTCCTTTTATGACAAAACCGCGAGGCTGCGTTACATAAACTTCCTCAAATATGTCACCATTCAAGAAAGCAGTAACAATGTCTGATTGATGTACATCCCAACCAAAATGAGCTGCCAATGCACATAGAAAACGCATAGTAGTCATACGACAAGTGGGAGCAAAATTCTCTTCATAATCTATGCCTTTTTGCTGTGCATAACCCTTTGCAACAAGTCGAGCCTTATGGCGATCAATCTCACCATCCGGCTTGCGTTTCAACCTGTAAACCCACTTCGTACCAATGGTCTTTTTGCCAGGAGGCAAATCACATAAAGTCCATGTGTCATTCTCTATAAGTGCATCATATTCTGATTGCATGGCAGCCATCCAATTTTCGGAATTCTGTGCTTCATCAAAAGACAGAGGCTCCTCAACATCATGTAAGCTAGACACAGCCAAAGCATAACAATCTGATGCATAAGATGCATGGTGAGATGTAAGGTGCAGCGGAATGAATGTTGTATTTTCTCAAGATTAGTGATCTATATTTGCTCAAGGTTCTTTTTAGTTCTTAGGGAAGGAGAGAGCCTTCCGTCTTTATGGAGAGTGCTATGATCACGAACAAAGTGAGTGGATATTGTGCGTGCAAGTGTATGAGACTGAGAGAAAGAGAGAAGAGAGATACGACACCCGAGAGGTTGTAAAACCCTCCTCCGAAGGCCCCACTCTCGTCGGCGAGAGTGGTCTACTTTTGATTGCACAAAGTGGTACAATGCGTATGCAATGGACCGATGCAACTTGGACTATGCCGATGACGACGACTTAGGGTTGAAATCTGGGGTCTTCTATCTGCTGAATTTCGTGGCTGTTTCGGTGGCTGAAAATTACTGTTTTACTGCTGTCTATGGTTGAACGTGACAGGTTTGTCGGGGGTCATGCTGATGGCAAAAACACTGAGGATCTGTCTCTGTCAGGCTGCGTTTTTGGGACTTGTCGTAGGCTGAAACGCTGAATATTTGCAGGGATCAAAGCTGCGTTTAGGGCTGATTTGACCTGCTAATAAAACCTGTTTATGCTGCGTTTTTCCATGCTGAAAGGCTGAGATAAAACGCTGGATCTGCCAGTGAATTCCATGCTGAAAACGCTGATAAAAACGCTGAGTCTTGCTCTAGGGCTGGCAATCAAAAACGCTAGTGGATGTGGGTTGTTGGTCGCGGGGAAAACGCCAGGAAATTGGAGTTTGATGGCGATGGCCTGCAGTGGGAGAAAACGCCAAAGGAAGGGAGTGGATGGCGATGCTAAGTGTTGAGGATGGCTCACCAAGGGGATGACTTGGGGAGGTCTTGTTGAGAGAGGGAGGGAACACCTGCTGCTTGGGGAAGCCTGTTGTGTTCTTTGCTCATCTTCCAATTGTGCTAACTTGGGTTTGCTTATATATTAACTTGCCCAATTTGCCCTACTGAGTACTCAACAAAAGTCACTTAATAAATAAGTGAAAAATGTTAAAAATAGGAAAAAAAAGGATAAAGTCACTTGAAAAATCCCCAAACTGACTCTGATGGAATCTGATGGAAATGCTTATGCTTATGCGGTGTGCAACCAGAGGATATGCATTTACACTCAGTGACTGGGCATGCACGGTTTACGAATAGACTCACAAAAGTGCAAGATCACTACTAATCTAAACTGACTGAACTGACTGAACCTTGCTGTGGTGTAGCTTGTCCACGGACACATAGGGTTGGGATGTATCACGTGACATCCCCTCCTTTTGAAAGTGAGGTACTAATACCGAACTGTATGGCGTTGAGGAAGATCGCCAACAGCATCCGGAATCTTGGAAGGGACTCTTCGTCGGCCCACTCTGATGTGTGGGTCGTGCGGTACTTGAACTTCATAAAGGTCTGCAACGCTTGCTTCTTTGGGCCGCGCCGAAAGCGACACAAAGTCTTTTGTGGCTCCTTCGATGCTTCAACTTCGTCTAGAGACCTGCTTCTTTCGTCTTCAAGAATCTCCATGGTTGAAAATTCTTGAAACCATTTCCAACACAAACCATGAACATACCTATTCCATGTAATGTGAAGGAAAAAAATCTTGTCTTCTCTAAAGACTGTGTATGCAATGTAGATGAACATAGAGACGGAGTGACAACCCGTGCATCAAACACATGCAAACAATGAGGTCGAATCTTTTCTGTTTGATCGAAATCAATCAATTGTGGCAAATCCCAATGGAAATGCCCATGCTTGGTGCTCATACTATCATGTGCTTGTTCGGAAACTGTGTCACGCCAAGGAAGAGACATGAAATGTGACTTCCTTACATACATACCTTTCAGCTTTTCATGAAAAATCAGCATACATTCGTGCTCATTCATGAGAGAAACGTGCTCAACATACAATATGTCATGCCTAGGAAAAGGGATCACATAACGATGCTGACTAAAATACAGGAAACGATCACGAATGAAACAATCGAACAATGCGTGCGTATCAATCATGTGAACACATAATACTTCCTGTGAGGGCTCTTTGGACCAAGGCTCGAGAGCCAAGATCGCTTCTTCGGGATCTATCGAATCTTCTTGTGGGGGATCTGTGGACCTCGACTCGAAAGCCAAGATCGATTCTTGGTGATTGATCGAATCTACAACGAGCTTAGCTTCGCTAGAAAAAGCATCAACTAACACATCATCCTTGTGAACAATCACATCTTCTTCATGCAACTCATCATGCTTGTGAGAAATCACATCTTGATCGTGCAAATCATCATGCTTGTCATTGTCATTCAAATCATCATGCAAATCATTATCCTTCAAATTATCATGCTTCTCATAATCATGCAAATCTTGTGTATCATGCTTTGGAGAAGAAGAGACTGAGAGAGTCTCCTTCTTCTGAATCCTTGCAATCTTGTCCTGCATATTAGCAATGAGAGATGGAGAATGAGCAATGTCTTCTCCATGAAAGACAGTAGGAGAATCACTTTTGGCATTGAGAGTTAAAGTGTTAGCCTCAAAATCAATGAGAGTGTTAGTCTCACGAAACCATCGAATGCCCAAAATCATATCACATCCTGAGAGAGGAGAAACAACAAATCTTCTAGTGAAGGTAGTCTGTTGGATTGCAAACAACACATCAAGGCACTCCTCCGTGATGAGAGCGTCCATACCGGAACAAAAGCCAGAGACCTCGATAGGAGATCTCGGATTAACTTCAAGGCGGGCTCTCTCAACAAGAGAGGAATTGATCACATCATGCATACTACCTCGGTCAAACAATATGACAAAACCGTGCCCCGACGTACGACCATAACATTTAATGAGAGATTCATCAATGGGAGGGTCCTGAGAAACTTGGGGCACACTCGTGTTATAATTCATTGCATTGACAGAGGAAGTGGGTGCTGTGGGTTCTTTAGATTCATTCAATTCAAGCTTAGGATATGTTCTTTTTATGTGACCCTTAATGTGACAATGAAAACAACGACCTTCCTTAGAATAAGTGCTTTGTTCTTCCGACGTGATGTATCCTCCTACAATGCCTTGTGCTACCTTTTCATCTGGAGTAAGCTTAGGTTTAGGAGTTGTGTTAGCCTTATCCTTAGATTCTTTGGAAGAATTCTTTGATGAGAGACTGTTGGAAGATTGGTTAGAAGAGTTATCATTCTTACCATTCTTACCGTTCTTACCGTTCTGAGGGTTCTGAGAAGTCTGCGAGGTACTTGTAGAAGTCTTGTTCTCCTTAGGCTTTCCCTTGTTGTGCTTCATTTCCTGTGCGAGAGCAATCGCTACCGCCTTGTTGAGATCAATTGGATCGAAGACTTCGACATCGTACTTGATATACTCGTCCAATCTAAAGAGAAAAGCCTCTTTGCGCTCATCATCCGATTTTCGTAATTGGGTACCTAGCTGCAAAACACGATTAGAAAAAGACATAACCGGCACACCATTTTGCTTAAGAGAGCGCCAATCATCCTTCAATCGTGCAAGGTACTGAGGTGGCATAAACCACGCCTTGAGCTTGTCTTGGAAATCAGCCCAACTAAAAGAGAGGGACGTGAAATCGTCTGCTGCCTCTAGGTGCGCGGCTAGTTGTGCCTCTTGCCATGTGTGGTACCAATTAATGGCATCACCGGCAAGGTATATAGCTGCCGTCAAAACTTTGCTATTTCTTGTTTTCTTAGTTGTCGCAAAATAAGGATTAAATTGATGCAACCAAGAATGAATAACCGTGGCATCCATCTTACCATCATACTTACTGAAAGTCAACTTCTCTGTGACTGGGTGGTTGGAATCCGCGTCGTGGCTTGCACCACTTGAACTCCCACGATCTTTGGGTGGTTCAGTTTTTGAGGCTAGTGCTTGTCGAAGCAATTCTTGAGTGCGTAGCTCTCGTTGAGCTTCACGCTCGGTCTCCAAGGCCAATCTTTGAGCGGTACGATCGGTCTCCAAGGCCGTGTTTCTTGCCGCCTCTTCCGCCTTTCTTAGTTGTTTCCGTTCTTTGCGTTCGTTGCGCTCGCGTTCTAAAGCAAGGCGATTGTCTTGTTGTTGTGTGGCAAGTTTTGCGTTTCTTTCGTCGCGCTCACGGTCCTGAGCAAGGCGATTTGCTTCTTGTCTATCCATCATGGCCATCATCTGCTTGACCATTGCTTCCATAGGGTTTGGTGCACTTGGTGGCGTAGATGGCGAAGGGGGAGGGTTGAAGAAATCATCTCCGGGTGGGGAAGAGTCTTCGTCGCCTCTCTCATGCTCATCACTTGTATGCGAAGTATCCATTCCGCTTCGGGTGACGACCATGCACTATGATCTTGGGTTCTTAAGTTCGCGAGGAACTTGGGTTCTTGAGGGTCTTGAGGTTCTTGATTCTTGAGGGTCTTGGGTTCTTGAGGTTCTTGTGTCACGAGGACGTGGCAGTTATTAACCATGTCATAGAGATGTGGCAACTGCTAACCTTGGTTGTTGGTTTCTTTCCAATGGGGTTTATTTTATTTGTTTAAGACCCTCTTTTTGAAGTAGCAAACGGTCGGACATTGTATGGCCAATGTGAACGGTAGATTCACCCGCAGACGGGAAGTGGTCGGCACTGGAATTCGTATGGTAAGAGGATGTCTAGGCTCAGAGCAAGATCATATAGGTCCCTATGTCGCACTTAGCAAGTTGGTGGATACTGGGAAGTGAACTCAATTAAGGCGTAAAGTCAAGGTGGGACTACCAACAAAAAGTATCCGACAGTTGGGCCACATTGCACTTTTGGATGCGGTCCCAATGAGGCTAGATGGTCAGAAGACCAGTGGGAGCCCAACGGAAGCATCTCCTAAAATTTAGGGAACTGCTATTTTGGGCCGCAAAATGTGTTCGCGTCATTACCTCCGGTATGACTAGGGGAACATTTTATAACTCTGCCGCGAAGTCAACTGGCCAACCGGTCAGGATATTTTTAAGCGGCAAACCCGAAATGGGAAAATGCTTGAAAATGCTCCAAGTGTCACATTTTCGTGAACTTTCCTCTTGCAGAAAAATGGGCGCTGATTTTTAAGCTGGGAGAGGCCTCATTTCAGCTTTTGTCACAGGTTAAGAGCTATGGAGTGCTTCCTTTCCCTCTCATGTACAGTGTGGTGCTAGAAGTGATGCCCTGCACACTACACACTGCTCTCTCTCTCCCCTACGTGCAGTTATGTGATGCCCCACAAGAGGGCTACTCATTTGACTGATGTACAGTTGTGTGGGTTCATGCTTTTGTGCTGAGGCAAGAGCCTCCTTGAGCAAGAACAGGGGTAGCTAGCTACTGCTCCAAAGTAGGCACTGGTGAGGGTCATAACCTCACCGTACAGGTGCAAAATCAGCGCTGTGTATGCGCTGTAAATTTACTGTTTTTCAGCCATACGGATGCCAGGATCATTGGGAATCGTGCCCCATTGGCAAAGGACAGTTAGGGGACTGTTTGGGGCTGAAAACAGGGCAAAAACCAGTAAATACAGCGTGCTGAATTTACTGTTTTTGGACAGGAATCAGAGGGTATACGACAGTGCAAGCGAGTTCCAGCAGGGGAATTGGTTTCGCGCAAGTTTTGGGGCTGTTATGTTGCCGAAATTTGGCCAAATCAAATGGTATCTAGGTGGATACACGTGAAGGATTCCCAGGACCTTACCTTGTAATTTACCCTCCTAAAGAATAAAGAAATACCGAAAGGGGCGCCAATTTTGGGCCCTACAGGTTGTCGGCGTCTGCTCGGAGCATTCTAGCTTCCGAACCGTGTGTGTATTCAAGTGTTAAGTCCCGTCGCAGGTTTTCTTTGCAAAGTGCTGTGTGTGTGTGTCTAAAGTAAAAAATTTCGGGTGAAAGCCAACGCCTACCGCCCTACGGGCCGGTTTCATCTTGAGTCTTGAGGGTCTTGGGTTCTTGAGGTTTTCTTTCGCTTGCAAATCGCATTGGAGAAGGATCTTCTCTTCACCCGAGTTCTACTCCTTTTTGCGGGCGCACCCCTTGGTGGCCTTGCGCTCACACCAAGGTTACTTTTTCCCACCTCACGTCGATTGGCCGGCCGCTAAGTGCACGGTCTGCTCTCAATGAGTGAAAAGAGACACAAGGGGAGGTTGGACAAGCCCTTCTTTCTTGGGATTCCTGTCACTCTTCAACAAAACACGATTAGGAATTGACATGCCCAAGCGAGCTTGGGTTCGTGCGACCTTAACAAGCAAAAAAATTCTTGTGGTTCTTGTGGTTCTTTCCTTGAGTAATGCAGAACACTTCCAAAGCTCTGATACCAATGTAAGGTGCAGCGGAATGAATGTTGTATTTTCTCAAGATTAGTGATCTATATTTGCTCAAGGTTCCTTTTAGTTCTTAGGGAAGGAGAGAGCCTTCCGTCTTTATGGAGAGTGCTATGATCACGAACAAAGTGAGTGGATATTGTGCGTGCAAGTGTATGAGACTGAGAGAAAGAGAGAAGAGAGATACGACACCCGAGAGGTTGTAAAAACCTCCTCTGAAGGCCCCACTCTCGTCGGCGAGAGTGGTCTACTTTTGGTTGCACAAAGTGGTACAATGCGTATGCAATGGACTGATGCAACTTGGACTATGCCGATGACGACGACGACGACTTAGGGCTGAAATCTGGGGTCTTCTATCTGCTGAATTTCGTGGCTGTTTCGGTGGCTGAAAATGATTGTTTTACTGCTGTCTTTATGTCTGAACGTGGCGGGTTTGTCGGGGGTCATGTTGATGGCAAAAACGCTGAGGATCTGTCTCTGTCAGGCTGCGTTTTTGGGACTGTTGTCGTAGGCTGAAACGCTGAATATTTGCAGGGATCAAAGCTGCGTTTAGGGCCGATTTGACTTGCTAATAAAACCTGTTCATGCTGCGTTTTTCCATGTTGAAAGGCTGAGATAAAACGCTGGATCTGGCAGTGAATTCCATGCTGAAAACGTTGAGTCTTGCTCTAGGGCTGGCGATCAAAAACGCTAGTGGATGTGGGTTGTTGGTCGCGGGGAAAACGCCAGGAAACTAGAGTTTGATGGCGATGGCCTGCAGTGGGAGAAAACGCCAAAGGAAGGGAGTGGATGGCGATGTTAAGTGCTGAGGATGGCTCACCAAGGGGATGACTTGGGGAGGTCTTGTTAAGAGAGGGAGGGAACACCTGCAGCTTGGGGAAGCCTGTTGTGTTCTTTGCTCATCTGCCCAATTGTGCTAACTTGGGTTTGCTTATATATTAACTTACCCAATTTGCCCTACTGAGTACCCAACAAAAGTCACTTAATAAATAAGTGAAAAATGTTAAAAATAGGAAAAAATAGGATAAAGTCACTTGAAAAATCCCCAAACTGACTCTGATGGAATCTGATGGAAATGCTTATGCTTATGCGGTGTGCAACCAGAGGATATGCATCTACACTCATTGATTGGGCATGCACGGTCTACGAATAGACTCACAAAAGTGCCAGATCACTACTACTCTAAACTGACTGGACTGACTGAACCTTGCTGTGGTGTAGCTTGTCCACGGACACATAGGGTTGGGATGTGTCACGTGACATGAGAGTCTGAACGAGTATGACTAGACAAAGGTGCATCCAATTTATTGTCACGCAAAGTGTACACCAGTCATTTTGGCATACCTCTAGCCGTCTCATTTTCAGCCCTTTCCTCATCAAGTACATCATGTACATCTGCATCAGTAATAGACTGATCTGTAACATTTACAGAAACCCCCATAGGCTGTAAATTTGCTTATTTGAAACTTACATTCGTATTTCCACCATTGAAAAGAGGCAACAAAGTGTCATAAATGTCCTGTGAGCTTACATTACTGTCTCTAGTACATGACAACAAGGGCTGAACAGAATCTTCCACAAACACTACATCCTGTGAAACAAGAATACGTTTTGTTTGTGGATGATACAACCTGTAACCTTTGCTTTCAACACTATAACCAACAAAAATACATTTGACAACCTTATCATCCAATTTTCTGCGTTGTGTTTGTGGCACCAAAGATATGCCAAACAACCAAAAATACGCATGTGCTCAATAGAAGGCTTTCTATCATGCCATGCTTCATATGGAGTAATAGATTGCAAAGCTTTCGTAGGACACCTGTTTAGTACATAAGTGGCACACATGGTGGCCTCAAGCCAAAAAGAATGCGGCAGAGCTTGACTTTTGACCATACATTGTGCCATTTCCGTAAGTGACCTGTTTTTCCTCTGAGCAACACTATTTTGCTGAGGTGTATAAGGCACTGTACATTGGTGGTTTATCCCACGACTAGCCAAAAATGCATTGAATTCATGAGACATATACTGCCCCTCTCGATCGGAACGGAGGGTGCCCATAGTACATTTCGAGACATTTTCAGCCATAGCCAGGAATTGTTGAAGCACATAAAAACTTCGGACTTCGCTTTAAGCGGAAATATCCATGCATGCCTGGAGTAATCATCAATGAAAGTCACGAAGTAAAGGTAATTGCCCAAGGATGGAGTTTGCATGGGCCCACAAACATCACTATGCACAAACTGCAACCTGCATGTGGCCCAAACTGAACCATCCTTTGGAGACTTAGAACGCTGCATCTTACCCAAAATACAGCCTTCACAAACATGTTTGACAGATGCTTCAAGAGGCGGTAAAGAAGCAACTATATCAGATTTCTGAAAACGAAGCAAACTGGCAAAATTCAGATGACCAAAACGTGCATGCCAAAGTTTTGCATTTGAAATAGCCCTTGAATCTGCAACAGCATTTGCAAAATCTTGTCCACACTTGTCATACAAAGTGAGCTTATACAGCCCACGACACAAAAGGCCAGATGCAACAATTTTATCACCAAAACTGAGATCATGAACTGTACATATGTCATCCACAAATTTGACTATAAGTCCAAGTCTAGCAAGTGCAGATACAGACAAAAGATTCTTCTTGATCCCAGGTATATAAAGTGCATCAACAAGTGTGAAAGAACTGCCATTAGCACCAGTAAGCACAATCTTTCCAACTCCCTGAACCGGATAAGAAGCATTGTTGGCACAAGTGACTGAATTTCCATGAGGGATAGACTCGAGAGAGGTGAACAATTCACGATGTGAGGTATTGTGCTTTGTAGCACCACTGTTGAAATACCACACATGTGAATCTGCAGCAACCGACATGCATGCATCATGGACGGTAGGATTGTAAGTGCACTCTGCGCTAAAAGCCCATTCTGCATCGACATCAGCATCACAGTATCCTTTCACAGAAGACTCAACAATCGCTGCATTTGCAGTGGAACCACCCTCTTCCTTCTTAGCCTCTTTGACCTTCAACTTAGGACACTGCTTGATCAAGTGATCATTAGCTTTACAATAATGGCAACGCATCTTCTTTTTGCCCTTATCACCATAATTTCCAGACGAATTGCTACCAGTAGAAGCATTAGGAACATAATTTTTGCCACTTGCAGCAGAATCATAAGAAGTGGTTGCATTGCTGTTACCACCCTTTCTTTGAGAAGCAATAAAAGCCTGTTCAACTGCATGCTGCCTAGTTCTGTTTTTTCTGGAAAGTGACTCTTGCAACAGCAATGTGCATAATGCATCAAACTTGACAACTTCAGGATTTCCTTGGGTCATAAGTCTCCAAGTACTAGCAAATTTCTGGTAAGAATCTGGTAAGGCATCAAGAACAGTCTGCACAAGGGAACTGTCTGAAATGACTTCACTTGCAGAAATAAGTTGCTCATTGATATCCTTGACACCAGCAAGAAAAGTGTCCATATCATCTTTCTCATGCATAATCTTCGATTCCATCTCTTTACACAGCAAAGCAATTCTAGCCTCATTGCGGCTTGCATAAAGACCTGCTAGAATATCCCAAGCCTGTTTTGCAGATTTTGCTGAACGGATGTGAGGAACAATGGTGCGCTTCACAGACAACGCAATCAATGCATGAGCCTGCGCATCCTTTACATCCCAACGAGCTTGTTCTACTGTAGGAAAAACAACTCTAATAGCAACAATCCTTGCAACAAGACCTGCAACATCCTCAACATCGCTTACATCCTCAGAACCAGGATGTATATCAATGCCCTGCACAATATTCCAGACGCCCTTTGACACAAGAACGTGTTGCATCATATAAGCCCACATAGGGTAATTGTCCCCATCCAACCTGTCCTCAGCAGCAAACATCTTGAAGACATCTGTGTTGTTGTCAACCATGGTAAATGCTGCAGCTGATGTGAAAACTGCGTGAAAATAGGAGAAATGGAGCGGGAACAACACCTGCTATATGGCACAAACCGTAGAAGACTGTAAGTCACCTGTTATGCAGAGAACGGCACTAACAGAAATTTTGCACAAAAGGACAAAATTGCCTGTGCAGACCTGCCTGTAGTGGAAACGGAGGCCGAAATGAGCCTGAATCAGAAATCTGAGCAGACCTCATTGTAATCGGAGAAAGTGAGCAAGCGTGTGCTGGAGCAACTGGCGACTAAGCGCGGGAGGATGTAACCTGCTCTGATACCAATTGTTGGAATTAGGGTTGCAGAGAAACGCACACAGCTTGGAGAAGACGAAGGAAGCTCAAGGCACACAATAGAGAGTGTGTTACTTAGTGTGCTATGGAAAGATAGATAGCCCTAGAGTGATGGGCGTATATACAATGCTCGGGGGAAAAAACCTCCTAAAGAGGGAAAAAATGCCCCGGCGGTCCTAGTGTGTTCACACACATCACTACCACATGTATATGGTAACACTCTTGCATGGTGGATACTTGCTTGGACAAACAATATTGCAGTCCAATGGTGTATTGCTTGCACTGGTCCTGTGAGGGAATGAACTTGAAGAAAGACACCGGAAGATAGACGTCGAGAAACCATTGGTTATAGTTGCTGGAAGCGTAGAGACCAAGGGGGGGGGAGAGAGAGAGAGAGAGAGAGAGAGAGAGAGAGAGAGAGAGAGAGAGAGAGAGAGAGAGAGAGAGAGAGAGAGAGAGAGAGAGAGATGATGAAATGAAATGTAATATTAACGTCTTCAAAAGCCAAAATGACCTATGAGACCAAAAGATTACATGTTGTGAATCTAATACCAGGTCTGGGTACAAAAAGTACAAAGAACTGAAAAGAAAATAGTGGGTAGGGGTGGGGTGAAAGTTGATACAAAGGGGATTACGAAGGGTGAGCTGATACAATGGAGCTCTGGGACAGTCGAGGCATCATACACATATACATCAGTATCCGGGACGGCTCCTATGTCGCGCCAGTATGGTATGTTGTGGGGCTGCTCAAACTCCTCTGTCTGTGACTGAAAGAAATCTGTAATCTTCCGTTGTCTCTGGATCTCTCTCATTGCGCCCCTCTTCAAGAGGTCCTCTCTGTGTTTGCGAATCTCCAGTAAGTATAATCCGAGGCATCTCTGATCCTGGTATCTCATGACTCTAGAAAGTGGCCCAAAACCCTCTCTGAATAGACAATGAAATCGGCCTCGTATCTCATAATATACTGGGCAGTGAGATATGTAATGTAGCTCTGTCTCTGCCTCTATTTGGCACACCTCACAAATCTTGGACTCAGCGGGTACTGCTCTATATCAGCCTGTCTCGATCTCTAGCTGATGTGAGGATGTGCGTATCTGACCAATATCACATCGTATCCCGTGGGATAGATGAGTATCCATGTATCCTGGTCTGATCACAAAACCATCCTCCGTGAGTTGGAGAAGATGCTCTCTATAGAAAGTCATCTTCGTACCTAGCTCACGTGTAGGTTGTATCCATGTCCTCTTCGTATCCAACTGAATCAAGTCCTGTCTGATGAGCCAGGTAATCTCTGCCCTAGTGAGGGAGATGGAGGGTGCATCCAAAGAGTACTGAAATGGGGGTAGCCGGTCCATACTAAAGCCATGTAACTGAAACCAAGGTGCCATCTGTGCATACCAACATGATCTATTTCCCTGCAATGCCAGCTGTCGCGAAGACTCTAGTGCTAGTCGAGCATATCTGTCTCTAGGGAGAGCCCAAGTGCTATGCATAAATGAAAGTGATCGAGTGAGTGCCTCCACTACCAATGGAGGAGCAGCGAGCTCCGCCCTAACAATGTTATGTGGTACTGAGGCCTTGGCCCTAATCAGCCGAGAAATCATAGACACCAAGGGTTTCTCCATACATCTCCATCTATCAGTACTGCCAGCTTTGCTATGATGATCAACTGAGCGGCCTCATATCTCCACTCTGTACAGCATGGCCGAAGTGACCAAAGTGTCAAAGAGCCAAAGCTTTGTCCGAGGTTCCTGGAACTGAACGTGCGAACATATCCTCTCAAGTCTCCCCAATGCTGCATAGGCTCTGGTCAATCGCGTATCTGCTGCACACCTCAGGGAAAATACTGGACCATTGAAAACCGCCCCAAGATAAGTGTATGTATTTGCATACTCCACAATCTCTCGACCATATGTAAAAGTGGGGGCGGACCTCCTTACCCATTGCGCTGTGGTGTTAAACACCATTACCTTGGTCTTACCAAGGTTCACAGACGATCCACTGTTCCGTGCAAATACATGCAATGCATCCAAATGACGTTGCATCCCCTCTGGAGATTCGGAGGTCGGCACAATATCATCAGCATATAATAGCAACGGAATCCATGTCCCTGCAAGCTGAGCACCTCTATCACCCTTTGTATGTACATAATCTGAAAACTCATCTACATATATCCCAAAGAGAGTCGGAGATAGGGGACAACCCTGCTTCACCCCAATGGTGGAGTAAACCATGTCGGACATGAGTAGTGCGTACCTTTCCTACCACTATCCTGTATAAAGCTAAGATCCCCTAGATCAGCTCTGTGGGCACCCCCATGTCTTGCAATCTGCGTATGAGTCTGGCTCGTGGCACTGTATCAAAGGCTTTGCGGAAATCCACAAAGCTACAATATATCCTCCTGCCATGGTATCTACCCTCCTCAATAATAGCTCTGAGTGTCAAAATCTGGTCAAGAGTGGAGAAACCTCTCCTGAACCCTGCATGTCCTGCTGCCCGTATGCCCTCTCCCTCTGCCCATCCACTCAGCTCATGCTCAAGAATTGATGCATATAGCCTAGCCAGAGTGTGACCAACCATGATGGTTCGGTAATTCCCGGGAAGCATAGGATCTCTCGACTTGAAGATAGGCACAATAGTGGACATACTCCAAGTCTTAGGGAAACCCTCATACATGGCTCTATTAAACATCATAGCAAGAGGCTCTGCAAGCATATCTTTGGTATGGATAAAGTGCTCTGCTACCAGACCATCATGATCCTGTGCTCTTCCTGTCTTCATCTTGTCAATGGCTTTCCTTACCCTCTCAGCCGTAAAAAAAGCACATGTTTCTGGGCATGCCTCTGGAGGGTCAGGCAAAGGTGGTTGCCTCGATGCTGTATAGAGAGATGTAGCATATTCCCCCCATGTCTCTGTGGAAGTGATGGCTGGCGGTGGAGAGTGCTCATTGAAAAGCCTCCATGCCTCACTAGAGTCCTGAGTCATAAACAGCTGATACAAATCATGCTCTAATTGAGGTAGGTAAGCCCTCTTCTTTCGTCGCACTAGGCGGCGGAAGATATATTGTGACTGTCTATGTGTAGTAGTATCCATGAGCACCTCTCTTTGTAATCTGATCCTCGTCTCTCTACACTCCTCATCATAACAATTATTTTGAGGCATGCTTCCAGATCGTCTGCGTGTAGGTTGGCTGTGGGGATATGCCTCTGATGCTGCATCATGTAGCGTCTCTGTCAGATTCTGGGTGAGCTCATCTAATGGTCGTCCTGGCTCCTGAGTGCATAGCTGCTTGTATATCTCATCAGTGTACACGTGATCTGTCTCCCGTATACTGAGTATGTGTGGAGGCCTATGCAAGGCATGATGCCAAACCCCATGTATGGTAGTATCGGCATGCAGCAAGGTTTTCAGTGCAACTAGGGCCAGTTTGGGGTGCCACAGGGTCATTTTGGCATGGCTGGTTTTTCTGAACAGCAGCCAGATATCGCACCTCTGACACAAAATGTGAATGGCCAAGATGTGCCGATCATGCCTACTACAGTGCCCATGTTGCAAACTATTCCGTATGACAATTTGGGGGCACTGGAGAAGCCGAAAGTTAACAAAGAAGGTGGTGCAGCTGTGAAGTTCAACACCTTTAGTGGCTTCGAGGATAAAGCAAAGGCTCTCACTTTTCTCCAGCAGTTTGATACAGCCTATGTAGGAGGAAATTTAATAGAGGCCTCTAAAGTAAGAAAAGCTGCCACTTTCTGAAACCGGCCCGTGGTGGGGCGGTAGGCGTTGGCTTTCACCCGAAATTCTTTACTTTAGACACACACAGAGAGAACGTGCAAAGGAAACCTGCTACGGGAATTAACACTTGAATACACACACGGCTCGGAAGCTAGAATGCCCCGAGCAGATGCCGACAACCTGTAGGCCCCAAAATTGGCATCCCTTTCGGTATTTCTTTGTTCTTTGAGAGGGTAAATTACAAAGTAGAGTCCTGGGAATCCTTTACCTGTATCCAACTAGATACCACTTGATTTGGCCAAATTTTGGCAGCATAACAGCCCCAAAACTTGCGCGAAACCAATTCCCCTGCTGGAACTCACTTCCACTGGCATAAACCCTCTGATTCGTGCCCAAAAACAGTAAATTCAGCACGCTGTATTTACTGGTTTTTGCCCTGTTTTCAGCCCCAAACAGTCCCCTAACTGTCCTCTGCCAGTGGGGCACTATTTCCAATGGTTCTGGCGTCCGTATGGCTGAAAAACAGTAAAATTACAGCGCATACACAACGCTGATTCTGCACCTGTATGGTGAGGTTATGACCCTCACCAGTGCCTGCTTTGGAGTAGTAGCTAGCTACCCCTGTTCCTGCTCAAGGAGGCTCTTGCCTCAGCACAAAAGCATGAACCCACACAACTGTACATCAGTCAAATGAGGAGCCCTCTTGTGGGGCATCACATAACTGCACGTAGGGGAGAGAGAGAGCAGTGTGTAGTGTGCAGGGCATCACTCTTAGCACCACACTGTACATGAGAGGGAAAGGAAGCACTCCATAGCTCTTGACCTGTGACTGACAGGTTCTCAATGAAGCATCCCCAAGCATAAATCGAGCGCCCCCTCTGCTGCCCTTGACCTGTAATGCATCTGTGAACAAATAGATGCAAAAAGGGGAAGTTTTCCATGGCTGCCAAAACCTGCGTATCGCTGAAAACGCAGCAAAACAACCCTGTAAACACGCATCTGATGCCTTCCAATGCTGAAAATGAGCTCCTTGGACCTAGGCAAAGTCATGGGAAGCTCAAAAATGGAGAGAAATGGCTGAAAATCAAAGTTAACAGCGTCCAAAACTGCTCCCAAAAGTCAGTTACGGATTCTGTACTCCTAAACTTGGTAAATTGGCCAAAAAGTGCCACTTGGCACTCATACATGCAATTTCCCCGCATTGGGCTTCCTGCTTAAAAATCTCTCAACTAGTGCATGAGTTGACTTTGCAGCAGAGTAATAAAATGTTCCCTTGGTCATACCGAAGGTAATGACGCGAACACATTTCACGGCCCAAAATAGCAGTTCCCTAATTTTTAGGAAATGATTCCGTTGGGCTCCCACTGGTTATGCGACCATCTATCCTCATTGGGACCGCATCCAAAAGTGCAATGTGGCCCAACTATCTGATACTTTTTGTTGGTACTCGCACCTTGACTTTATGCCTTTATTGAGTTCACATCCTAGTATCCACCAACTTGCTAAGTGCGATGGGGGGACCTACATGATCTTGCTCTGAGCTTAGACATCCTCTTACTTTACGAGTTCCAGTGCCGACCAACTTCCCGTCTGCGGGTGAAACTACCGTTCACATTGGCCATACAATGTCCGACCATTTGCAACTTCAAAAAGAGGGTCTCAAAAATAAAACAAAACCCAGTGGAAAGAAACCAACAACTAAAGTTAGCAGTTGCCACGTCCTCGTGACACTTTCTTAAAGGAAAATGCGCTTACAGGGTGGACGGCATTGTTAATGCAAGGACAGGCACCGCCACATGGGTTTACTTCAAGAAAATGTTTGCATCTGCTTGGCTGTTAAATGAATTTGAAGCCGACGTCATGACAGAATGGCACCAGCTTACTTCGCTACATGCAAGAGCTTGCTGGAGTACAATAGGAGGTTTTGTAAAGCGTTACTCTCAGTCACCTCCTACAGATTTGTGCCATTGATAGAGCAGATAGAGAAGTACTGTTGTGGGCTGCCTAAAGGGCTTCATGATTACTGTACCAAGAACAGAGTGGCTACCCTCACTCAGCTTATGGAAGTTGCTAACACTGGTTTTGCCTTGTTGAAAGGAGAGGGTAGTTGGTTTCCGAGCAACGAGAAAGGAGGGCAGCAAAAGAAAAATTCAGCGAAGAAGCCCTTTGTGAAAACGGCTCCTGAAGCGTCACAGGGGCCGGAAAAGGCCACCAAAGACAAGGATGCAGCCGGGACTTGTGGAGCGCAAGCAAAGAAACAAAAAAGGAAGCCTTTTTTGCGCAAGTTGCTCGAGGAAAAGAAGGTTCTAATGGCTGAAAATAAATGCTTTATGTGCGAGCAGCCTGGTCACTTTGCTACTAATTGTCCATAAAGGAAAAGACTAGTTGACTCAGATGATAAAGAAGACCAAAAAGGCAAGAAGCCTAAACCCACGGCAGGTTTGGTGCCAGATATGGTGGGTGATAGGCCCAATACAGATGCCAGTGAGTTATACAGGGCATGGGGTAAAGTTAGGGATCGGATGGCACTCATCTTCTTTGATCGAGGTGCCAAAGCCAACTTTATCTCACCAGAGTTAGCGCATCAGAGTTGAAGAGATGGGGTACACAGCACAGGCAGGGTTGGCATGTCCTGGCCACTTAAGAGTGTGTTACTCCCATTATTGGAAAGCTGCGTCTGCATATGCAGTCATATGTGGACACAGAAGAGTTCTATATCATGCCATTGGAAGGGTGCGATGCGCTACTTGGGATTTTCTGGATGTTCAGAGTACATGGCGTGCTGGATGTCTTCGGCAAGATGATCACCCTTCAACATAGGGGCAAAACTCATGTTTTGGATGTAAAGCTCAAAGGGGAGTCTGTCCCTACTGTATCTGCTTCTGCTATCACTTTTGTAATAAAGAATCATCTTTTTGTGTACTTGATTTTTGCACGTAATGTCTCAGATAGTGATCAATCAAATTTATCCGTGTTAGATAAAGAAAGGTCAGCATTTTTGCAAAAGTTTAGTGACTGTTTTTCTGATTCATTACCGTCGCAATTGCCGCCAGAGAGACCCACCAAATAGACCTCCCTATAGGGTTAGTGCGGCGCAGCAAAAAGAGATTATGGGCCAGGTTGAGGAGTTATTAGAGAAGGGGCTGATTTAGCCTAGTTCTTCACCCTTTTGCTCCCCAGTGCTCCTACTGGAGAAGAAGGATGGCTCATGGCGCATGTGTATTGATTACCGTGCGTTGAATAAGAATACCATCAAGAATAGGTTTCCTATTCCTCGAATTGATGATATTCTCGATCGTTTAGAGGGTGCTGCAATTTTCAACAGGATAGACCTTAAGAATGGGTACCATCAAATTCGTATAAGACCAGAGGATGTGCACAAGATTGCGTTTAGAACAACATTTGGTCTTTATGAGTTTCTAGTGATGCCGTTTGGTCTTACAAATGCTCTTGCCACGTTCAACAAAATGATGGACCGGATTTTCTGCCCGCATCAACAGTTTGTTGTGACGTTCTTCGATGACATGATAGTCTATTCGAAGAATGAAGAGGAGCATAGGCGTCACTTGACCATTGTGTTTGAAGAGCTGCGCAGTCACAGGCCACCTGTCAATCCTAAGAAAAGTGAATTCTTCCTGGAAGAGATCCACTTTCTTGACCACATAGTCTCAAAGGATGGTGTCAGAATGGATCCCGCAAAGGTCGAAGCTATTAAGACATGGCCAGACTTGAAGACTGTGCACGATGTCAGAAGCTTCTTGGGATTGTGTTCCTACTATAGAAGGTTTATCAGGAATTTTGCAGAGATAGCATCGCCTCTTCACGCATTGCAAAAGAAAGAGGTCACTTTCAGATGGACCCGAAAAGAGATTTCAGATTTTAGTCTCTCAAAAGAAAAGTTGACTTCAGATGTAGTAATTGTTTTGCCAGATCTCAGGAAGTCATTTGTGGTCCAGTGTGACGCGTGTGGCAATAGCATCGGAGCAATGCTAATGCAAGATGGACGTGTAGTAGCCTATGAAAGCCGAATTTTGCGAGGGCTAGAGAGGACTATGCAAGTCTATGAGAAAGAACTCTTCGATGTGATTCATGCGCTTTCTAGTTGCAAGCACTACCTCTTAGGTGCTGATTTTGTTGTCCAAACAGACCATCAGACCTTGCGATACTTCTTGACACAGTGACACAGTCAAAGTTATGCAAAAAGCATATGCGATGGGCAAACATTCTTTCCATGTTCCACTTCCAGATTATGCATGTGGAAGGCAAGAAGAATGTTGTGGCTGATGCGTTATGAAGGAAGCCACAATTTCAGCTGTCAATTCCTTATCATCATGAGTTAGATGACATGAAGGAACATTATGCTACCATGAAGAGTTTGCAAGGATCTTTGAACAGTTGCAAGAGGGGCAACATCATGAGCACTACCTCCTCAGAGATGGTTTTATGATGATGCATGGCAGACTATGTGTCACAAGGCCACTGCGATATAAGGTCATGGAAGAGAGTCATGTCCCACCGTATGCAGGACATCGTGGTATTGATGCGACAGTTAAAGCGGTAGAGACATTCTTCTATTGGCCTACCTTGAGGAGAGATGTGGCCTACCTTGAGGAGAGATGTGGATGCCTTTGTGCGAGCATGCATAATTTGCCAAAAGGTCAAGTTTGACATGCAAAAGGCACCAGGGTTGTTACAACCACTGCCGATTCCGGATAAGCCATGGGAAAGCTTTGCTATGGACTTTATCTTTGATCTTCCAAGAACGCCAACAGGGAATGATGGTATATGGACCATTATTTGTAGGTTCAGCAAGCAAGCCCATTTTATCCATGTCAGGAAGAAGATAAAATCTGATAAGATGGCACGCTTGTTCATGTACAATGTGTTTAAGTACCATGGTATGCCCCAATCGATTGTCAGAGATCGTGATCCTCGCATGACCAGTTTGTTCTGGAGAGGATTGTTTGAGAACATGGGCACTACGCTCAAGTTCTCGTCTTCGTTTCATCCACAAAGTGATGGACAGTCAGAAGAGGCTAATTCTACTGTCTTAGATCTGCTGAAATGCTATGTGTCAGATAATAAGGGCAAGTGGGAACAGTATTTGCCTATGCTTGAGTATGCGTACAATAATACGGTGCGTTCGTCTACTGGCAAAGCACCTTTTGAGATTGTTGAAGGCGGCAAAAAGGTTCCTCCCATTTTGCATACAAAGGACAAAATCTTTGAGGCAGATCGATATGTTGAGAACGTGGATGAAATGTATAAGAAAATTAAAGTTGCCTTGGAGAAGACTCAGGCAAAGCAGAAAAAGGCTGCTGATTGTCACGGTCATGAATTGCTGTTATCACCTGGTGATTGGGTACTGTTAAGGTTCGAAAAGGCAAGGTTAAAGAAGATGAAGGGCAAGGAACGATTGTTTCCTAAGCTCAGCATGCGTTACTATGGGCCTTTTCAAGTGCTTGACAAGATCAACGATGTGGCCTATAGGTTGAAATTGCCTGATGCATGGAAGATTCATAATCCGTTTCACGTGAGTCTTCTAAGACCCTTCGTAGGTGATGTGCCAGAAGATATGCTAGATGAGGATCAGCCAGAAGTTGAGGAACTTGATGAAGTTCAAGAACTATCCACCTATGGATGCAAAGTGGATGGAAGAGCATGAACTGTCAGAGTCACCAAATGTATTGCAGCTTTACCTTGAAGCCTTTGGGTTACAACGTACTTATGCCCCAACCCGACGTGTGCAAAGGAGGGGTAATGATAGAGCTAGTACATCAAATGTACATATGAATTCAGTGCCATAGATGGAAATGGCAAAAGTATGAAGGTCTCATTAAGTCATTTGTATCTATGTGTTACGACCTTTCTTGCGGATACATGCGATGATAAAAGAGTGCTAACAACACAAAATCATCAGTGGCGTGTATTTATGGTATGCAATCGAGGACATTTGTGATTTCAAGAGGGGGGTATGTCACGAGGACGTGGCAGTTGTTAACTATGTCACGAGGATGTGGCAATTGCTAACCTTAGTTGTTGGTTTCTTTCCAATGATTTTTGTTTTATTTTTGAGACCCTCTTTTTGAAGTTGCAAATGGTCGGACATTGTATGGCCAATGTGAACGGTAGTTTCACCCGCAGACGGGAAGTGGTCGGCACTGAGATTCGTATAGTAAGAGGATGTCTAGGCTCAGAGCAAGATCATGTAGGTCCCCCCGTCGCACTTAGCAAGTTGGTGAATACTAGGAAGTGAACTCAATAAAGACATAAAGTCAAAGTGGGACTACCAACAGAAAGTATCCGACAATTGGACCACATTGCCCTTTTGGATGCGGTCCCAATGAGGATAGATGGTCATATGACCAGTGGGAGCCCAATGGAAGCATCTCCTAAAAATTAGGAAACTGCTATTTTGGGCCATGAAATGTGTTCGCGTCATTACCTTCGATATGACCAGGGGAACATTTAACAACTCTGCCGCGAAGTCAATTGGGCAACCAGTCGGGAGATTTTTAGGCGGCAACCCCGAAACGGGAAAGAGCTTGTAATCGCGCCAAGTGGCAGAATTTCATGTACTTGCCTCATACAGAAAAGTTGGCGCTGAATTTTAAGCTGAGAGGAGCCTCATTTGCAAATTGTCACAGGTTAAGAGCTATGGAGTGCATTCTTCCCCTCTCATGTAGAGTGTGGTGCTAGGAGTGATGCCCTGCACGCTACACGCTGCTCTCTCTCTCCCCTACGTGCAGTTATGTGATGCCCCACAAGTGGGCTCTTCATTTGACTGATGTACAGCTGTGTGGGTTCATGCTTTTGTGCGGAGGCAAGAGCCTTTTGAGCAGGAATAGGGTTAGCTAACTGCTACTCCAAAGGAGGCACTGGTGAGGGTTATAACCTCACCATACAGGTGCGTTTTCAGCGCTGTGTATGCGCTGTAAATTGACTGTTTTTCAGCCATACGGACACTAGAACCATTGGGAATCGTGCCCCACTGGTAGAAGACAGTAAGGGGACTGTTTGGGGCTGAAAACATGGCAAAAACCAGTAAATACAGCGTGCTGAATTTTCTGTTTTTGGGCAGGAATCAGAGGGTTTATGCCAGTGGAAGAGAGTTCCAACAAGGGAATTGGTTTCGCGCAAGTTTTGGGGTTGTTATGCTGCCGAAGTTTGGCGAAAACAGGTGGTATCTAGCTCGATATTGATAGAGGATTCCCAGGACTCTTCTTTGTAATTTACCCTCCTAAATAAAGAATAAACAAATACTGAAAGAGGCGCCAATTTTGGGGCCTACAGGTTGTCGCCGTCTGCTTAGAGCATTCTAGCTTCCCAACTGTGTGTGTACTTAAGCGTTAATTCCCGTCGCAGATTTTGTTTGCACGTTCTCTCTGTGTGTGTCTAAAGTAAAGAATTTCGGGTGAAAGCCAAAGCCTACCGCCCTACCGGCCGGTTTCATCCAAACCAACCTGACAGCCAAAGTACCGAACTGCAGTCCCTGGGGGAATCCACTTGAAACCCTCACCTGGCATCCAATTGGGCATGGGAGCGCGAAATCCACTGTCTTTCTCCAGTTGATCAGTGCGCCAACTACACAACAAAAAGTCTCAAGAGCCCACTCACACCTGTGAAGGTTGGCCTCGTGGCCATCCAAGTACAAGGCTGAGTCGTCTGCAAACTCAGCGTCCAGTAGCTCATCTCCCCGAATAGGGAGCGCTAAGCCACGTAAACCAACCTACTGTGAAACCAAAAACTTGCTCATTGCCTCGGTGTAGAACAGAAAGAGGAAGGGGGCAAGAGGGCAGCCCTGTCTGACCGAACGTGTGAGCATGAAACGATCACCTCTACCTCCTAACAAAAGTACGTGACTGTGTGCCCGTTTGTACAAAGCTGACACTCCTCAGATCCAAGCATCTGAGAAGCCCATCCTGCATAGAGTGCCCTCCAAAAAGTCTCAGTCAACTCTGTCGTAGGCCTTCTCAAAATCGAGAAGAAGAATCACTAGATCCTCACCACGGAGCCGCGCGAGGGTAGAAGCCTCCCAAAAAGTAAAGATGTTGTTAAGGATACTACGCTCCTTGACAAAACGTGTCTAAGTCCCATGTATAATGGTCTCTAGAAGTGGATGAATCCTCAAACTCAGAGCCTTGGCAAGAATTTTGTAGGTTGAGTTAGGATGGTGATGGGGCGTCACTGTCAAATCTCATCCAAGGAGCCACCCTCCTTGGGAATAAGGTAAATCAGGCCCTCACTCATGCTGTCAGGCATCTCTCCTGTGTGCAGTATATACTGGAAAGCACTGCAGAGGTTTGAGCCAAGCAAGTCCCAGTACTCCAAGAAGAAGCTGGGAGTCAAGTCATCCTCACCTGGACAGCTACCACGGGGGAGTGCTCTAAGAGCCGTGTGTAGCTCTAGTTGAAGAGGCAGCTCAAGCCTCTGGCGCATCTCCTCAGTCACAAGACAAGGCATCTGTGCCCACACCTGCTCTTTGCATGCATCCTGACGCACTGACTGAGGCTCTACAGAAAGTAAATCACGGTAGAAGTCAGTAGCAACTGCATGCATGTCCTCTGGCTCTGAAGAAACTGACCCGTCGGGCCTCCTCAAGTGACTGACCTTGGCATGCGAATGCCGAGGTCCCATTGCCTCAAAGAAAGCGCCTGTCACTCTGTCACCCACCTGGGTCCACTGAGATGCCTGTCGATGGACAGCAAACTCATGGCGCCTCTCCTCTGTGTTGACGAGCTCCTGGCGAGCATGCTGTAACTGCTCCTGCAACCAAGGACTGTCTGGATGCTGCTCCTGCATCCTCTGCAAGGAAGCAACGCCCCGTCGGAGATGCTGCTCCTCTTCTCTCGCTGCAGCCAGGCGAGCCGAAGACTAATTGAAGCTAATTTTTGAGTTATGAATACCCCAAACCCCCAATTTCACTAATTTTATACTAACTCTCTCCACCCGCTCTTTAAGCGCTGAGTCCAACAAGACCCTCTCTGGGATGCGAAGCATTGTGCTCCCCCTATCTGCTTATCAGTCACTGTAAGGATCACTGGAGCATGGTCCGAAGCCAGAATGCCAACTGTCCCACCCAAGTCACAGAAGCGGTCACTAGTGTAGAAGCGATCTATCCGAGATAGATTCACTCCTCCCACTCTGCGGTCAGAACGAGAAAAGGCCAGGTTGTCTGGGGGCCTCACAAAGCTAGAATGCTGCCAAACATTTGAAACCCGCAGTCATACAAAACCTCTCCCAAGTTGCCAGCTCAACTCCCTGCACAGTAGTATGGTTGCCGCCCATCCTGTCGGAGGGTCCTTCAACATGTTGAAGTCCCCCCCTATGCACCATTGCTCTGCCTACGGTAGAGCCTCAACAATCTGAAGACTGAGACCAAAACTCTGCACGTGAACTCGGCACATTAGGCACATAGATGTTCAGGAAGCCCACGAGGCAACCTTGAATCTGCATAGTGATCCACTGAGCACGGCCTGGCACAACAATCCCTCTGTCCACAATGGCCTGCTGCAAAGAATCCGCAATAGTCATACATACCCCGCCCTGGATACCTCGGGGTCCAAATGCAACTGACCAAAAAGTCTCATATCGTCCACGCAAAAGCTGACCATAACGTCTAATGCGGCTCTCACACAAATGATGCTCCTGTAGCATAAGAAGGTCAATCTCTCCTCCCAAAGGCATCGCTGAAGCTCCTGACGCAATCGGCCCCATCCTCATGGGGAGCGAGAGAGAACTGATGCTGCAGCAGCAGCTAACCGTGCTATCTTCGTGTGTCTACATCCTGCTGCGTCTGGAGGTGTCACTAAAAACTAGGCCAGCGGCCAAAGAGTGTGAAGCAAGTCTGTATCCCCTAGGTCTCCCATGTGATGAGAGAACTCTAGGGCCTGTGTCTTCAGCCACTCCATCACTGAGTCTATAGTCTACTCAGACTGGTCCCTGCCGCAAAGGGGAAAAGAGAAGCCAACCGCCGAGTCCAAGGCCTCTATCCCCCTAGCTGTAAGTGTTGTACATGAACTGGGAAGCAGGCTGTCTCAAGGTCTGGTGAGGGGTCACCGAGAAACTGTGTAAAGTCGTAGGCAAAGAAATCCCAACGGCGACAAATGTCAAAGCTCGTCAGACCACGAGGAACTGTTGCAAAGGGAGACGTCTGCACCAGAAGAGGGGGTCGCAAGAAAGGCTTTCCCTCTCTCGCCAAGCGACTCGTGGCAAAGGCGCTGCCAAGAGACCTCCTAGAAGTCGAGGAAGGCCCTGCCCCCTGGGACGGCTGAGGGACAGGAGCGGGGGGGGATGAGGGAGCAGGGGGGGGGACGAGGGGGATCGGCAAAGGTAGGGGGGCGAGATGGAGAGGTAGAGGGGGGGGGGGGGGGGGGGGGATGGGGGGAGGAGGGCTGTCGAGGATGAGGCTGAGGTGGAGGCTGGAGCAGGGACCTCGTCCTGCTGTAGAGGGTCGAAACGGTTCCCCGTGGGAACCCACTGTTGCTGGGCAAGAGCCTGGGGGGTGCGGTGGCCCCTGTCGATGTCTACCATGAACCTGCTCTGCTTGAGCTCTACCTGTGTACTCTGACTCTGCCTACTGCTGCTGGCCAGCCTTGGAGGGCTGGGGCTGGGCCTGTGGAGTAGGTCGGGGTCTCCTCCGTGGACAGGCCTTCGCAAGATGGCCCATCTGCCGACAAATGAAACACTGATTCAGGAGGCCCGAATACTCCACGCTCTGTCTAAACCAATCACCACTCACCCGAGGTAGAAGGATGACCTTCGAGAGAGTGTGGGTGTCCCGAACAAGAAAACGTACTTTGGGGATGCCGGTTGCCGTGGCAGCTATCGAGGTTGCCGTGCGTGGTATCTCCAAGAGAGTCCCAATCGCTGAGCCTATCCTGGAGAGGAGCGGAAGGTACTCCCTCCTCAGGCTGGGGAAGCAGACTCAGATGGGCAGGTCTGCCTCCTCGACAAGAACGTCGGTAGCTGGGTCGAAACCGTGGTGCCACTGTCAAAAATGTGCTTGAACTCCACGGATGGCCAAGGGGCTCATCGCAATGACCTTGGACGCCATCTCTGGAGTCTCAAACTCTATTTGGTAGTAGCCACGTGCGAGAAGCTGAACATTGAGAATCTTGCCAACCTTTGCGAGAAGGCGGGCCTGAAGGAGATTGCGCACTTCCCCTCTGCTGGGTCTGGTGTCGAGAATCTTGCAAATAACAGAGGTGGTCTGGAGACGCACCACCTCTGCCTCTAAACTCACTTGCTGTGTTGGCGAAAGAGTAAGTCCGATGGTGGGTTCTGCGGGGTCGGGCGAGGGGGTTGCAGTGGAGTCCCTCTTTGGCGGAGCAGAATCCTCCATAAGTGTCTGCTGTTGTGAAGACGGGCGAGGACGAAGGCGAAAGATAGCATCGAGAGCCGCTGCCACTGGTAAAAACACTAGCGAGCAACAAGGGGGGGAGACAAAAAAAGGCAGGCGAAGTGCGAGCGGAGGTGGGCAGCGGGCGGGCAGGAGGCGATTGTTAGGTAAAAGCGGTGTGCCTCACCGTACCGTGCTTTGTCCGTGTCCGCCGGCCAGTGTCCGACTGCCCACATTTATCTCCTTATTCTTTATACATACAAAGAATAAGGAGCTCACTCACATTCTCACATGGTGCTCACACAGTGAGATTTGGGAGCTCCACCCCATATTCTGTGTCGTGCTCTCTCTCCCCCTCTCTCCCCTTCTCACTCTTTGCGCACGAGCACCGCATCCGCGCACTCACAATTTGTATCAGAGCATGTTTGGAGTGAGCCAGTGGGCATAGGTTGAGAGTCGTCTTCTCTCACCTCTTGTATATACTAGTTGTAGGCTAGTCTTCTTGCTGATAAATTGACTCTCAACCTATGTCCACTGGCTCACTCCAAACATGCTTTAGTGTAGATGCAACATGCATACCACTAGGGCTAGAGCTACAATGACACTCATGATGCAGGTATCGAGTGACGACCTGCATGGCTCCACAATGCACAATGTCAGTGTCAGTCATCGCACGACTGACAACTCCCACTGCAAATGCACCAACCGCATAAGCAAGATCAGGTCTCGCAACCAAAAGGTCAGACGTGAGAGACCCGAAAGCCGACGAAACATGCACTATGTGTGCTAACCTATCCCTGTCAGAAAGCTCAGTGCCATATGCATCCTCATTAGGAACCACCTCACTATGCATCACCATGTCAGCATCCTCTGGCAAAGGCATATCTGCTGAGAATAATTGCAAAACCGAAAAATCAGCACCACTTCAATCACACACAGCTCTCTGAAGGACATTGTCGCCCTCAAACGTATGAGACGTATCATAGAACAATGCATCGGTCTCTGGCTCAATGGATGTCACCTCAATTGATGACTGACAAAGCTGTGCATTCCCAGAGATACCACTGTTTGTGTGAACGTGACAAATGCACAACTTGCTCTCCATGCAGCGCATCTGCAAAAGAGACACGCCTCGTCTCTCGCTCCAAACATGGCTGCAAATACACAGAGACTACACTGCCTCATGTGTCAGAAATATGCAAAGGATATACCAAACCACTCCTAACACCTCTGGCTATCACCAGTGATCCCCTATGCATCTGAAATGACCGCTCTACAAGCAGTACACAATGTCCACTACTCTGTAAAAACTGACGCACTGAAAGGAGACTCTGACTGAGTCCTGGTACATAATGTACATCTTGTCTTGGCACATAATGTACATCTTGTAGCGTAAGCAATGCACTGCTAGGTAAAGACATGCATACATCTCCAGCACCCTCTATGTCATATGCTGAACCATCAGCAAACTGCACACAACCAAGTCTCCCACTAGAGAAAGAGCAAAACAAATCACGACGTGGCGTCACGTGAAAAACTGCATGCACGTCTAGTAGAAAACGCATAGACAATGTGCTATCCCAAGACACAAAGTAGTTTGAAGGCAAGCTAGACTCAAAAGTGACATGCCCGTCACATGCATACTCTCTAGCATCTGTCCTCATAGTAGCACCATGCATCTGCCTCTTCCTCTGCCTCATACGCCTGAAGCAACGGCGCCTAATATGCCCCTTGTGGCCACAATACCAACATGTCAGTCGCCGTGAACAAAAATCGCCTCTCATGGCCATGCCAAACAATGGCAAACAATGCTTGAAATCACAAAACTCTCCCACCTGAGAGCAAACACTATCTCAAGCAGACAAAGTGAGCAAACTATTAAGCTCACAAGCCTCTACAATAGGCAAACAAATTTGACAAAATTTTGGCAGAGTCTCCCTTGTAACTGGAGCAAAAACTCAATAGTAAACCGCAAATGGATACAACACAAAATGCCCAAATGGCCAAATCCGGGAATGTAGTCGTCCGGACGGCGGAATCACCTCACAAAGTCATACAAAGAGCAAGCACGCTCTAGTCGGAGTACCACTCAACGGAATATTGACAAAACTTGTCAACTTGTTTGCATAAACAAGCTTCAATGGATGCGCATAAACAAGTGCTCAACTGCGAGCATCAACCATGCATCCAAAATACTTAGCCATGATGGCTCCACATCTCCATCTGTGTTCCCACATAGAGCATACATCAACACAAAACCATGTGCCGAGAAACTGCAGACGGATGTGTCTTAGTCCATGAACCACATCCCAAATCAACAATTGCAAGTTAAACCAACACCCAGTGGACTCCACAATGTGACGTACATATCCCCATACGCAATCTACACAATGATTTGCAGTATACAAGCCCTTAACTATCAAATCTTTAGTGTCTAAAAAAAAACGCAGGTTGCTACCGAAAATTCAGAGATCAGAATTTCAAAATTTTGATATCACCATTGCGTCCGGAACGTCGACAAACCCTGGGGTAGACCCCTGGATCATATAGATCTGAGTCCGAGTGTGCAAGATATGCCAAAAATATGTTTTCGGCTCAAAAACGCAACAAAAACTTGTTGCTGCTGCAGAAATTTCAGAGGTCAAAATCAGCTCAAATGGACATTATCATTGCGTCCGGAGCATGCCAAAACCCCAGGTTACACCCTGACCTTTCATAAATCGCATTCCGTATGCAAAAGTTATGCAAAAAACATTGGTTTTGGGGCTCGAAAAATGAGCTGCAGAAATGAAAATCTGCATTCTTCCTGCAAATATGATTGCAAAAAAAGCATACACACTTGCAATACACTCTTCCCTCAAGCTTGGGAATGTCCCTCAAGCTTCCATGAGCACAGATTTGGTGGTTGCTCACCGATCTCAAGCTTCCACCGAAAGCGAGCTCACCATAGCCGAAAGCTCACTTCTTTGTAGCACTCCATCTATCGCGAAGCCAAAGCTCTGATACCAATTGTGAGTACGCGGCTGCAGTGCGCATGCGCAAAGAGTGCGAAGGGGAGAGAGGGGGAGAGAGAGCACGACACAGAATATGGGTGGAGCTCCCAAATCTCACTGTGTGAGCACCATGTGAGAATGTGAGTGAGAGCTCCTTATTCTTTGTATGTATAAAGAATAAGGAGATAAATGTGGGCAGTCGGACACTGGCCGGCGGACATGGACAAAGCACGGTGAGGCACACCGCCTTTACGTAACAGTCTTATTAATGTTAGGTAAAGGTGGTGTGCCTCACCGTGCTTTGTCCGTGTCCGTCGGCCAGTGTCCGGCTGCCCACATTTATCTCCTTATTCTTTGTACATACAAAGAATAAGGAGTTCTCACTCACATTCTCACATGTTAAGACTGTTACGTAAAGGCGGTCTGTCGTGCTTTGTCTGTGTCCGCCGGCCAGTGTCCAGCTGCCCACATTTATCTCCTTATTCTTTATACATACAAAGAATAAGGAGCTCTCACTCACATTCTGACATGGTGCTCACACAGTGAGATTTGAGAGCTCCACCCACATTCTCTGTCGTGCTCTCTCTCCCCCTCTCTCCCCTTCGCACTCTTTGTGCACGCGCACCGCATCTGTGTACTCACAATTTGTATCTGAGATTTGGCTTTACGACAGATGGAGTGCTACAAAGAAGTGAGCTTTCGGCTATGGTGAGCTCGCTTTCGGTGGAAGCTTGAGATCGGTGAGCAACCACCAGATCTGTGCTCATGGAAGCTTGAGGGACATTCCCAAGCTTGAGGGAAGAGTGTATTGCAAGTGTGTATGCTTTTTTGCAATCATATTTGCAGGAAGAATGCAGATTTTCATTTCTGCAGGTCATTTTTCGGGATCCAAAACAATGTTTTCCGAAAAACTTTGCATACGGCATGCGATTTATGCAAGATTAGGGTGTAACCTGGGGTTTTGGCACGCTCCGGACGCAATGGTAATGTCCATTTGAGCTGATTTTGACCTCTGAAATTTCTGCAGCAGCAGAAAGTTTTTGCTGCGTTATTGAGCCGAAAACAGTGTTTTTGGCATATCTTTGCACACTCGAACTCGGATCTATATGATCTAGGGGTCTACCCTATGGTTTGTTGACGTTCCGGATGCAATGGTGATATCAGAATTTTGAAATTCTGATCTCTGAATTTTCTGCAGTAACCTGTGTTTTTTTTTAGACACAAAAAATTTGACAGTTAAGGGCTTGTATACTGCAAATCATTGTGTAGATTGCGTCTGGGGATATGTACGTCACATTGTGGAGTCCATTGGGTGCTGGTTTAACTTGCAATTGTTGATTTGGGATGTGGTTCTTGGACTAAGACACATCCTGTCACGTGACACATCCCAACCCTATGTGTCTGTGGACAAGCTACACCATAGCAGGGTTTCCGTCAAAGTCCAATCAAGTTAGATTAGGAGTGATATGGCACTTTTGTGAGTCTATTCGTAGACCGTGCATGCCCAGTCACTCAGTATAGATGCATATCCTCTGGTTGCACCTTGCACAAGCATAAGCATTTCCATCAGATTCCATCAGAGTCAGTTTGGGGCTTTTTCAGATGACTTTATCCCATTTTTCCCTATTTTTGACATTTTTCACTTATTTATTAAGTGACTTTTGTTGGGTAGTCAGTAGGGCAAATTGGGTAAGCTAATTTATAAGCAAACCCAAGTTAGCAATAATTGACAGATGAGCAGAGAGCACAACAGGCTTTTCCAAAGCAACAGGTGTTCTTTCCCTCTCAGCAAGAACCTCTCCATCATCGGTGAGGCCATCTCCCCCGCGTCTTCAACCTTGGTGTCGCCCCCACTTGCTGGCATTGCCTAGCGCTTACCTCTTGGAGACCTCGCCAGAAACCTCAGCACAGCCAGCAGCGTTTTGGAGTTCTCCATCTTCTTGCATAGCTTGGCGTTTTCCTCTCCAAGTAACCATCAGCCAACGTTTGTTCACAGCCTGCCACACACCCCATCTGGCGTTTTTCCATCAGCAGCCAACATCGCCATCAGATCAGCAACTTGGCGTTTATGGATGGTCTTCAGCAGCGTTTCAGCAGTACCAAAAACGCAGCCTACATCAGCCTTCAACTGCAGGGAATTTCAGCGTTTTGCATCAGTTCCATGCCTTGGAGAAATAGCATCATCATCAGCGTTTTCTTCAGCCAATAGCAGCCTTTAAAAACGCAGCCTAGATCTTCAGTCCACAGCAACTTTGGTACAGGATTTAGCCCTAAAACCACAGCAGCATCTGCGTTTTCCAGCCATAGGAAACCAGCCCAAAGTTCACAGATTTCAGCACCTAAGTCATCACAATCATCGTCATCGGCATAGTCCAACAGCATCAGTCCTTTGTATTCGCATTGTACATCTTTCGTGCAATCAAGTAGACGACTCTCGCCGACGAGAGTGGGGCCTTCAGAGGAGGGTTTTACAACCCCTTGGTGTCGTATCTCTTCTGTCTCCTTCTCTCAGTCTCATTCATTTGCACGCACAATATCCACTCACTTTGTTCGTGACCACAACACTCTACAAGACGGAAAGCTCTCTCTTTCCCTAAGAACTAAAAGGAACCTTGAGCAGTAAAGATCACTAATCTTGAGAAAATACAACATTCATTCCGCTGCACCTAACATTGGTATCAGAGCTTTGGAAGTGTTCTGCATTACTCAAGGGAAGAACCACAAGAATTTTTTTTGCTTGTTGCGATCGCACGAACCCAAGTTTACTTGGGCGTGGCGATTCCTAATTGTGTTTTGTTGAAGAGTGACAGGAATCCCAAGAAAGAAGGGCTTGTCCAGCCTCCCCTTGTGTCTCTATTCACTCATTGAGAGCGGACCGTGCACTTAGCGGCCGGCCAATCGACGTGAGGTGGGAAAAAGCAACCTTGGTGTGAGCGTAAGGCCGCCAAGGGGTGCGCCCGCAGAAAAGGGTAGAACTCGGGTGAAGAGAAGATCCTTCTCCAACGCGATTTGCAGATTCGGAGTTTGGTAAGTATTGGTTGCAGGCTCTTGCTTCCCAAGGGCCCAGCAACTAAATCATTCGTGATGGGCTGTTATTTCTTCGTCAGCGTCTATGTGTGCTGCCCTCTCTTAGGCCAGCCATATTGCATGATGCACATGACTCTCTCACGGGTGGGCACAGGGGTATGAACACCACATTGGAAAAGATTGAACGGTTTTTCTATTGGCCTAAAATGCGACAGGATGTGTTTAGTTATGTCACACATTGTACTATTTGTCAAAAAGTGAAAGCTCCTCGGGGTAAGCAGCAAGGCCTATTGCTTCCGCTACCTATTCCCGAGGGACCTTTCCAGGATATCTCTATGGATTTTGTGACTAACTTACCACCAAGTCAGCATACAAGGAACACTCAATGTTTAACTATTGTTGATCGTTTGAGCAAATTCTGCATGTTGATTCCTTGTAAGGCCACAGTTACTGCACAGGATGTTGCACGATTGTTCATAAAGCATTGGTACCCCCTCTGTGGTTTGCCAAAGTCCATTGTTTCAGATAGGGATGTTAAGTTTACGTCCAACTTTTGGCGTGCACTCTTTGAAAATTTTGGCACAAAGTTGAAATTTTCATCGGCTTTTCATCCACAGTCAGATGGTCAAACGGAAATTTATAATCAGTTAGCTTTTGATGTGTTGAAGTCTTATGTTCATGATCAGCAGTCTCAATGGGAGCTCTATCTCCCATTGGTACAGGCTATTCTCAATGATTCCTTCTCTTCTGCTATTGGTCGAACTCCGTATGAGGCAGCTTTTGGCCGCCGATTCCAGTCATTGTTGACTCGATCGGTCAGTCAAATGCCTGATGCCAATGCTGTGAGTCAGTCATTGGATGAGATTTCTGAGAGTGTGAAGCTTCGGCTAAGCAAGGCTCAGGAATCTTATTCTCGACAGGCTAACAAGCATCGTCAGGAGGTCTCGATCAAGGAAAGGGATTGGGTGTATCTACGGATTATGAAACAGCGTCTTAAGCAAGTTGGAAAGAAATGTCCTAAATTATCTTTTCGTATGTATGGTCCTTTTCCAGTCATCAAAAAGATTAATGAGGTTTCAATGAAATTAAAGTTGCCTGACTCATGGTCAATGCACAACGTTTTCCATGTTTCTTCGTTGAAAGTGTTTCAGGGGACACCTCCAAAGGACGTTTCGGAAGAAGAAGAGCCGGAGATCATCGATGAAGCAGAGGTCATAGAGCCGGAGCAAGTCTTGTTGCATCGGTTTTGCCATGGTTCGAAGAAACAAGTACGACAGTATTTTTTGAATTTCAAAGATCGAGGAACCCATGAAGCGGTGTGGGTAGACGAAGAGTTCTTCAAGGATTATCCAGAGTTGTTGGCAGACTACAAGGAAGCCATGCAGCTCTGTACGAGTACCTCACTTTAAAAAGGAGGGGATGTCACGTGACACATCCCAACCCTATGTGTCCGTGGACAAGCTACACCATAGTAGGGTTTCCGTCAAAGTCCAGTCAAGTTAGATTAGGAGTGAACTGGCACTTTTGTGAGTCTATTCGTAGACCGTGCATGCCAAGTCACTCAGTATAGATGCATATCCTCTGGTTGCACCTTGCACAAGCATAAGCATTTCCATCAGATTCCATCAGAGTCAGTTTGGGGATTTTTCAGATGACTTTATCCCATTTTTTCCTATTTTTGACATTTTTCACTTATTTATATAGTGACTTTTGTTGGGTAGTCAGTAGGGCAAATTGGGTAAGCTAATTTATAAGCAAACCCAAGTTAGCAATAATTGACAGATGAGCAGAGAGCACAACAGGCTTTTCCAAAGCAACAGGTGTTCTTTCCCTCTCAGCAAGAACCTCTCCATCATCGGTGAGGCCATCTCCCCCGCGTCTTCAACCTTGGTGTCGCCCCCACTTGCTGGCATTGCCTAGCGCTTACCTTTTGGAGACCTCGCCAGAAACCTCAGCACAGCCAGCAGCGTTTTGGAGTTCTCCATCTTCTTGCATAGCTTGGCGTTTTCCTCTCCAAGTAACCATCAGCCAACGTTTGTTCACAGCCTGCCACACACCCCATCTGGCGTTTTTCCATCAGCAGCCAACATCGCCATCAGATCAGCAACTTGGCGTTTATGGATGGTCTTTAGCAGCGTTTCAGCAGTACCAAAAACGCAGCCTACATCAGCCTTCAACTGCAGGGAATTTCAGCGTTTTGCATCAGTTCCATGCCTTGGAGAAATAGCATCATCATCAGCGTTTTCTTCAGCCAATAGCAGCCTTTAAAAACGCAGCCTAGATCTTCAGTCCACAGCAACTTTGGTACAGGATTTAGCCCTAAAACCACAGCAGCATCTGCGTTTTCCAGCCATAGGAAAACAGCCCCAGAGTTCACAGATTTCAGCACCTAAGTCATCACAATCATCGTCATCGGCATAGTCCAACAGCATCAGTCCTTTGTATTCGCATTGTACATCTTTCGTGCAATCAAGTAGACCACTCTCGCCGACGAGAGTGGGGCCTTCGGAGGAGGGTTTTACAACCCCTTGGTGTCGTATCTCTTCTCTCTCCTTCTCTCAGTCTCATTCATTTGCACGCACAATATCCACTCACTTTGTTCGTGACCACAGCACTCTACAAGACGGAAAGCTCTCTCTTTCCCTAAGAACTAAAAGGAACCTTGAGCAGTAAAGATCACTAATCTTGAGAAAATACAACATTCATTCCGCTGCACCTAACACATCCGTATGCAGTTTCTCGGCACATGGTTTTGTGTTGATGTATGCTCTATGTGGGAACACAGGTTGAGATGTGGAGCCATCATAGCTAAGTATTTTGGATGCATGGTTGATGCTTGCAGTTGAGCACTTGTTTATGCGCATCCATTGAAGCTTGTTTATGCAAACAAGTTGACAGGTTTTGTCAATATTCCGTTGAGTGGTACTCCGACTAGAGCGTGCTTGCTCTTTGTATGACTTTGTGAGGTGATTCCGGACGACTACATTCCCGGATTTGGCCATTTGGGCATTTTGTGTTGTATCCATTTGCGGTTTACTGTTGAGTTTTTGCTCCAGTTACAAGGGAGACTCTGCCAAAATTTTGTCAAATTTGTTTGCCTATTGTAGAGGCTTGTGAGCTTAATAGTTTGCGCACTTTGTCTGCTTGAGATAGTGTTTGCTCTCAGGTGGGAGATTTTTGTGATTTCAAGCATTGTTTGCCATTGTTTGGCATGGCCATGAGAGGCGATTTTTGTTCACGGCGATTGATATGTTGGTATTGTGGCCACAAGGGGCATATTAGGCGCCGTTGCTTCAGGCGTATGCGGCAGTGGAAGAGGCAGATGCATGGTGCTACTATGAGGACAGATGCTAGAGAGTATGCATGTGACGGGCATGTCACTTTTGAGTTTAGCTTGCGTTCAGACTACGTTGTGTCTTGGGATAGCACATTGTCTACGCGTTTTCTACTAGACGTGCATGCAGTTTTTCACGTGACGCCACGTCGTGATTTGTTTTGCTCTTTCTCTAGTGGGAGACTTGGTTGTGTGCAGTTTGCTGATGGTTCAACATATGACATAGAGGGTGTTGGAGATGTATGCATGTCTTTACCTAGCGGTGCATTGCTTACACTACAAGATGTATGTTATGTGCCAGGACTCAATCAGAGTCTCATTTCAGTGCGTCAGTTGTTGCAGAGTAGTGGATATTGTGTACTGCTTGAAGAGCGGTCATTTCGGATGCATAGGGGATCACTGGTGATAGCTAGAGGTGCTAGGAGTGGTCTGGTATATCCTTTGCATATTTCCAACACACGAGGCGGTGTAGTCTCTGTGTATTTGCAGCCATCTTTGGAGCGAGAGACGAGGCGTGTCTCTTTTGCAGATGTGCTGCATGGAGAGCAGGTTGTGCATTTGTCTTGTGGTGACGTTCACACAGACAGTGGTATCTCTGGGAATGCACAGCTTTGTCAGTCATCTGTTGAGGTGACATCAATTGAGCCAGAGACCAATGCATTGTTCTATGATGCGTCTGATACATTTGAGGGCGACAGTGTCCTTCAGACAGTTGTGTGTGATTGCAGTGGTGCTGATGTAACCGGCCTGTTCAATCCAAAAAGGGCGGTAGACTTTACTTTAAACCTTGATTTAGCTTTCACCCATTATTAGTCGTCTATTTTACCTGTACTTTCAAGACACATCAAAGGGGAGAGGGATACAGGCTGCTAGATTGCACCTGTATGAGTAGACGGACACCAGATTGGCCCCTAACTTAGGCGCCCCTTTCGGTATTTCTTTATTATTCAAAAGAGGGAATAAACGCTGTGATTCCTACAAGCTGCCCCGCACAAACTCGGCTGAATTTCCACTGTTCCAGCCCGATTTCGGCAGCATAACTGTACTAGAACCCTTCACGGTCAGTATTCCCACGCATTGACTGACTTTCCCGACGCATACGGGCACTTTGCAAAACCTGGCGAGAATCTGCAGCACGCTGAATTCTCTGTTTTCAGCCCTGAAAATACGCCAGATCGCCTGTACAGCGGTCCCCTTGCGTCCCCGAACCTCCTGGGGGTATTAGGGTCCGTTTAGGGCCAAAACCCTAAACCTGCAAAAATACACAGCAGGCTGTAATTCACTGTTTCGGGCTCCGTTCCGCGTGCCGGTCGCATCCCTAGCAAGTCCTCGAGCTCCCGCACCTGTAGGGCTACTTGCCCTTTGAATCGGACGAGATTTCTAGCGTGAAACCTCTCCGAATTCACCTGTACCTGCGGGGGGATTAGCCGCTAGCTAATCCAGTACCTGTGCAAGAGGCTCTTGCCTCGGCAATCGCGCATGAACCCACACAACTGTACATTGGTCAAATGAAGAGCCCACTAGAGGGGCATAACATACTGCCAAAGGGGAGAGAGAGGGCAGTGCGTAGCGTGCAGGGCATCACTCCTGGCACCGCACTGTGCATAAGAGGGAAAGCAAGCACTCCATAGCTCTTAACCTGTGACAAAATCTGAAAATGAGGCTCTCTCCTCTTCAAATTCAGCGCCACTTCTTGTTGCATAAGGCAAGTGCACCAGAAGGTGCCACTTGGCACTTTTACAAGCATTTTCCCGTTTCGGGGTTGCCGCCTAAAAATATCCCAACCGGTTGCCCAGTTGACTTCACGGCAGAGTAAGAAAATGTTCCCTTTGTCATTCCGGAGGTAATGACGCCAACACATTTTCAGGTCCCAAAATAGCAGTTCCCTAAATTTTAGGAGATGCTGCCATTGTATCTTTCTAGGTCATCCGACCCTCTTTGTACACTGCGGCCACATCCAGAACTGAAATGTAGCCTCTGTAGCAAAGGATTCCACTTTGGCTAGTCAATGACCCCACTTGGCTAACCATAGTCCTTGTCCAACCTTAGTGCTCTCTTGCCCTCAGGCCTGGACTCCCTCTGGACAGTTCCACACTAGCTATGCAATGCAGGGCAGTTAGATTTCCCGAGGGGTGTTTCCAAAAAGTGAAAATAAATAGATAATAAGAAAGAAATCAACAAAAAGGATAGATAGTAGTCACACGCTGGTGACAGCTGATTTTTCGGTTTTGCAATTATTCTCAGTAGATATGCCTTTACCAGAGGATGCTGACATGGTGATGCATAGTCAGGTGGTTCCTGATGAGGATGCATATGGCACTGAGGTTGCTGACAGGGATAGGTTATTACACATAGTGCATGTTTCGTCGGCTTTAGGGTCTCTCATGTCTGACCTTTTGGTTTCGAGACCTGATCTTGCTTATGTGGTTGGTGCATTTGCAGTGGGAGTTGTCAGTTGTGTGATGACTAACACTGGCATTGTGCATTGTGGAGCCATGCATGTCGTCACTCGATACTTGCATCATGAGTGTCATCGTAGCTCTAGCCCTAGTGGTATGCATGTTGCATCTACACTAGAGCATGTTTGGAGTGAGCCAGTGGGCATAGGTTGAGAGTCTTCTTCTCTCACCTCTTGTATATACTAGTTGTAGGCTAGTCTTCTCGCCACTTATCGGCACACAGCCTTTAGTGGGAGAATGTTAGGTAAAGGCGGTGTGCCTCACCGTGCTTTGTCCGTGTCGGCCGGCCAGTGTGCTGCTGCCCACATTTATCTCCTTATTCTTTATACATACAAAGAATAAGGAGCTCTCACTCACATTCTCACATGGTGGTCACACAGTGAGATTTGGGAGCTCCACCCACATTCTGTGTCGTGCTCTCTCTCCCCCTCTCTCCCCTGCGCACTCTTTGCGCACGCGGACCGCATCTGAGCACTCACAGCGACGGGCTGGCAGTGCAGGCGGGCGGGCGGGCAGTCAGTGCGGGAGTGGGTCAGGAAGGCAATGCGGGAGCGGGCAGGCGGGCGGGCAGGCAGGCAGGCAGGGACTGAGGGCGGCAGCGCGCGGGTTCGGGGGCAGCGTAGGCGAAGGGCAGGGGGGAGGTGGGAGCAACGCGAGCTGCAGGGCAGGGGAGGGATAGGCGATGGCGAGGGAGGAGCAGGAGCGAGGCGAGAGCAGCAGCGAGTTTAACAAGGTTCACTCTTTCTGGCCCAGATTTTTAAGCATCATGGTATGCCCAAAACGATTGTTAGTGATCGCGACCCATGAATGACCAGTATTTTTTGGCGAGCCCTTTTTGCAAACCTAGGAACTACGCTGAACTTCTCTTCAACTTATCATCCTCAGACGGATGGACAAAGCGAAATCTCAAATTTCACGGTCTTAGACATTCTAAAGTGCTATGTCTCAGATAACCAACGAGAATGGGAGAAGTATCTACCTCTCGTAGAATTTGCCTATAATAACACTGTACATTCCTCTACAGGAAAAGCTCCTTTATCCTTCTAACCAAGGATAAGATATTTGCACCTGATGAATTTGTTCGAGATCTAGAGACTGCTTACACTCAGGTGAAGCGTGCTATCCTTCGATCTCAAGAGAAACATAAGAAAGCAGCAAATAAACATCGTCGTGACCAAAAGCCTGTTCTTCTCAAGTTTGATAAAGCCAAACTTAAGAAACCGGCCAATCAGAAAGGGAAAATTGTAAAACTTTCCAACAGATATTACGGCCCGTTTAAGATTACAAAACAAATTAATGACGTAGCATTTAGATTGGATCTTCCCGAGAATTGGAAAATCCATAATGCCTTTCACATGAGTCTTCTCCGACCTTTCGTTGGCGAACTTTCTGCCGAACCAGGAGCGTCAATTGAAATCTGGAAAAACTCATCGTAAGTATTTAGTTAAGTTTAGGAATTACTCCCCTCTTGATGCTCAGTGGATGACTGAAAACGATCTACAATCTTTTCCGGACATCCTTAGTATTTATCTAGAAGCCTTACAGTTGAGGACAACTGTATAGAAGCCAGAGGTATGTAACTACTTAGTCTATAGGAGAACTGCTATTTTCTAATAATGAAAAATGAATTTTTATGTTGTTTAAGACTTAATGTGCACATATGAATTAATGGATCCATAGTTTTTAAAACGGGACAAGATTTATGGAGTTTATGACCGTTATGAATTTTCCTGTTGTTCGGGTAGTGTAGAATAACTGGACACAGAATAGAGCATGCCAGAATGACCAAGCACATAAATGAAGATGGGTTTCTAAGACCACCGAGTGCGTTCTTGGTCATAAACAGATTAGTTAATGAATTCTTTGGGACGCCTTATTATATTTTAAGTTATTTCTAAAAAGTAAATGTTTCCGTTATTCGTTTTGCAGGAAAATACGAGGTGAAGTTCCCATCTAAATCTGTTAAGTGTGTGAATTGTTCTGTTTAATGTATATTTTATGCAAGGGGGGTCAAATGGTTTTAAAGAGGCCATTTTTAATAAAGTGGCCACCCCTAGTTTGAAATGGCCAAAATAACTAAAGCCCAAGAAAGGAAAAAATCGTACAAACTACACTTACAGACCAGCGTGGGATTTCCGAGAGGTCACCGTGGACAACATGGAGAGATCCTACACGTGACAGTCCTTATTAACATGCAGATTCCGGCGGAGGGGCCCAAACCCTATCAGGAGCAACAGAAGAAGGACTGACCAACTTATAGGTTCTTGCCGAGTGCCCTAAAAATACAAGGGGTAACTCTGCCACTCCGTCTCGTGTGGATCTCTCTCTCTCTCTCTCTCTCTCTCTCTCTCTCTCTCTCTCTTTCTGTTCACTTGTTTTGAAGTGCTAAATGTCTGTTCTAGTCTGTTCTTTTAGTTGGCACGTGGTGTCCGTCCTGTTACAGAACCTCTGTTCTTTGTTGTCAATTCTCGAGATCCTATGCTCTCAAATGTGGAAAGCTAAAGCTAGTCTCAAGTCATGAGCCCTATAGTTCGATGGCCTTTGCACCTCTATCTTGGACACAAATTCCCTTTTTTGGGGCATCTGTAATCATTAGTTTGAAGGCGAGAGTCTACATCTCTCGGATTTGTGAATGCCATGATTATTCTCAATCTCAGGGTATGGAAACCCTTTGGGCTGGTCTAGCTTTGTTCCCACAGAGTGAGCAGAGGCTCATGCTTTCCCCTGTTCCTGCTCTTGGAGAAAACACCTTCAGCCAAACAATCATTGTCATGTGCAATGGAAGTGTTTAAGGATTTAGCTCGGATCTAGTACTTCACACAAACAGAAGGGACACTTTACTTCACTTGAAAGAACTGAATGAAAAGAGAGACACGAGAGAGAGAGAGAGAGAGAGAGAGAGAGAGAGAGAGAGAGAGAGAGAGAGAGAGAGACGATATGTCGGGTCCCAAATCCTCAAGGGTGCCAGTGTAGGTACTTTCTTTATTCTTGCACAATGCTGATACAATGAATAAATGCTGAGATGCTGATGCTAATGGGTATTGATGCTGGGTACTACTGGGTATTGATGGGTACTGAGGGGTACTGCGGGGTCCTGAGGTAGTGATGGGATGTGTTCTCACAAATCGTAACACGATTCTTGAATCGAAATTACTGCACCAAGAGTCAAATGACAAGAGTCTCAAATGTCTGCTGTGTAAGACAAGTCTCTTATCTCTATAAGTCTCATATGTTTATTCTATAGGCCTTCCCTACTTGGTTAGCATCATGGTTTTGTGAGGATGCAATAACTCGTGGTTGGTAGAATATTCCGCTTTTGTGAGCTTTCAAGCGTAAGTAATGATAAAAGACATGTATGATTTTATAATATATTTCTTGTAATGTACCCATACATACCAGTCCACGTACCTGTATGACCGTATGGTATGAATGGATCTGTATGTTGTACATATCCTACCTTCTTGGCAAGCGACTTCTTGGAAGAGAACTCTGAAGAGAGGTCCTTTTCCTTCGATCCTTCACATTGGGAAGGCGTGTTCTCGGGATCCCTCTCGTAGATCAGCCCTATCTACAACGTCAATGGGCTGAAAATAGAGAAAAACAGCAACTTATGTAATGAAAATGATCCTAGAAGTGTTGTTTGCGAGGAAACCTTCTACTTAATACTCAATCATGGCAACATCCGGTAAACTTGGGGCACCCATATGGACACCCCAGAACATCATCGTCAGGGCTAATTCAACAACAGCTTTAGAGCAGCAGAGGCGCCTTCTACAACGGAGCCAAGGGGGAATGCATTTATAACAAAGGGTAGCCCCCAGAAATAGGGGGACGCCTTGCTTTTTCTTGCAAATTGCCGCGGTTACTACTGCTCTTTGTGGGCCCACTCACTTGATCTGTGTGCTCTGATGGCACCATGGCCTCTTCTTTAGAGGCACTTGGCTCCGAAAGCCCCAAAACGACTAAAAGCGACTTGGTTTTACAACAGTGTCCACTAGCACTTTAAACATCTGCTATTTGTAAACCAGTGCCCAAAGCATGTATAGGGATTTGCCATGTCGGCAACCACCCTGTCATGTAGTAGTATGGATGGCTGTAATTTGTCGCAAATGGCGCTGCGATTTTCGGGCTTGTTGGATGCTACGTCAACATCTTTGCGCATTCTTCTCGGCCCCTTAGCTGGTCTTGGTTTGGGTGCATATGGTGATCCACTACCACGTCACCATTTTGTAACCCCCTCCCCCCACTCAGTGTAAAAGAAGAGTAATCGCCCTCTACCACACATGCAAAGCCAACATTGCAAAAGATAAGTAGAGACTAACTCTATGCAGACAATCCAATGGCCATCCCCACAATAGAGTGAACTTAACACAAAGCATGCACTCACACTCATCCTAATCTATACTGGATTTTTGATAACAATCATCAAATGCTAATTGCGGTGTGCAACTTAAGATCTATCAATCGTATACTACAATCATTTGAAACATCTATTTTACCTCGCCCTAACAATCAGGAGTAGAGAAAACTGAAAACATCGTGCTCTTCACAGTTCTTTCTACGTCCCAAAAATTCTAAATCTGTTGATTGTATGGTTTAAAGCACCTCACTTTCTAGTTTGGAATACTTTAATGCCTACCTTCATTATCGTGGCTAATGATTTTTAGTTCCTTACTTTTTAGTCTATGATTTTGATGTATAAGTTTGCATTTGTAATTGTCAGTGACTCGTCTTTGTTTTCATGCCAAAAGTTTTTCAAGTCAATAAAGCATATCTATACTGTTCATATAAGTTCCTCCTTTCACATTTTGTTTCCTTTTGACCCAGGGGTTCCCTAGAGCAGATATAGATGTTTTTCAAGTTCGAGGAGATCGTCATCGTTTGTCTGGTGCGTCCTTATCGATTATGTTGGTGTCAGTTATTGAATTACATAAGGACAAGTGATTTTACCATGTGTGTGTTATACACACACACACACACACACACACACACACACACATAGTATCTGTGTGTGTGTGTGTGTGTGTGTGTGTGTGTGTATTTGGGGAGAGAGAGAGAGAGAGAGAGAGAGAGAGAGAGAGAGAGAGAGAGAGAGAGAGAGAGAGAGAGAGATTTTCTATTTGGAGGCCGATCTTGACCTATAGGACCAAATGGTTACGTCATTGGTTACAATCCAATTTGGGCATCATAAAAAAGGTGCAAGTGTAAAAGCATTTCTACAAGGCTCTCATGACTCATGAGAGCTCAATATTGCAATGGTAGAAAATCATGCCCTTGACATACCACATGCTTATTACTGCCAATTAACACTTTGCGTAAAAGATAAATAATAATCTTCGACTAGAGCTTGAGAGAGAGGCACATATACGCGTAGAGATATAGCATAGTAGATGCGCAGAGATATGGATAACTTGAAAGATGAGAGAGACAAATCAGAGAGATAGAGAGAGAATATTGAGAGTGACACAACATTGACCCAGAATGGCTTGGAGTATGTTTATTCCTCCAGAATTACAAGTGCATAGGCTGAAAATTCAGCATGGAATCATCGTCAAACAAGTAAGAAAACAATCTTGCTGGTTTCCCCTGGGTCACACAACCAGTTGTCTTCTCTTCCATATCAAGTGGATTGACTTCCTCATGCTTCATACGATCAGTTCGGTAGCACCTCCTCCAACGCCTTCCTTCACATAAGCTTGATCGAGAGAGAGAGAGGTAGCATGTAGAGGGCAATAGTGATGGTATTGTAGAGGCTGGTTGGGCTTAATTAGAGAGTAATTTCAGCAATGAGGTGATCTCCAAAATGAGGGAAAAGGGGCTGTTTTTATGGATGAACTTGCCTCTTGAATAAGGAGGTTATGTGTAGCATTATCACAAGTGTCTTGCCACTTGTCTAAAAAAATAAATTATCTTTGACGGTGTCCTTACATGTCTCAAGTGTCTTGGCACGAGTGTCTTACCTTTCGTAAAAAGAAGAAAAGTGAATTGTCTTTTGTCTTTGACAAGTGTTCTTACAGATGTAACAAGTGTCTTGATACTTGTCTTTCTTTTGGAATACTCCTTTTAGATTCTTCTAGCCCTTGACGAGAAGCTTCTAGAACATTCTAGAATTGGCGAAAAGCTGATAAAAAAAACATCAACATGGGAGTTAAATGAAAGTTGCTTTCGAGTAGAATACCTATTGCTCAAACATTTTCAAAACAACACTCGATGCAACTCATCATGCATGTTTTATTGTGTGTGCCTAATGTAGATTCCATCCGTTCCACACTTGAATCCATCTCTCTCTCTCTTCCAATAAGGTAAGAGGATATAGTCCTTCATGCTTTTCAAGCATGTCAATGGCCATTCATACTTCCCCACTTAGGGAGAGAGGTATGTCTAATCAATCATGGTTCTGTAAACACAAGAACACGCGTCCAATTATCTTTCAATCGGAAAGACAACATATGTGATCTTTTTGTGATTGATAGGTTCATATGCAAAGGTTGGCACAATCACCATGTGCATAAATGTGTCTACATGTGTGAAAGGCCTAAGTGCATGTCTTTGAGACAAGCGTACTCTTGAAATCTCGGATCACAGCTTTTCCTCCTTTGTAGACTGCCCACTTTCCTTGTTTCCTTGCGTCTATGACTTAGGCAACTCTTTGGCCCTGCTCTTAAGTTGGAGGGGTTTGAGCTCATCCGAAATCCATACTAATGATTCTTGTAGTGATCTGTCTGCTTCATTAACTTGATCTTCTCATGTAGGTCATGATAGCAAACTTTAGTTTGCTTCCCTTTAACATCAATATAAGTTGGCTCACTAATGTTTTTGAACGAGAGACCAATCTTCTGGCAAGCCACCAATTCTAACGTAGTTCTGTAACAGACATGGACACCTCAAGTCAAGATTCTACCGCGACACAGCAGAGATTCACTTTTAAAACAGTTCACAGTTCACAATTGATTCGACACGGCCCGGCGGAGCTCCGTGCCTAGAGATATTGGCCCCAAAATCTGGAGCCCCTTTCGGTATTCTTTTTGTATTAATCTGTGCTCAAAGTACGAGGGAGTGGGAAGGGTCTCACTCTCAGACTCTACGTCCAGATGCTCCGAGAAGTGGGAGCCCAAACCACTTATTCATTCATTACAAGGGATGCCAAAATCAGAGCCCCAAAAGCTTTCAGTTTTTAAAAACAGGCTTAAAATAAAGCAAAGCCCAAAAGCTTTCCAAATTATGGCTTGCGTAGAATTCCTTGCGCAAAAAAAGCAAAGTTGGAATTCCGTACTGTCTGCAGCGTGAAAAGCGGGATCCGTACAGCCAGCCGCGTCAGCCTTGTCAACGGATTTTCCGCCGCAAATCACGGAACCTACCACGTTAGCCAGTACCCGCATTTCACGGGACTGTCCCCTGCTGTGTGTGTGTGTCCGGTCTTCTACCCACTTGATGTCTAGGGCTATGCCATGTCACCGGTTTGTGACATACCCCCCTCTTGGAAGCATTGTAATCGCCCTCGATTACGCCTGCAAATCAGACAGAGGCCATAAACTGTCTTAGAAGAGACTGACTGTTAGTATCGACGCACTAAGAAAACACATCTAGCACATGTACCAATCGACAGTCACATCATAGGACATCAATTGACATCACATGACAAATCACATTCAAAAATTCATTCGGATCTCAGACCATGATTAATCAGCAACATATTTAACAATTGCATCTAGATCCACTTGGGACCTCATAGATGCCCGATTAAGTAATCCTTATTGCAATCATGTCTATTGAGATCTTTCAGACCGAAATGCTGCAGTCATTTCGTCTATCAGTTCCTGCACTTAGACAAGTCAAGAACAAATGAGTATCATATTATTGGGAATTCCAGTTCATAAAGTCATACAACTGTCGATGGCTCTCATTGCACTGCGTTTCAATATTCCTACAGTCAAAGCAATGGCCTCTTGCCCACATTGTGACTTACCTCAACATCATGAGATTTTGTGAGGGAGGCAGAGAGAGAGAGAGAGAGAGAGAGAGAGAGAGAGAGAGAGAGAGAGAGAGAGAGAGAGAGAGAGAGAGAGAGAGAGAGAGAGAATGGGCGCCGAGTACACTTTAGTTTTGTTGCCTTGCTACCGTCAGTCCACAGTATCCCTAAAACTCAAAAGAGACATCAGTGACTTTAGTATCAAAAATCGGGGCAATCTGTTGACAAAGGAGTCCTTTCTTGTGCATACCCGCTACACCAAATTCTGCCCAAGCTGAGTTCAGGGTTCAATTTGGAATAGACTATGCTAAACCAAATGCTTCAAGGTAAAGATTCACAATCTGAGGAGTATCTGCCAGGTCCTCCTTTTCCATCCACTTCGCATTCAATGTGGGATAGTTCTTGAATTTAACCAAGAACCGCCTTATGATTTTACCTTTTACCTTTCTATCTTTATGTGCCAAAATCTGTTATGGAAACGAGTATCTCCTCGTTTTCCTCCACTTCGGGTTGTTCATCTGGCTCCTTATCATCGGGCACATCGCCTTTAAAAGGCTTCAGGAGACTCACATGAAAAGCATTGTGAAACCTCCAAGTATCGGGCAACTTCAATCTAAAGGAGACATCATTTATCTTTTTGGAAATCTGGAAAGGTCTATAGTATCTCATGCTAAGCTTTGGAAAAAGCCGCTCCTTTCCCTTTTTCTTTCTTAGGTGTGCCTTCTCAGAACATAAGAGCACCCAATCGTTCTCCTTCAATTTCCAATCGCGACGAGTGGATCTGCTGCCTTTTTGTGTCTTTCTTGAGATTTCTCTAAAGCCTCTCGGACCTTGGCAAAAGCTTTGTCCAAGTCCCTCGTGTACTCGTCGCCTTCAAAAATCTTATCTTTCGTGCTTAAGAAGGGTGAAATCTTCGGAGCACCTTCAATAATCTCAAATGGCGCCTTCCCCCAAAGAGTGTATCGTGTTATTGTAGGCAAATTCCACCAAGGGCAAATACTTTTCCCAACGAGTCTTCTAATCCGAGATGTAAGACTTCAATAAATCCAGTACGACTGAATTTGCAATCTCCGATTGCCGATCTGTCTGCGGGTGGAAAGATGACGAGAACTGCAACCACGTGCCAATGTTCTCTCAAATAGCCTTCCAAAACAAACTCGTGAATGTGGGGTCTTTGTCGGAGACAATTGTCTCAGGCATGCCATGTAATCTAAAGATCTGGGCAATGAACAGTCTTGCTAAGTGATCCGGCTTGACTATCTTCTTCACTGGAATGAAATGAGCTTGTTTGCTAAATCTGTCAATAACAGTTTAGATACCATCGTGCCCACTCTGTGCTCTCGGGAGATCAAAAATGAAATCCATTGCAATACTTTCCCAGGGTCGGGTGGGTATGGGTAAAGGCTGTAACAATCCCTGTGCTTTATGCCCGTCAAACTTGACCTTCTGGCATACCAAGCAACTGCGTACAAAATCGTCTACGTCCTTCTTTAGTCTCAGCCAAAAGAAGTATCTCTTGACACCTTTCAAGGTGGTAGCAATGCTGCGGTGACCCGTAAATGGTGGACAGTGGCATTCGGTCAAAACCTTTTCCCTCAACGGTTGTGTAACGCACAACATCGTTTTCTTCATCAAGTAGCCATCCCGAATCTAATATCCCGCTACTACCTCCCCATTCCGTATCCAAGTGAAAATATCTGCAAAATCTGTATCTATGGCATACTGATCGACCATATCCTCGTAGCTCCTATAATGTATCGCGGAGATAGCTAGACCCAACGGCTTCCAATACAAAGCATCTGCCACCAAGTTCTTCTGTCCCTACACATGGACAATCTGGAAGTGAAACTGTGACAAGATGTTCGCCCACCGCATTTGCTTTTCCGATAGCTGCGTCTGTGACAATTAGCAGCGTAAACTCTGGTGATCTGTGAAGACGTAAAATCGGCTTCGCATAGGTAATGTCGCTACTAAGGAAGAGCATGTATAACCGTAAAAAGCATCTCCTCATATATTTGTGCTGTCAATTCCGGCCTTGAGAACAATCGGCTCTCGTAGGCAATGACATGGCCTTCTTGCATTAAGACCGCACCCAGACTACGACCACAAGCATCACAATATACTTTAAATGACTTCTGCAAATCCGGCAAAGTCAAAACTGGTCCTGTAGTCAATTTTTCTTTCAATGTCTGAAAGGCTGTCACCTCTGTGGATCCCCATGAGAAAGGGACTCCTTTCTGAGTCAACATATGCAAAGGGGAAGCAACCTCTACAAACTTTCTAATGAATCGCCGGTAGTAAGAACATAAGCCCAAGAAGCTTCTAACTTCATGGACATTCTTCAAATCAGGCCAATCACGGATAGTCTCTATCTTGGCCGGGTCCTCCTGTTGTTGAGACGATGTGTCCGAAAAAGTGTATCTCTGGTAGGAAAAATTCACTCTTCTTTGCATTGATCACCAACTTGTGATCCCGCAATGCCTGAAAGACCTGTAGCAGACGTTCTCTATGTTCTGCCTCATCCTTGGAGAAGACAATAATGTCATCAAAGAAAGTGCCAACAAAAGATCTGTACTCTCTGAAAATCCTGTCCATCAGTCGATTAAAGGTCGCTGGAGCATTGGTAAGCCCAAAAGGCATCACCAAAAACTCAAATAAACCGAAGGTCGTCCAAGAAGCTGTCTTGTAGACATCTCCCGGCGCGATTCGGATGTGATGATATCCGCTCTTCAAATCGATCCTGCTGAAACAAGAGGATCCCTGTAGTTGGTCTAGAATATCATCGATCCTAGGAATCGAAAATCTGTTCTTGATGGTGATTTTGTTGAGAGCTCTATAGTCAATGCACATTCTCCAAGATCCGTCTTTTTTCAAAACCAACAACACCGGAGAGCAGTAAGGTGAAGTACTCGGCTGGATAAGACCCTTTTCCAAGAGGTCTTTCACTTGGTTCATAATTTCTTCATTCTGGGCTCGGCTCAAACGGCAAGGTGGCCGGTTCGGTGGTGTGCTTCCAGGTATCAGATCAATGGTATGATCTTTAGGACGAGTTGGTGGCAACTGGCCTGGCAAGCCCTCAGAAAAGCAATCAGTCATCCGGAGATGGTTCCAAGCAGTTTATGTGTCGCGTTCGTACTCCTGAGTCAACCAAGAAGAAATAAAAAGCCTTTTAAATTTCAGTCATTTAACTAGTGCTTTCTTGTTCAATAGAAGAGTGGACTACCAAGTTCAAGCATTTCCCTTGAAGTAAGAGGTAGCCCTCCGAATCTTGGAGTGCTATGAGTAATGCCCTCCAAAGAAAGCTATATCAAACTGCTGTATGAAGGCCAAAGCCCTCAAAGCATCTCGGAATCCTGAAAAAGTGTCAAATTTAATGGATTGTCCACCTTCTTTAAATTCTCGAACTTTCTTGCTTTTATCCTCCAGAAAGTCATAGTGGTTGGCTTTATAGAAATTCTTCTTCTTAGCATAAAATCTGTGATCATCGCAGTCTGAACTATCTGAAGACGAGTCCTCTGTAGAACTGTCACAAAACAGGAGCGTACACGAGCACTTAGAAATCTGAAAAATAAAATGCTTTGCAAAAGGGAGAGAAGGGAGAAGATCGACACAGTATTGGGGACCAGAAGATGGGCTGGTCCCCCCCCCCCCCCCCCCCCCCCCGTTAAGAGTATTCTTTTATTCAGGGAGAATTCTTATACAAGCACGAGAACCCGAGAAAACCCCTCCGTTTTGTAATCTTAGACCCGAAGGTCGTGCTTTCCCGTAAAAGGGCTTGGGCACAAGGCCGTTCCTTCCCGTAAGGGACTTAGGCGCGTAGCCATACTTTCCCGTAAGGGACTTAGGCGTGAAGCCGTACTTCCCGTGAAGGGCCTTCCCGTAAGACGGGAGATTCCTGCAAAACAAACCACACAAAGCAATAATTCTCAATGCATATCAACACCTTATACCTGTCGCTCCTTGCTCGGAAAAGCGACCTCCGTACTCGGTCGTCACACGAACACTTGCAGTTTTCGTCGCCAGCCTTTGCTCCAGAATCCCACTAGCTTCTTCTGCTGCTGCCGGCGTCTACCAAACTGGAACGCTGGCTGCCTTTATAGGGCCTGGCACCCGGTGGGAATAGAGCCGAAAAAGAAGAACCCTGGCGCCCTAGAGAGAGGAGAGAGAAAGATCGCTGATGCTGGTGCTTTTTAGAGAGAGGAGAGAGAGAGAGATCGCAGATTCAGCCCATGCGTAGGTTTTTAGCGCTGGTTTTTTGAGAGCCTTGCTTGCTTTATTTTATTAATAAAAGGGTTGGTCACTTAAAAGTGACCGGCTACTTTATAAAATAAAGTGTGAACCTGTTCAAACTTTAAAAACTCACTCAGTTAGTGAAAATAATGCTACACGGACACATTCCAGGCGTTCCCGGGTGGAGGACACGACACAGATGCAATGCAGACACAGACTCCTCGCGGGAAAACATTTGTCCTCGCACGACTGTTCCTGCTTTTCGCACAAAGCTTCATTGAATCCATCTTTATTCTTGTGCTTGCGTTCTTACGCGTATTTTCTTACTCTGTTCGGATTTCCTCCTTAGCCTACGAGATGCCCCCTTACTGATGCACCCGTCACCCATCATGTGACTCATCAGGGGCACTCGTAACCCGGCCCTTTCCACCGAACTTAAGGAAACTCCTTCGCGATGTTTACCGTCACCCATCAAATGACACATCAGAGTTGTCCGTTCTTGATGGCAGTTCCTGTAGCTACAATTTTTTAACAGTTCTTAGTGCACATAATAAAATATCCTAAAAAAGAGATTAATCATTAAAAATAAAAAAATAGTCCAATTAGCAATATCCCTCTGGCTTCTAAACAGTTGACCTCAATTGTAGTGCTTGGACATATACCTCCAGTATCTCGAGATAAGTTGCTAATTCCTCCTGCGTCATCCACTGAGCATCTAGATTCGAATAGTTCTTAAACTTAACCAAATACTTCCGTGTTATCTTTCCGGATTTGAGAGACCGCTCCTGATGACTTACTGTCTGCTCCGGTTGGAGTATTTCTTCTGTTTCCTCAACCTCAGGAGGTTCCTCAGCACTAGGCTAGCTTGGAGGCGGTCCCACATACGGCCGGAGTAAACTGACATGCAAAGCATTATGGATCTTCCAATTAGGCGGTAGCTCTAATCGGAAAGTGACATTATTCACTCGCTCAGTGATCTTAAATGGCCCATAGTAGCGGGTAGAAAGTTTTAGCACCTTCCCCTTATGATACGCTTGTTTCTCAAGTCTTGCCTTCTCAAACTTGAGTAAGACTAACTGTCCGACTGTTAAGTTTAGATTCCTTCTGTGCTTGTCTGCAACTTTCTTATGCTTTTCCTGAGAGCGTAGAATAGCTCTCCTAACTTGCCCGTAGGCTGTGTCCAAGTCCCGGACAAATTCATCCACTGCAAAGATCTTATCCTTAGTTAAAAGAATGGGTGGAAGCAAAGGCTTACCATAGAGAATCTCAAAAGGTGCTTTCCCCATCGATGAGTGTATGGTATTGTTATACGCATACTCGACAAGAGGCAAATATTTCTCCCAGTCAGATTGCCGGTCTGACACATAAGCTTTTAACATATCCAATACTGTGGAATTGGCTATCTCACTTTGCCCGTCCGTTTGAGGATGGTAGGCAGATGAAAAATTCAGCTTTGTACCAAGATTATCCATCAAGGCACGCAAAAAATTTCCTTCCATGCGAGGATCTCGATCACTCACAATAGACTTAGGCATTCCATGATGCTTAAAGATCTGTGCTAGAAAGACCCTAGCCATATGATCTGCTTTGATCGTTTTCTTGACTGGTATGAAGTGTGCTTGCTTGCTAAACCTGTCCACAATGGTCCAGATCACGTCATTTCCAGTCTGAGTTCTAGGGAGGTCCATGACGAAGTCCATGGCAATACTTTCCCAAGGTTCATTAGGCACAGGCAAAGGTTGTAGCAACCCAGGCGTCTTATGCCGATCATACTTCACTTTTTGGCAAACCAAGCATTCCCTGACATACTTATCAATGTCTGCTTTAAGGCTAGGCCAAAAGAAATATCTTTCCATTGCTAAGGTCGTAGGGAGAATACCCCGATGACCCGCATAAGGCGAAGCGTGTGCTTCATCCATGATCTTCTTTCTTAATGGTTCCGCCACACATATGGCCTGATGGTGGTAGAGATAACCGTCCCGAATGGAATAGGGAAACTCATTCTCTCCACGATGTAGCTTTCCCCAAATGGTGGAGAAGTTTGGATCATTCGGATATAAATCCGGTAGGGCTTCTAATTCTTGGTGATACACCGAAGTGATAGCGTTCACCCTTGGCCGCCTAGACAATGCGTCTGCGACTACATTCTTACTCCCAGCCGTGTGAAGGATCTGGAAGTGAAACATAGACAAAAAGTTTGCCCATCTCATCTGCTTCTCAGATAGTTTCTTTTGCGTAAGAAAATACCGCAAACTCTGGTGATCAGTCTTCGTCGCCAGCCTTTGCTCCAGAATCCCAGCGCTAGCTTCTTTTGCTGTTTCCGGCGTCTACCAAACTGGAACGCTGGCTGCCCTTTTATAGGGCCTGGCACCAGGTGGGAATAGAGCCGAAAAAGTAGAACCCTGGCGCCCTAGAGAGAGCAGAGAGAAAGATCGCTGATGCTGGTGCTTTTTAGAGAGAGGAGAGAGAGAGAGATCGCAGATTCAGCCCATGCGTAGGTTTTTAGCGTTGGTTTTTTGAGAGCCTTGCTTGCTTTATTTTATTAATAAAAGGGTTGGTCACTTAAAAGTGACCGGCTACTTTATAAAAGAAAGTGTGAACCTGTTCAAACTTTAAAAACTCACTCAGTTAGTGAAAATAATGCTACACGGACACATTCCAGGCGTTCCCGGGTGGAGGACACGACACAGATGCAATGCAGACACAGACTCCTCGCGGGAAAACATCTGTCCTCCCGCGACTGTTCCTGCTTTTCGCAAAAAGCTTCATTGAACCCATCTTTATTCTTGTGCTTGCGTTCTTACGCGTATTTTCTTACTCTGTTCGGATTTCCTCCTTAGCCTACGGGATGCCCCCTTACTGATGCACCCGTCACCCATCATGTGACGCATCAGGGGCACTCGTAACCCGGCCCTTTCCACCGAACTTACGGAAACTCCTTCACGATGTTTACCGTCACCCATCAAATGACACATCAGAGTTGTCCGTTCTTGATGGCAGTTCCTGTAGCTACAATCTTTTAACAGTTCTTAGTGCACATAACAAAATATCCTAAAAAAGAGATTAATCATTAAAAATAAGAAAATAGTCCAATTAGCAACAAGAACTGTCAGAAATTGGGCGAAACTTAGGCTTCTTTGCCTTTTTCTTGCCCTTTCCGAAGCTTTGCTTTTTGTTTCGCTTTTTCCCTTTCCTGTCTTCTTCGTTCGAGTCAGAAGAGCTAGAACAACCGTCAGAAGAAGAAGAAGAGGAAGAAGATTTGGATACTCCTTCAAATCGCACATGCTTCTTCTGCTTTCGTGCCGAGGCAAAAGTAGATTGATGAGCCAAATAACTCGGGAAGTCAATTCCTTTCTTCTGCTTTTTGTTTGCATCAAAAAGCTGGATAATCCGTGTATCAACCACCTCTTCCAATTCTTGCTCTATAAACATCCTCGGAGTAGGAGGTTTCTTGAGTGCCGGTTTGACGGGTGGTTCTGTGGCCTAACGCCACTGACAGTGCACTTCGTCGAAGGATGTTTGAGTAAAAATTTGGCAAATTTCGGGTCCTTTGGAAGATTGATCATCATCTTTGTCGCATCATCAACCAATTTTCGACGCTCTATCTCTTCAATCTCCGCATGAGTAGGCCGAGGCGGGCCGTACTCCTCGTGAGAATCTTCTTCGTCATCTCTTCCCACATCCCCAGATGCAGAGGAAGTCGACTGATCTTTGTTTGAATCCATAAGTGTCGCGAGAAAAGGATCGGATTTCCCGATAGAAGAGAAATCGGCCGCGCTCTGATACCATTGTAACAGACTTGGACACCCCAAGTCAAGATTGTACCGCGACACAACAGAGATTCACTTTTAAAACAGTTCACAATTGATTCGACACGGCCCGGCGGAGTTCCGTGCCTAGAGATATTGGCCCCAAAGACTAGCGCCCCTTTCGGTTTTTTTTTTTGTATTGATGTGTGCTCAAAGTACAAGGGAGTGGGAAGGGTCTCACTCTCAGACTTTGCGTCCAGATGCTCTGAGAAGTGGGAGCCGAAACCACTTATTTATTCATTACAAGGGATGCCAAAAGCAAAGCCCCAAAAGCTTTCAGTTTTTAAAAATAGGCTTAAAATAAAGCAAAGCCCAAAAGCTTCCCAAATTATGGCTTGCGTAGAATTCCTTGCGCAAAGAAAAGCAAACATGGAATTCCGTACTGTCTGCAGCGTGAAAAGCGGGATCCGTACAGCCAGCCACGTCAGCCTTGTCAGTGGATTTTCCACCGTAGATCACGGAACCTGCCACATCAGCTAGTACTCGCATTTCATGGGACTGTCCCCTACTATGTGTGTGTGTCCGGTCTGTTAGGGCTATGCCATGTCACCGGTTTGTGACAGTTCTCTAGGCTCTTTATCCTTTCATTCTCTTTTAAACTTGACAAAACTTCTTTGACGAAATTATCAGAGTTTACCTTTCATGTTGTACTATGTTAGAGAGAGAGAGAGAGAGAGAGAGAGAGAGAGAGAGAGAGAGAGAGAGAGAGAGAGAGAGAGAGAGAGAGAGAGAGAGAGAGAGAGAGAGAGAGAGAGAAATGTTATATTAATGTCTTCAAAAGGCCAAAGTGACCTATGAGACCATAAAGTTACAATGCGGTGTATCTGATACAAAGTCAGATTAACAAAGTATAAATATTGCGGGATCCGAAACTAAGCAGTACAATGTGAAGTCAATATGGGAGGGGAGTAGAGATCCATCTTCATCTGTACTCTGGACGACAAAAGAGTATGGCTCGAATCCTTTGCTGTAGCCTCCTTCGAAACTGTGTAGCTCCTCTTCTCCATCGGGGTCGTCTAGATCTCCCTCGCTCCAATGCTCGGTCTATGAGAATGCCAGTAGTGCGGGTAGACCTCTCCACTGTTGGCTGCTCCTCAGTCTGTTCTTCTGGGTGTACAATATCTAGTGTAAAGAAATCTGTGATTTGTCTCTGGGGTTGTCTCTTTTCAGCTCTCCTCAGTAAAGTTTCTCTATGCCTGTGTAACTCAAGTAGATATAGCCCAAGACATCTTTGATCCTCATAACTCATGACCCTAGATAGAGGCCCAAAACCTTCTCTGAATAGACAATGAAAACGGCCTCGTATCTCATAGTACACTGTGCAATGACATATGTAATGTACTTCTGTCTCTGGCTCTAGATGGCATAAGTGGCATATCCTGCTATCTGCTAGGGTCCCTCTGGATCTGCCAGTCTCAATCTCAAGCTGATGTGAGTATGTGCGTATCTGGCCAATGGCACAACGCAAACCATGAGAAAGATGCGTGTCCATATAGCTAAGTCGAATCACAAACCCATCCCTCGTGAGGTGGAGAAGATGCTCTCTATAGAAAGCCATCTTTGTGCCCAACTCCTGTAACGGTTCTATCCATGTCCTCCTCGTGTCCAGCTGGATCAGATCCTGACAAATAAGTCTATTAATCTCTACCCGTGTCAGAGACCTCAAGGGTGCCTGTAGAGAGTATTGAAAAGGAGGAAGCCTGTCCATGGTGAAACTATGTGTCAGAAACCATGATGCCATCTGTGCATACCAGCATGATGTATCCCCATTAAGAGCTAATTGTCTGGAGGACTCTAGAGCCACCCTGGCATATCTGTCTCTGGTAGTATCCCACAGACTGTGTACAAAGGAGACTGATCTGGTAAGCGCCTCAATCTCCTTAGGGGGGCCAGCTAATTCCGCTCGAATGATATCATGCGGTACGGAAGCCTTGGCTTTAATCAACCGAGAGATCATAGATACCAGGGGCTTCTCCATACGCCTCCAACCATCCTGGCCTATAGAAGGTCCCCAAACCTGCACCCCATATAACATAGTAGAGGCAACCAAAGTATCAAAGAGCCATAACTTTGTCCTAGGTTCCTGGAACTGAACCTGCGAACACATCCTCTCCATTCCTCCCAGAGCCGCACCAGCTCTAGTAGTCTAGTCTCTGCTGCTCTTCTCAAAGAAAATCTCGGCCCAGTAAAGACTACCCCCAGGTAAGTGTATGCATCTGTATACTCCACAATCTCCTGACCATATTTGAAAGTAGGTACTGATCTCTTGACCCATTGCGGTGTGGTGTTAAATACCATAACCTTGGTTTTACCTAGCTTTACACACAATCCACTATCCTCTGCAAAACTGCGTAGTGCATCCAAATGTCGTTGCATACCTTCTGGTGAGTCAGATATCGGCACAATATCATCAGCATATAGCAAGAATGGGATCCACGTCCCTGCCAGCTGGGCACCCTGTCACCCTCTCTGTCAATGTAATCAGACACCTCATCAACATACATACCAAAGAGAGTAGGAGACAATGGGCAGCCCTGTTTCACTCCAATAGTAGAGTGAACTAAATCAGATACCCCTTCCGGAGTGTGTACATGTCCCACCACTGATCTGTACAAAGCCATAATCTCCCAAATCACCTCTATGGGCACCCCCATCTCCTACAATCTGCGCATCAATCGAGCTCTTGGTACCATGTCAAATGCTTTGCGAAAATCCACAAAGCTATAGTAGATCCGTCTCCCATGTGCTCTGCCCTCCTCAATGATGGCCCTGAGTGTCAGAACATGATCAAGAGTGGAGAAACCCCTCCTGAAGCCGGCCTGACCCTTTGCTCGTACACCCTCGCCCTCTGCCCAATTACTCAAGTGTTGCTCCAGAATAGATGCATACAACCGTGCCAATGTGTGTCCAACCTTAATAGTACGGTAGTTCCCAGGCTGTGTAGGGTCACCAGCCTTGAAGATGGGCACAATAGTAGACAACCTCCAAGTCTCAGGTAATCCCTCACACATGGCATGATTGAACAACACTGCGAGAACCTCCATCAGCATATCCCTGGCATGTATAAAGTGCTCCGCTACTAGACCGTCATGATCATATGCCTTCCTGGTCCTCATCTTGTCGATGGCCCTTTGTACCATCTCAGGTGTAAAGAAAGTGCTCGTAATTGGGCAAGGCTTGTTAGGGTCTGGAAGGGGTTCCTGTCCAGGAACCGTATATAATGATGTCGCATATTGGCCCCACATATCAGGTGAAGTAATCACTAGGGGAGGGGAGTGCTCATGGAAGAGTCGCCATGCCTCTCCTGAGTCCCTACTCAAGAACATCTGATATATGTCTCGCTCCATCTGAGCTAGGCAAGCTCGCTTCTTCCGTCGCACAAGGCGTCGGAAAGCAATCTGAGACCGTCTGTAAGCGATGACTCCTAAAAGAAGATCCCTCTGAAGCTGGGCTCTCATCTCTCTGCACTCCTCATCATACCAACTATTCTGGGGCATGCTCCCAGAATGTCGTCTCTTGCCCGGCTGAGTGTGTGGGTATGCCACTGATGCAGCCCCATGCAGTGTCTCAGTCAGTAGAGTGGTGCACTCCTCCACTGAGAGGCCTTTACCATTTGTGCCAGCTGTGCCTTCCAATAGACGGTCCCCGATCTCCTCTGTAAACGAAATCAGTCTCTGGTGTAAATGTATAGCGAGTGTGTAGCCCGTTCGGGCATTGAAGTCCCCTAGTAGAGAGAGTTTTCCTTCCTTTTTGTTTTCTTTTTTTCCTTTCTCGTATGCAAGCTTGGTGTGTGTGTGGGTGTGTGCGAGCTTTTGTTTTTTCTTGTTTCTTGCTGGGCCTCGGTCTGAGGCCAATCCAAAGTTTTCCGAGGTGGCCCTTCCACCATCTTCGGTTTCCCTTTTTCAAGGGTCTTTTGAGTATCTTCTGTACCTCAAGTTGAGAGAGGGCAGGCTATAGTTCTATCATGTGTTTCCGTGGGCGATCAAGCTCTTCTTCTTGTTGGAAAGACGGATGTATGTTTACCAAGAATCATCTCTCCTTATGGAAAAGGAAAAAAGAGAAGACCTTTCTCTGACACCACTGTAGCCAAGAATAGCTATCTCTAATTCGTTCTGTCTTCTTTCATGCAGAGATCCTTATATTTGCTGTTATCTAGAGTGCCAAAGAGAGGTCGTCCTTATTGGAATTTAGCCTTCCAGAGATTTTTTGATGCTGAAATTGTTTGGATAGCCAGCCTATGCGCGAAATGGGGAAATTGAGCTCTGTAACAATAGCCTACGCCAGTTTGTCACTAGGAAAATTACATGAGCGCTTATAGCATGAGTGGAGGCTCTCATCCTAGCCAAACCCATCAAGCCACCGTCATAGGGAAGATTCAAACACATCAAAGAAACCATACAGCCACCCCCAAGGAGAGGACGAAACTGAAAACAAAAAACCAGCACACAAACGCAGATAAAACGGAACAAACCAAAGGAACTCACACCTAGGCGCACACATCCACCACCACGCCACACACACCCCGCCCAAATGTAAGAATAAAATAAAAGCAAACAAAAAAAAAAGAAAAACAAAACAAGCAGCAAATTAACACACACACACACATACTCAACAAGTAGTAACCAAGCAACAAAACCTCGGAGACATCCTGCAGTGGGAACTTCTCGTCAACATTAAGAAGACTCTATCTCTTCGCCCAATTAAGTTCCGATTGCAAGATTTCTCCGAAGCTATGTTGAAGCCTTAGTTTGAGGTAAATCCTCCGTGTGCGGCTCTGGAAGATTTTGAGATGGCTCTTTGACCATCTTCTGTCACGAGGACGTGGCAGTTATTAACCATGTCACAGAGATGTGGCAACTGCTAACCTTGGTTGTTGGTTTCTTTCCAATGGGGTTTATTTTATTTGTTTAAGACCCTCTTTTTGAAGTTGCAAATGGTCGGACATTGTATGGCCAATGTGAACGGTAGTTTCACCCGCAGACGGGAAGTTGGTCGGCGCTGGAATTCGTACAGTAAGAGGATGTCTAGGCTCAGAGCAAGATCATATAGGTCCCCCCGTCGCACTTAGCAAGTTGGTGGATACTAGGAAGTGAACTCAATTAAGGCGTAAAGTCAAGGTGGGACTACCAACAAAAAGTATCCGACAGTTGGGCCACATTGCACTTTTGGATGCGGTCCCAATGAGGATAGATGGTCAGAAGACCAGTGGGAGCCCAACGGAAGCATCTCCTAAAATTTAGGGAACTGCTATTTTGGGCCGTGAAATGTGTTCGCGTCATTACCTCCGGTATGACTAGGGGAACATTTTATAACTCTGCCGCGAAGTCAACTGACGCGTCGGTTGGGATATTTTTAAGCGGTGAACCCGAAACGGGAAAATGCTTGAAAATGCGCCAAGTGTCACATTTTGGTGAACTTTCCTCTTGCAGAAAAATGGGCGCTGATTTTTATGCTGGGAGAGGCCTCATTTCAGCTTTTGTCACAGGTTAAGAGCTATGGAGTGCTTTCTTTCCCTCTCATGTACAGTGTGGTGCTAGGAGTGATGCCCTGCACACTACACACTGCTCTCTCTCTCCCCTACGTGCAGTTATGTGATGCCCCACAAGAGGGCTACTCATTTGACTGATGTACAGTTGTGTGGGTTCATGCTTTTGTGCTGAGGCAAGAGCCTCCTTGAGCAGGAACAGGGGTAGCTAGCTGCTGCTCCAAAGCAGGCACTGGTGAGGGTCATAACCTCACCGAACAGGTGCAAAATCAGCGCTGTGTATGCGCTGTAAATTCACTGTTTTTCAGCCGTACGGACGCTAGGACCATTGGGAATCGTGCCCCACTGGCAGAGGACAGTTAGGGGCTGAAAACAGGGCAAAAACCAGTAAATACAGCGTGCTGAATTTACTGTTTTTGGACAGGAATCAGAGGGTATGCGACAGTGCAAGCGAGTTCCAGCAGGGGAATTGGTTTCGCGCAAGTTTTGGGGTTGTTATGCTGCCGAAATTTGGCCAAATCAAATGGTATCTAGGTGGATACACGTGAAGGATTCCGAGGACCTTACCTTGTAATTTACCCTCCTAAAGAATAAAGAAATACCGAAAGGGGCGCCAATTTTGGGGCCTACAGGTTGTCGGCGTCTGCTCGGAGCATTCTAGCTTCCGGTCCGTGTGTGAATTCAAGTGTTAACTCCCGTCGCAGGTTCTCTTTGCAAAGTGCTCTGTGTGTGTGTTTAAAGTAAAGAATTTCGGGTGAAAGCCAACGCCTACCGCCCTACGGGACGGTTTCATGGTTCCATTGCCGGGATATCAATCACTTTTTCCTCAAAGAGTGAGCCTGGATTGTTCAGGGTAAAGACACACAGTGCAAGAACGCGGGGATTACACTATGGCCGACAAGGGGAAGGGAATTATGGAAGAGGGTTCCTCTCCAAAGGACAGGCAGGAGATTACTATGGTTTTTGAGATTGGCGAGAGCTCACGGCCACGTCAGTCTGTACCTCCTGTCAACGTGAATGTCCCTCCAGTAGTAGAGGGCTTTATGACAGGGCAACTTGAGGACGATGCGTTTAAGACTTAGTTAGTTGCCGCGGTGAATGTCTTTTCGCAGTTGGTGCAGAATCCGAGGTTTATGGAATTCTTGCAAGCGCCACCAGTGCAACAGCAAAATAGGCAACCTACGCCGCGTACGGAGCTTGTTGAAGCTCAAGCCCAGGTACTTCATGAGGCGCAGGAGGAAAGGGAACACTCGCATGTTGCGGAGTCGGGGGCTCCAAAGCAGGTTCCTCCCGTGCTTGAACAGGTGGCTAGAACGCCTATTCCACAGGTTATGCCAGTTCAGCCCGCCACCTTTCAGAGCCAGCATGCTGTCTTGAATGGACAGGGAGCTGGATACCAGGCTATGCACTCAGTTTTTCCACCACCCACGGTACATCCTGGGTATTTCGGGGGTGGATCAGTGTTCCAAAGTATGGCTGGTTATGCGTCTGGAAGTCAGCCGTACATGCCAGGAACAGTGTTCGGGGGTATGCAAGGCATCATGCCAAACCCCATGTATGGTACTATCGGCATGCAGCAAGGTTTCCACGGCAACCAGGGCCAGTTTGGGGTGCCACAGGCTCATTTTGGCATGGCTGGTTTTTCTGGACAGCAGCCAGATATCGCACCTCTGACGCAAAATGTGAATGGCCAACACATGCCGATGATGCCTAGTACAGTGCCCATGTTGCAGACCATTCCGTATGACAATTTGGGGGCACTAGAGAAGCCGAAGGCTTACAAAGAAGGTGGTGCAGCGGTAAAGTTCAGTACCTTCAGTGGTTTCGAGGACAAGACAAAGGCACTCACTTTCCTCCAGCAGTTTGATACAGCTTATGCGGGAGGGAATTTTACAGAGGCCTCGAAGGTCAGGAAAGCTGCCACTTTCTTAAAGGACAATGCGCTGACATGGTGGACGACATTGTTAATGCAAGGACAGGCACCCGCCACTTGGGTTTACTTCAAGCAAATGTTCGCGTCTGCTTGGCTATCAAATGAATTTGAAGCCGATGTCCTGACAGATTGGCACCAGCTTACTTCAGCTTCGTGCAAGAGCTTGCTGGAGTACAATAGGAGGTTTTGTAAAGCGTTACTCTCAGTGACCTCCTACAGATTTGTGCCATTGACAGAGCAGATAGAGAAGTACTGTTGTGGGCTGCCTAAAGGGCTTCACGATTACTATACAAAGAACAGAGTGGCTACCCTTACTCAGCTTATGGAAGTTGCGAACACTGGTCTTGCCTTGTTGAAAGGAGAAGACAGTGGATTTCCGAGCAGTGACAAAGGAGGGCAGTAAAAGAAAAATTCAGCGAAGAAGCCCTTTGTGAAAACGGCTCCTGATGCGTCACAGGGGTCAGAACAGGCCACCAAAGACAAGGATTCAGTTGGGACTTCTGGAGCGCAGGCAAAGAAACAGAAAAGGAAGCCTTTTGTGCGCAAGTCGCTCGAGGAAAAGAAGGTCCTAATGGCTGAGAACAAATGCTTTATATGCGAGCAGCCTGGTCATATTTCTATAAATTGTCCACAAAGGAAAAGGCCAGCTGACTCAGAGGATAAAGAAGACCAGAAAGGCAAGAAGCCTAAACCCACGGCAGGTTTAGTGCTAGACATGGTGGGTGACAGGCCCAGCACAGATGCCAGTGAGTTATGCAGGGCATGGGGTAAAGTTAGAGATCAGACGACACTCATCTTCTTTGATCCAGGTGCCAAAGCCAACTTTATCTCACCAGAGTTAGCTATGAAGCTAGGCATCAAAGCTGAAGAGATGGGGTACACAGCAGAGGCAGGGTTGGCATGTCCTGGCCACTCAGAGTGTGTTACTCCCATCATTGGAAAACTGCGTCTGCATATTCAGTCGTATGTGGACACTGAAGAGTTTTACATCATGCCGCTGGAAGGTTGTGACGCCTTGTTGGGGATCCCGTGGATGTTCCGAGTGCATGGAGTCTTGGATGCCTACAACAAAAAGATCACTGTACAGCATAGGGACAAAACTCACATCTTGGATGTAAAGCTGAAAGGAGAGTCAGTCCCTATTGTATCTGCTTCTGCTATCACTTCTGTAATAAAGAATCATCTTTCTGTGTACTTGATTTTTGCACGTGATGTCTCAGATAGGGATCAGTCAAATTTATCTGTGTTAGATAAAGAAAGGTCAGCATTTTTGCAAAAGTTTAGTGACTGTTTTTCTGATTCATTACCGTCGCAATTGCCGCCAGAGAGACCTGAGGACCATCGGATAGATTTGGTGCCAGGGTGTAGCCCACCAAATAGACCTCCCTACAGGGTTAGTGCGGCGCAGCAGAAAGAGATTATGGGCTAGGTTGAGGAGTTATTAGAGAAGGGGCTGATTCAGCCTAGTTCTTCACCCTTTTGCTCCCCAGTGCTCCTAGTGCAGAAGAAGGATGGCTCATGGCGCATGTGTATTGATTACCGTGCGTTGAATAAGAATACCATCAAGAATAGGTTTCCTATTCCTCGCATTGATGATATTCTCGATCGTTTAGAGGGTGCTGCAATTTTCAGCAGGATAGACCTGAAGAGTGGGTACCATCAGATTCGTATAAGCCTAGAGGATGTGCACAAGACTGCGTTTAGAACGACATTTGGTCTTTATGAGTTTCTAGTGATGCCGTTTGGGCTAACAAATGCTCCTGCCACGTTCAACAGAATGATGGACCGGATTTTCCGCTCGCATCAACAGTTTGTTGGAACATTCTTCGATGACATGATTGTGTATTCGAAGAATGAAGAGGAGCATAGGCATCACTTGACCATTGTGTTCGAAGAGCTGCGCAGTCATAGGTTACTTGTCAATCCTAAGAAAAGTGAATTCTTCCTTGAAGAGATCCACTTTCTGGGCCACATAGTCTCAAAGGATGGTGTTAGAATGGATCCCGCAAAGGTCGAAGCTATCAAGACATGGCCAGACTTGAAGACTGTGCACGATGTCAGAAGCTTCTTGGGATTGTGTTCCTACTATAGAAGGTTTATCAGAAATTTTGCAGAGATAGCATCGCCTCTTCACGCATTGCAAAAGAAAGAGGTCACTTTCAGATGGACCCAAAAAGAGATTTCAGCTTTTAGTCTCTTAAAGGAAAAGTTGACTTCAGATCCAGTTATTGTTCTGCCAGATCTCAGGAAGTCATTTGTGGTCCAGTGTGACGCGTGTGGCAGTAGCATCGGAGCAGTGCTAATGCAAGATGGACGGGTAGTAGCCTATGAAAGCCGAATTTTGCAAGGGCCAGAGAGGACTATGCAAGTCTATGAGAAAGAGCTCTTGGCCGTTATTCATGCGCTTTCTAGCTGGAAGCACTACCTCTTAGGTGCTGATTTTGTTGTCCAAACAGATCATCAGACCTTGCGATACTTCTTGACACAGTCAAAGTTATCCGAAAAGCATATGCTATGGGCAAACATTCTTTCCATGTTCCACTTCCAGATTATGCATATGGAAGGCAAGAAGAATGTTGTGGCTGATGCGTTATCAAGAAAGCCACAAATTTCAGCTGTGTCAATTCCTTATCATCATGAGTTAGATGACATGAAGGAACAGTATACTGTTGATGAAGATTTTGCAAGGATCTTTGAACAGTTACAAGAGGGGCAACATCACGAGCACTACCTCCTCAGAGATGGTTTTATGATGATGCATGGCAGACTTTGTGTCACTAGGCCATTGCGACATAAGGTCATGGAAGAGAGTCATGTCCCACCGTATGCAGGGCATCGTGGCATTGATGCAACAGTTAAAGCGGTAGAGACGTTCTTCTATTGGCCTACCTTGAGGAGAGATGTGGATGCCTTTGTGCGAGCATGAGGCCCATTTTATCCCTGTCAGGAAGAAGATAAAATCTGATCAGATGGCACGCTTGTTCATGTACAATGTGTTTAAGTACCATGATATGCCACAATCGATTATCAGTGATCGTGATCCTCGTATGACCAGTTTGTTCTGGAGAGGATTGTTTGAGAACATGGGCACTACGCTCAAGTTCTCGTCTTCGTTTCATCCACAAACTGATGGACAGTTAGAAGAGGCCAATTCTACTGTCTTAGATCTGCTGAAATGCTATGTGTCAGATAATAAGGGCAAGTGGGAACAGTATTTGCCTATGCTTGAGTATGCGTACAATAATACGGTGCATTCGTCTACTGGCAAAGCACCTTTTGAAATTGTTGAAGGCGGCAAAAAGATTCCTCCCATTTTGCATACAAAGGACAAGATCTTTGAGGCAGATCGATATGTTGAGAACATGGATGAGATGTATAAGAAGATTAAAGTTGCCTTGGAGAAGACTCAGGCAAAACAGAAAAAGGCTGCTGATCGTCACCGTCGTGAATTGTTACTATCACCTGGTGATTGGGTTCTGATAAGGTTCGAAAAGGCAAGGTTAAAGAAGATGAAGGGCAAGGAACGGCTGTTTCCTAAGCTCAGTATGCGTTACTATGGGCCTTTTCAAGTGCTTGGCAAGATCAGCGATGTGGCTTACAGGCTGAAATTGCCTGATGCATGGAAGATTCATAATGCGTTTCACGTGAGTCTTCTAAGACCCTTCGTGGGTGATGTGCCAGAAGATATGCCAGTTGAGGATCAACCAGAAGTTGAGGAACTTGATGAGATCCTGGTACCTGGGCAAGTTTTGGCACATAAGGACAGAAAAGTTAAAAGGACAAGTTGCAAGACGCTATTGGGTGAAGTTCAAGAACTATCCGCCTATGGATGCAAAGTGGATGGAAGAGCATGAACTGTCAGAGTCACCAAATGTATTTCAGCTTTACCTTGAAGCCTTTGGGTTACAGCCTACTTATGCCCCAACCCGACGTGTGCAAAGGAGGGGTAATGATAGAGCTAGTACATCAAATGTACATATGAATTCAGTGCCATAGATGGAAATGGCAAAAGTATGAAGGCCTCATTAAGTCATTTGTATCTATGTATGTTACGACCTTTCTTGTGGATACATGCGATGATAAAAGAGTGTTAATAGCACAAGATCATCAGTGGCGTGTATTTATGGTATGCAATCGAGGACGTTTGCGATTTCAAGAGGGGGGTATGTCACGAGGACGTGGCAGTTACTAACCATGTCACAGAGATGTGGCAACTGCTAACCTTGGTTGTTGGTTTCTTTCCAATGGGGTTTATTTTATTTGTTTAAGACCCTCTTTTTGAAGTTGCAAATGGTCGGACATTGTATGGCCAATGTGAACGGTAGTTTCACCCGCAGACGGGAAGTTGGTCGGCACTGGAATTCGTACAGTAAGAGGATGTCTAGGCTCAGAGCAAGATCATATAGGTCCCCCCGTCGCACTTAGCAAGTTGGTGGATACTAGGAAGTGAACTCAATTAAGGCGTAAAGTCAAGGTGGGACTACCAACAAAAAGTATCCAACAGTTGGGCCACATTGCACTTTTGGATGCGGTCCCAATGAGGATAGATGGTCAGAAGACCAGTGGGAGCCCAACGGAAGCATCTCCTAAAATTTAGGGAACTGCTATTTTGGGCCGTGAAATGTGTTCGCGTCATTACCTCCGGTATGACTAGGGGAACATTTTATAACTCTGCCGCGAAGTCAACTGACGCGTCGGTTGGGATATTTTTAAGCGGTGAACCCGAAACGGGAAAATGCTTGAAAATGCGCCAAGTGTCACATTTTGGTGAACTTTCCTCTTGCAGAAAAATGGGCGCTGATTTTTATGCTGGGAGAGGCCTCATTTCAGCTTTTGTCACAGGTTAAGAGCTATGGAGTGCTTTCTTTCCCTCTCATGTACAGTGTGGTGCTAGGAGTGATGCTCTGCACACTACACACTGCTCTCTCTCTCCCCTACGTGCAGTTATGTGATGCCCCACAAGAGGGCTACTCATTTGACTGATGTACAGTTGTGTGGGTTCATGCTTTTGTGCTGAGGCAAGAGCCTCCTTGAGCAGGAACAGGGGTAGCTAGCTGCTGCTCCAAAGCAGGCACTGGTGAGGGTCATAACCTCACCGAACAGGTGCAAAATCAGCGCTGTGTATGCGCTGTAAATTCATTGTTTTTCAGCCGTACGGACGCTAGGACCATTGGGAATCGTGCCCCACTGGCAGAGGACAGTTAGGGGATTGTTTGGGGCTGAAAACAGGGCAAAAGCCAGTAAATACAGCGTGCTGAATTTACTGTTTTTGGACAGGAATCAGAGGGTATGCGACAGTGCAAGCGAGTTCCAGCAGGGGAATTGGTTTCGCGCAAGTTTTGGGGTTGTTATGCTGCCGAAATTTGGCCAAATCAAATGGTATCTAGGTGGATACACGTGAAGGATTCCGAGGACCTTACCTTGTAATTTACCCTCCTAAAGAATAAAGAAATACCGAAAGGGGCGCCAATTTTGGGGCCTACAGGTTGTCGGCGTCTGCTCGGAGCATTCTAGCTTCCGGGCCGTGTGTGAATTCAAGTGTTAACTCCCGTCGCAGGTTCTCTTTGCAAAGTGCTCTGTGTGTGTGTTTAAAGTAAAGAATTTCGGGTGAAAGCCAACGCTTACCGCCCTACGGGCCGGTTTCATCTGCGCTTTCTCTTTTTCAAGGGTCTTTTGTACCTTGGGTTGAGAGAGGGCAGCTTGTAGTTCTACCATGTGTTTCCTTAGGCGCTGCAGCTCTTCTTCTTGTCCCGCTATGATGGGTATATGTCTCCCAAGAATCGTCTCTCTTTATGGAAAAGGAAAAGGGAGGATCTTTCTCTGATACCACTGCATACAAGAACAGCTATCTTTGACTCGTTCTATCTTTCTTCATGCAGAACATGTCTTTCCTTATATCTGCCTTCTTCTAGAGCGCTGAAGAAGGGTCGTCCTGGCTGAAATTTAGCCTTCTAGAGCTGGTTTGGTTGAAAGTTTTTTGGACAGCAGCTGATGCGTGGAAAGAGGGAAAATTCAATCCTTCGTCCAATAGCCTATGCGAGTCTGCGTGAACGAAACTAACATGAGAGCTTGTCTGAGTGTGTCTACGCGGAGAAGAGTATACACAAGCATTTGTGTACCATCCTCAGCCCCTCCATCATCGGTGTGCTGTGAAGGAGAGTGCATGAGAAGAAGAAGGCTCTTGTGTGCTTTGTGAACCTTTGAGGGGAGAAAATGTTAAAGAGTTAGCATCTTTCTGGATTCATGTAGTCGGTCCCGATATCTCCTAGGGACATGATGTAGGGAGTGAAGACTGTTTTGTGGCTGTGCCCGGCCGGAGTGAGATAATGTCGGGACATGATTAGCCATGTTAGCCCGTGGTTTCCGGCTCAGTCCGTGGCCACTAGGCTCCTGTAGGCTGGGAGTATTTTAAACTATTTTTTCCAGCCTTGCCTGTAGTTTCCCTAGAGCCCTGTGGGCTCTTGGTGCACATATTCCCACCATTTCCCATTTATGAGGTCGTGGGGGACAGGCGGATATCTGGCTGACCAGCACCAAGCAACCTTTGGGGTATTTATGTATGGGTAGGGGTCACTTGGGGAGAGTGTATGTGTACAGACTTTCGCTTGTAGGGCGCCCCTAGTAGGGCAACTTGCGTATTTGGAGCAGCCTCCTTGGAAGCCCATGCATCGTGCATCACTGGTAGAGGAGAACACCAGTGCGCAATCGATGGGCAGCAGGGAGATCTTCCTTGCATTTTTCTTGTTGGGGCATTTGTACAGAGGCAATGTGGTAATCTGGATGTAGCGCACCACACACTTGGTGCAGGCAGTGGTCCATGGAGAGGAGACCCATGGTCTCCAGACGACAGCCACACCATGTGCAGCCTTGATCTATGTTCTCCCTCCAGGTTAGTTCACTTGCCAGGAGAAGTTTTACTAGAGCCTTGCTTTACGAGCATGCTAGGGTTGTAGCCCATGTTGAGACTGAGACAATGGTCTCGTGTGCAGGAGCAGATGGCAGTAGCAGTAGTAATTGTGTGTACCTTGGGTCTATCCACCTATGGCATGTCAGTTCTATGCCGGACCACCCTTGATCACTAGTATGAGCATCTTGTTATCAGCATGGAGGTGCCTTTCCCAGATTTCTCTCTCTCTCTCTCTCTCTCTCTCTCTCTCTCTCTCTCTCTCTCATATTCTCAAATATCTCGTCTCTTTCTATTTCAATGCTCTCTTCTCCACAATCGGCTTGTATATGTATGTGGCATTGCATCAGAGTCGAGCCAGACGGGAGTTGAGGTGCCCACCCGATTGGAGGTCAGTTCATGTCTTCATTGCATCTTCCGTTGCCTATGCTGAGATGGTATCAAGGCCTTAATTTCACGACCGCTTTGCATGCTTGGTATTGGTTGATCTGGTGCCGTCTTGGACTTGATTGAGAGAGAAGCAGCTTGCTGTTTTCCTCCAGTTTGGGGCATATTTGGGTATGTGGAGACCATGGGCCCTTGTTTGCCATAGTTACACGGAACGGGAACGGGGGCCTCCAGAGCGTTCCCAAAATGGGGGGGCCCCGGAACAGCGGAACGGGAACGGGGGCCGGAACGGTGAACCTAAAATATGCCATGGGGGGGACCTATTTTGACTCTTTGAGAGCTTGAGGGTTTGGATTATCTAGGAGAGGATGGGAAGGATACCCACCTTCCCCCCCAATGAAGCTTGTAAGTTGTGCCATATTGATGGCGCTTGAGCCTTGAGATATTGATGGTTGCCCGTTCCGCTTGAGCCATATTGATAGCTTTTAAAGAAAAAAGGAACCCCCTTCCCCTTGTGTGAGTCTTGAGAGGTTTGAAATCTCCCCCAAACTGCCACCTCTCTCACTCTTTCTTTGTCTCTCTCTATTTTTTTTCAATTTTGCTGCCTGTTCCACCAGCCTGTTCCGGATGCCCGTTCCGTTGTTACGTTCCGGATCCGGAACATTTTTCCATTCCCGACACCGTTTCACGGCACAGAACTGGCCGCCGTTTTGGTACGATTACCCCCCATTCCGTGTTACTATGTTGTCTACGACTTCCCCGTCTCTTATCCTTGATTAACCTGACCTCTCCTCACCGAGGGGAACCCCTTAGAGGTTTCAAGATGTGGGGCATTGCTTGATTGTTTTGGTTTTCCGTGATGGGGTTATCTTTCCCACAAGTGGAACAAGCATGCTGCTTTTGGATCCAGAGGGAGAGCCATTTTTTACCTTTCTTCTTCATAGAGAAGTGTTTGGACAGCAGTGATATCTCCTTCAACACTTCTAAAGTAAGTTTCTACGATTGTGTATTCTTCGAGGAGATGGATTGGCAGATTTGCTGTGGCTTTTGCAATCGCATGTCTTTCTTGGAATTGTCGACGGAACTATCTATCAGAGGGGTAGCAGTTTGATAATATTGTTGCACTGCTGTACTAGATTGTGGATTGTGGATAACAAAGGGATATTTCTTTCCTCCTAGAAGTAGAGGATGTACTTTGGTTTTTATTTTCTATGGAAGACTTTATTCCATCTGGGTAACCTGTGACAAAGGAGCGGAGGGACTCTTCTCTTGTGCAGTCCCATCTGCACCAGATTCAACCCTGCTGACCTCCGTGATCTCTCGGAATAGTCAACGCTAAACTGAAAGCCTCAAGGTAAAGTTCTAGCATCCGAGGAGTATCTGCTAGGTCCTCCTCCATCCACTTCGCATCCAATGCCAGTATCTGTTCCAGGACGAGAATCTCCTCGCTATCTTCCACTTCAGGTTTTCCTCAGGCTCCCTGTCAACTGGCACCTCACCCTTGAAAGGTTTCAAGAGACTCACCTGAAAAGCATTGTGAGTCTTCCAAGGATGAGACAACTTCAATCTGAAGGATACATCATTTATCTTCTCTTGGATCTGGAAAGGGCCACAATATCGCATACTTAGCTTTGGAAAAAGCCGCTCCTTTCCCTTTCGTTTCCTCAGGTGTTCCTTCTCAAACCGTAAGAGCATCCAATCATCTTCCTTTAGTTGCAAGTTGCGTCGATGTTTATTGGTTGCCTTGTGATGCCGTGCTTGAGACTTCTCAAGAGCCTCGCGAATGTTCTTGGCAAAAGCAGCGTTCAGATCTCTCGTATATTGATCCACTTCAAAAATCTTATCTTTGGTGCTTAGAAACAGAGGAACCTTCTTAGCACCCTTGATTACTTCAAATGGTGCCTTCCCCGTCGATGAATGAAGTGTGTTGTTATAGGAAAACTCCACCAAGGACAAATACTTTTCCCATTGAGTCTTTTGATCCGAAATATAAGACTTTAATAAATCCAAAACCACTGAATTAGCTATCTCAGATTGCCTATCTGTTTGCGGGTAGAACGAGCACGAGAACTGCAACCGCGTGCCAATTCTCTCCCAAATTGCCCTCCAAAACAAACTAGTAAATCAGGGCCTCTGTTCGAAACAATGGGCTCAGGCATGTCATGTAACCGAGAAATCTGTGAAACAAACAGTTTCGCCAAATGGTAAGGCTTAGCTGTCTTCTTTATTGGAATGAAATGGGCGTGCTTAGTGAATCTGTCGATGTCCGTACAAATGTCATCATGCCCAATTTGAGTTTTGGAAAGAAATCGACCACGACGCTGTTCTTGTGGAACCAAGGGATTCCTAGGAAGACGTCACACCCTTTCAAAGCATGATATAAAGTCCTCGTGCCCTAAATACCTCTGACAATGCAAACGTAGTTTGCCAATGACAAATGTAATGGCAACATTCTGTCCGGGTGTCGCTAGAACAGCCTCGGCTCGTGGCCCCATTAGTCTCAATTCGGTTGAAACAAAGTTGGCCTTGGCTACTTCATCAAGAAAATAAGGGCTTCCTGGTCTCGCACTTTGTCTCATTCTGTGTAAAGTTTAGTGCTTTCGTTCATCTGATAAGGGAGCGGCGGTTCTCACAAAATCCAAAACAAGTCCTGTTTTCGTCTTTCCTTTTCTTCCGTGCTCGGCTACTGCTCTGTAACTCTGGCTTAGCTTCTGGTGGTCTTCTAGTTCATCTTCTTTTCAAGAGTTCTGTCCAGCTCTTTCTGCGAGTATAGGTTCCGCTTTTCTGTATTCGTCTGTCCTTTCAGCTTTCTTCTTGACTTGAGAGGAGAATCAATGGCCTCACGCCATCTTGAGTAAATCTCATCAATCGGCTAATTTTTCAGGTGTTTCGTAAATCTCGTCTCCGGAGTACTTGATAAGTCTTTTTACACATGTGCCAACCTACAGGTGACGCTTGTACTCCGCTTTGGCAAACTTCTCTGTCGGAAATTCATCCAAATCTTCATTCTTTTCTTCAGTTTCCGCGATGGATTTCAACTTTTCTTTGCCCCCTCCCCCCCCTCGAGAGGTGTTATCTTTGTCAAATTCTCCTCGAGAACCCATGTGTAATTTGGGGTTCTTTAGGGCTTATGCCCTGTAAGACAGAGCGATGAAGACGGGAGCGCGTCCGATGCGCGATGAAGTAAGGGTGGGAGTGGCTAATAAGTATGGGGTCTAAGAATTAGTGTGCTGCAAAAGGGATTGGATCCTCCGTAGAAGAAGAATCTTTCTGATCTTTGATACCACCGTAACAGGCTTGGATACTCCAAGCGAGAAATCAATAGCAACACACGAACAAAAACTTCAAAATCACTGAATTTTAATAGAGAGAACGATAGAGTCGACACGGTCCGGTGTAGTTCCGTGCCTAGAGGTATTGTCCTCAAAGCCTGGCGTCCCTTTCGGTATTTCTTTATCATTAATCATTGCAAAGTAAAACTCCCGAGGGACCTTTGCTCCTAGATGCTCTGCAGAGTGAGGCTCCAAGGGCTCTTTTATTCTTACAAGGGATGTCCCAAAAAAAGCAATTAGTTCCAAAGCATCTTGGATCCAAAATCTAGTGCCAAAAGCTGGCAACGCAGATCGCCGAAATTCGTACAGGTGCCACGTTAGCAGTCCGTGCGATTTGCGGGCTATCCGTACAATTTTGCCACGTCAGCATCCTTATGCATTTAAAAGTCTCTTTTGTCCCTTGGGTCCCGTCCGATGGGGTACCATAAGTTGGTACAACTTAATAGCTTTAAAAATCTTTATTTTAGGCTCCTCGAAAAGGTTTTGTAAGTTGGTAAAACATTATCTGCATCCTTCTCTAGGGGTTGGACCTCCCTTTGTCTGGAGTGCGTCTAGTCGACCATGCCACGTCATCACTTTGTGACACAAGGCAAAGGCAGACCGCATTCAAGTATCACACCTCTTTGGATCTTTACTCTCAAGACAATTTTTTCCAGAGACCTCTACAAGTTGCAATAGCGATTGGAGCGACTGATTGGTCACTTTATCGAATGCAGTGCCCTTCTTGACCTCATGTTTAGCGGTCTCATATTGCTCCTTCAAAGTGTTGAGGTCAAAAGACTTTACAACTTCTTGTAAGTCTTCATCCGGCTCATCTTCACAAAAAGGATCAATCTTCTCGTCTTCAAAATAGTCTGCCTTCCTCCCCTGCATCTCTCGCTCCTTCATATATTCCTCTAAGAATTTTGACAAAATCTTATTATAAGATATTCTTAATGTTTTCATCTTGTGGTGATGTGGTTTTTGCAGATAAGCTCTTTATTTGTTTGATCAGATCTTGAGGTCCCTGCCTCCTTTTGAGGAGCGGAGTACCTTTGATAAGTCTCCAATCCTGAGACAAAAAAACCAACGAACATTGCCTTAGCTACTACGTAGCCACGGACATGAATCGATAGTGAAGGATTGGTCCTATGTTGTTATGGTGGAGCGTGACCACCATAGCCCTATCTAAACCCTTATCAATTCTACCCAAGAGTATAAACCTTAGAGTGACCAATCTTTGCACTTTTTCCCCCATATTTCAGAGGCATAGCCACCAAAGTTCATCTCTTTTAAGGTTTATGACTAACTATAAAAACTCCTAGCGTTGGAAAGTACTGCCTCATCGGGTCCACCCGTCTTTTGTTACCTAATGACTATCACACTGTTTAAGCATACACGTTTCTTTACTTTATTTGGTACTCGTTCATTAAAACAACCTTTCAAACATTATTACAAACAATAAACAAGTAGTCCATTTTAAACGAACAACTTTTGGATTAGATTCACTTAAGAGTCTCTACTTGCACCATTAGGTCCGATCTGTTGTAAGGTGCAGCGGAATGAATGTTGAACTTTGCTCAAGATGAGTGCTCCGAACTGTGCTCAAGGTTCCTTTATACTTATGGAAGGAAGAGCCTTTTGTTCTTAATTAGAGAGTGCAATGGACACAAACAAAGTGAATGGACACTGTGCGTGAAGGTGCATGAGACTGAGAGATAGAGAAGAGAATACGACACCAGAGACGACGTAAAACCCTCCTCCAAGGGCCTCACTCTCTATGGTGAGAGCGGTCTACTTATGATTGCACAAATCTTTACAATGCTTGGACTTGCCGGCGATGTCGACGACAATGAGGCGGGCTGAAGTCTGAAAATGCTAATGACTGAAATCTGCAAATCTTTATCTGCTGAATTCTGACTCTATGTCGATGACGACAACGATGCAATGATGACGCGCTGAAAACGCAGATGCTGAAATCTGCGTTTTCCGGGCTGAATCTGTAAACCTTGATGGATTTCACCGTGCGGCGAGGATCTGCTGCGGGAAGGTGAGATTTGCGCGGCTCGGGACTGTTATCGAGGGTGCTAACTGCTGAAAACTGAAAATGCTGGTCTTCTTGTGGCCTTGTCACGACGGAATTGCAAAAACGCTGAGGTCCAGGATGATCCAAAAACGCTAGGGCTAGTTTTTGTCTTCTGCTGCTGCCGGTGGCCTTGCAATGCAAAACGCTAGGCTGATCTGCTGTGGTCTTGTCGCCAGGGTGATGCAGAAGCAAAAACGCTGGCTGATCTGAGTTCTTGTCCAAAAACGCTAGCCAATCTGCTGTGGAGCAAAAACGCTAGAGGTCCTTGGGGTCCTGCTGAGAAGTTGCCTGTGAGCAATGCTCCTGCTGCCTCTTCTGCCAGAAAGTGCTAACTCTGGTTTGCTTATATATTATCTTAGCAAAATTGCCCTACCTAGTTCCCAACAAAAGTCACTTAATAAATAAGTGAAAAATGTCAAAAATAGGGAAAATAGGTTTAATGCACTGGAAAATTCCCCTGATGGATTATGATGGTAATGCTGATGATCATGCTGTGTGCAACCGGAGGATATGCATCTAATCTAAGTGTCTGGGCATGCATGGTCTGCGAACAGAATCACAAAAGTGCCAGAACACTTCCTATTCTAGACTGACTTGACCTAACTGAACCCTGGTCATGCTGTAGCTTGTCCACGGACACATAGGGTTGGATGTGTCACGTGACGTCCACTCCTTTTCAAAGTGAGGTACTGGTTCCGAACTATATGGCGTCGAGGGGGATCGCCAACAACATCCGGAATCCTTGAAAGGACTCTTCGCCGGCCCACTCTGAGGTGTGGGTCGTGCGATACTTGAACTTCATAAAAGTCTGCAACGCTTGCTTCTTTGGGCTGCGTCGAAAGCAACACAAAATCTTCTGTGGCTCCTTCAATGCTTCAACTTCGTCTAAAGTCATGTTTCTTCCTTCTTCAAGAATCTCCATGGCTGAAAATTCCTGAAATCACTTCCAACGCAAAACCATGAACATACCCATTCCATGTAAAGTGATTGGAAAAAACCTGTCTTCTCTAAAGACTGTGCATGCAATGTAGAAGAACATAGAGACGGAGTGACAAACCGTTCATCAAACACATGCAAACAATGAGATCGAATCTTTTCTTTCAGATCTAAATCAATCAACTGTGGAAAATCATAATGGAAATGCCTATGCTTGATGCTCAATCCTTCTTGTGCTCTATCTACGACCGTGTCATGACAAGGAAGAGACATGGAAAGTGACTTCCTTGAATGCATACTTTTTAGCTTTCCATGAAGAATCCGCATACATTCGTGTTCATTCATGAGTGAAACGTGTTCAATGTACAATATGTCATGCTTAGGAAAAGGGGTCACATAAATACGCTGACTAAAATACAGGAAACGATCATGAATGAAACACTCGATCAATGCGTGCTGACTAATCATTCGAACACAGAGTACTCGCTGTGAGGGTTCTTTGGACCTAGTCTCGAGAGCCAAGATCGGTTCTTCATGATTAATCGAATATTCCTGTGGGGGTTCTGTGGACCTCGACTCGAGAGCCAAGATCGGTTCTTCGTGATTGATCGAATCTGCAATGAGGTTAGCTTCACTAGAGAATGCATTAACTAACACATCATCCTTGTGAACAATCACATCATCTTTATCGTGCAAAACATCATGCTTGTGAGAAATCACATCTTGATCATACAAATCATCATGCTTATCACTATCATGCAATTCATCATACTTATCATCATTCAAATCCTCATGTGTGTAATGCTTTGGAGGAGAAGAGACTGAGAGAGTCTCCTTCTCGTAAATCCATTCAATCTTCGCCTGCACATTAGAAATGAGAGATAGAGAATGAACGACTTGCTCTCCACGAATGACAATGGGAGAGTCACTTTTGGCATTGAAAGTGAACGTATTTTCCGCCCAATCAATGAGAGGGTTATGCTCACGAAACCATTGAATGCCCAAAATCATATCACATCCTGAGAGAGGAGAGACAAAAAATTTTCTACGGAAAGCAGCTTGTTGAACTTTAAACAACACATCAAGGCACTCTTTTGTGATGAGAGAGTCCATACCGAGAGCGAAGCCAGAGACCTCGAGAGGAGATTTCTGACTAACCTCTAGGCGGGCTCTCTCAACAAGAGAGGGACTGATCACATCATGCATACTGCCTGGGTCAAACAATATGATAAAACGCTGCCCCATCATATGACCATAACATTTAATGAGAGACTCATCAATGGGAGGGTCAGGAGAAACTTGGGGCACACTAGTGTTGTCCTTGATTGCATTGACAGAGGAAGTGGGTTCTGTGGATTCTTTAGATGCATTCGATTCAAGCTTAGGACATGTTCTTTTTATGTGACCCTTAATGTGACAATGAAAACAACGACCTTCCTTAGAATAAGTGTTTTGCTCTTCCGATGTGATGTATCCTGCTAGAATTCCTTGTTCTACCTTTTCATCTAGATTGAGCTTAGGTTTAGCAATTGTGTTAGCCTTACCCTTAGGTTCATTTTGAGAGTTCTTTTCTGAGAGACTATTGGAAGATTAGTTAGAAGAGTTACCGTTCTTACCGTTCTGAGGGTTCTGAGAGGTACTTGTCGAAGTCTTGTTTTCCTTAGGCTTTTCCTTGTTGTGCTTCATGTCCTGTGCGAGAGCAATCGCTACCGCCTTGTTGAGATTGATTGGATCAAGCACCTCGACATCATACTTGATATACTCGTCCAATCCATAAAGGAATGCCTCTTTGCGCTCATCATCTGACTTGCATAATTGGGTACCTAGCTGCAAAACACGATTAGAGAAAGACATAACTGGCATACCATTTTGCTTGAGAGCGCGCCAATCGTCCTTCAATCGTGCGAGGTACTGAGGTGGCATAAACCACGCCTTGAGCTTGTCTTGGAAATCAGCCCAATTGAAGGAAAGGGACGTGAATTCGTCGGTTTTCTCTAGGTGCGCGGCTAACTGTGCCTCTTGCCATGCGTGGTACCAATTGATGGCATCACCCGCAAGGTACATAGCTGCCGTCAAAACCTTGCTATTTTTTGTCTTCTTAGTTGTCGCAAAATAAGCATTAAATTGATGCAACGAAGAATGAATAACCGTAGCATCCATCTTACCGTCATACTTACTGAAAGTCAACTTCTTTGTGACTGGGTTGTTGGAGTCCGAATCGCGGCTTGCGCCACTTGAGGTACTACCAACATCTATGGCTGGTTCGAACTTCGAGGCAAGAACCTGTCGAACCAATTCTTGCGTGCGGAGGTCTCTCTGAACCTCACGATCAGCCTCAAAGGCCGCTCGTCTTTCTTCGGCTGTCTCCTTTCTTTGTGCTTTTCTTTCTTTTCGTGCATCGCGCTCGCGTTCCAAAGTAATGCGAATCGCTTCTTGTTGTACCAGTGCAACGCGATTTGCTTCTTGTTGTTATGCCATCATGTCCATCATCGATTTCACCAAAGCTTCCATAGGATTTGGTGCAATCCCTAGTGTAGATGGCGAAGGGGGAGAGTCAGGAAAACCTCCATGGTAAGGAAATTCTTCTTCACTACTTTCATGCCCATCACCTCCATGCGAAGTATCCATTCCGCTTCGGGTGATGACCATGCACTGTGATCTTTGGTTCGTAAGTTCACGAGGAACTTGGGTTCTTGTGGATCTTGGGTTCTTGGGGTTCTTGAGGTTCTTCCTTCGCTTGCAATCTAGGTTAGAGAAGGATCTTTTCTTTACCCGAGTTCGGCTCTTTTCCGCGGGCCCCTTGGCGGCCTTGCTCTCACACCAAGGTTGCTTTTTCCCACCTCACGTCGGAATCTTGGGTTACATGCGACCTCAACAAGCAAAAAAAATTATGTGGTCCTTGTGGTTCTTTCCTTGAGTGATACAGAACACTGCCAAAGCTCTGATACCAATGTAAGGTGCAGCGCAATGAATGTTGAACTTTGCTCAAGATGAGTGCTCCGAACTGTGCTCAAGGTTCCTTTTTACTTATGGAAGGAAGAGTCTTCGGTTCTTAATGAGAGAGTGCAATGGACACAAACAAAGTGAATGGACACTGTGCATGAAGGTGCATGAGACTGAGAGAGAGAGAAGAGAATAACACACAAGAGACGTAAAACCCTCCTCCAAGGGCGCCACTCTTTATGGCGAGAGCGGTCTACTTATGGTTGCACAAATCTCTACAATGCTTGGACTTGCCAACGATGTCGACAACGATGAGGACGACGACGAGACGGACTGAAATCTGAAAATGCTAATGGCTGAAATCTGCAAATCTTTATCTGCTGAATTCTGACTCTATGTCGATGACGACGGCGAAGACGACAATGCAACGACGACGCGCTGAAAACGCAGATGCTGAAATTTGCGTTTTCCGGGCTGAATCGGTAAACTGATGGATTTCACCGTGCGGCGAGGATCTGCTGCGGGAAGGTGAGATCTGCGAGGTTCGGGACTGGTACTGCGGGTGCTAACTGCTGAAAACTGAAAACGCTGGTCTTCTTGTGGCCTTGTTGCGACGGAACTACAAAAACGTTGAGGTCTAGGCTGATCCAAAAAGGCTAGGGCTCGTTTCTGTCTTCTGCTGCTGCCGGTGGCCTTGCAATGCAAAACGCTAGGCTGATCTGTTGTGGTCTTGCTGCCAGGCTGATGCAGAAGCAAAACGCTAGGCTGATCTGTTGTGGTCTTGCTTCCAGGCTGATGCAGAAGCAAAATTCTAGGCTGATCTGTTGTGGTCTTGCTGCCAGGCTGATGCAGAAGCAAAAACGCTGGCTGATCTGAGTTCTTATCCAAAAACGCTAGCCAATCTGCTGTGTAGCAAAAACGCTAGAGGTCCTTGGGGTCCTGCTGAGAAGTTGCCTATGAGCAATGCTCCTGCTGCCTCTTCTGCCAGAAAGTGCTAACCCTGGTTTGCTTATATATTATCTTAGCAAAATTGCCCTACCTAGTTCCCAGCAAAAGTCACTTAATAAATAAGTGAAAAATGTCAAAAATAGGGAAAATAGATTTAATGCACTGGAAAATTCCCCTGATGGATTTTGATGGTAATGCTAATGATTATGCTTTGTGCAACCGGAGGATATGCATCTAAATGCAAGTGTTTGGGCATGCACAGTCTACGAACAGACTCACAAAAGTGCCAGAACACTTCCTAATCTAGACTGACTTGATTGAACCGAACCCTGGTCATGCTATAGCTTGTCCACGGACACATAGGGTTAGATGTGCCACGTGACATGTGTGTATACATTATTCATAAAAACCCTTACCACCCTGAGCGTCCCATACCGTTCTACAAGTACTCGCTGTGGAAACGCCACCTGACGCCTCGACAACTGGCACCTAATGTCAGCACTAATAAGTAGAGAGTCTTGAGAGAAACCATACCGAAAGGTATTGGATATACATTCTTTCCTATGACAAACAATTTAACTAAACATACTTTCTTACTTGTCATACATATGCCGAGTTTCTTGGGGTTAAGCCCTTTGGTTTCGATTTGTGTTTTCTTTTTCTAAGGTAATTAATATATCTCTAAGGTTTCGCATATGCAATGAATGCATAATTTGAAATTACAGTACTAACCTGTACCATAGTTCCGATTGGCTCGATTGGTGGAGACATAGCATATTCCGCAGGAGTCCCCACGTTATTCGTGCCAGCTTCATGATCATTGACGCCTTGGGTTGAAGCACGCTTTTGGAGCCATTTTTTGTACTACACTTAGGTTATACAATTAAAATTTTATATTGATCAATTTCTCTATCATTTCCTTGAGAGCTAATGTCAGTTTTACGTTACTTTTATTCTTATATGTTATCTTTTTTTTAATATTATATATTTTTTATTTATTGCTTTTAAATTTAAATAAGAGTATCTTTTTTCATAATAACCATCGATAAACTAATCTAAGGCTAATTTTTTTTATCTTAAATCTATTTTACATAAAAGTAACCTTGTTATTTTTCTTGAATATATTTTTGAGTCAATTTTATAATAATAATATCACTTACAATGCTTCAATTTGTAATTTAATCTAAAAAATTACAATTATTTACTGAAATTTAAGAATTATGAAATATTTTCTGTAGTTTTTACAGGTTGTCGGAGATTTTGGATGATCATGATAAGTTCTAATGCTTGAAATTAAATATTCAATTAATAATTTAATTTCAAATTGGTTAAAAATTAAGCGTAAAACTTGTAATTTAACAAAATTAAATACAAATACTCAGTCCACAACTATATTAGTATGAGATTTATTGTAGAAAATATGAATTAAACTTAATTTTTATAGATCTAAATTTTTCATAATCTTAATTAATAAAAAAATAAGTGTGTAAATTACGAAATTGAATATTTAGAGATGCATTACTCTTATGCATGACATTTTGAATACAATTCTAACATCAATTTTTTTAAATCTATACTTGAGTTAAATCAATTTCTTAGTATTATTCAAAATAATAATTAAGCTAATTAATAATAAAATTGATGAATGAAAATCTTATTATACATAATAAGAGTATAATGAGTACTCTTATGCATTAAATTCTAATTAACTATGTATGTGTTAATAGTTAAACTGTTTTTTATAATCTTGATAATTAGAAAATAATTAAAGAGAGTAGGTATAATTAAAGAGATTATAGTAAAAGAGAAAACATACACATCATTTATAGTTCTAATTAAATGTTTAATTAACATTTATCTTACTAATCTATCAGAGTTTTTGCTCTTTTAGTGGTTGGTGGAAGACTTTTCTCTAAGAGAAGTGGTAGTACTTCGTGAGCGTTATAAAGGCAATCTCTATATCTTAAGTGTGAGTATGGCTGCTCTATTTATAGCTAAAAAGAATGTCCAATTCGTTTTTTTTTTTTGGGTCCTCTAAAATTCATAACCGCGTTTTTGATCTCTTTGTGGTAGCTATCAGCTTGACCAATTTGTCATCATCATAAACAGATAAGGCTACACAGTCCTCCTCATTAATATTAGTCATGACAAAGCTCTCCTTCCATGTGAGTGCATGTGCCACTTTGTCTCCTCCTATGTGACTTTAGGTGATTCCATGTGACTCACAGTGCCACCAAGTGTAACTTTTGACTTTTTAATGATTTTATTTATTTTTTAATAAATTACTTTACATACATAAGTAAAACTTTGCAGTCTTAGAATAAACTTTACAATCTTCAAATAACTTTATAGTAGAATTTTTTTTTTAGAATCGATAAATAAATCTTGCAACAAGTTAGTGTTTTGTATAGCTAAACATGTCAGAATTATGTACTGTAAATTTTAAATTTTAGGTTTTCTCAACTTACGGTTCATAGTTTGTACTCAAATATTTTAAATAATGAGCGATGGTTGAAAAATTCAAATGCGTAATAGTACTTGTATGAAATTCGAAAGTAGAGACCTTACAATCTCCCCAATTTAGAATTTGAGATGACTTCATCTCAAGAATAGTGAAGGGTAATCCTTGAGAAATGTTGTCTCATCTTTCCAAGTAGCATCTTCTACATGGAAAACCTTTCAAAAGATAAAATATTCTCTAATAGATCTATTCCTAAGCTTTCTTTCTTAAGGTTTTAGGATAGTATTAGGTTGAAGCTTTTATTCCAGATAAGAGGAAGAGCATGAAGGACACGTTCGAAAAGTGTTAGTACTTTTATGCCAAAATAAGCTGCATCTAAAGAAAAGCAAATGTACCTTCTTCACTCCTAAGATCTGTTACTTAGGGTTTATCATTTCACTTGAAAGAGTCTCTGTTGACCCCGACAAAGTCAAGGATATTGTGGAATGACCTTAACTTACTTCACAAACCGAAGTAAGAGGGTTCTTAGGTATCACAGGGTGGTATAAGATCTTTGTAAAGGACTATGCTCTTAAAGCTGCACCGCTAATCGATTTGCTAAAGAAAGGAGCTACAATACTTTGACAAGAACAACATGAAGCTTGCTTCAAACAACTTAAGGAGTATCTTGCTTCAGAACCTCTTCTAAAAATTCCAGACTTCACCCAAGAATTTGAAGTGGTCACAGATGCCAGTAACCTTGCATTAGGAGGAGTCCTTACTCAAGAAGCAAGGCTTGTAGCTTACACTTCTCGGAAGCTTAGGATTTATGAAGTGAATTATGCTACACATGATTTAGAATTGCTAGTAGTTATTCACGCTCTCAAGCTATAGAGACATTACCTATTGGAACGCAAATTCCATATGGTAACCGATTATAAGAGCTTTAAGTGGATTTTTATCCAGACTAACCTTAATTAACATGAGACAGAGGAGATGGATAGAGCTCATGCACGAATATAATTTTGATATTAAATTTACACCAGGTAAGGATAATGTTGTAGCAGATGTCGTAAGTCGTAAAGCTTTTCTGGAGGCAATTTTCGTGGCTAACAACCCTATTTTAGACAAGGTCTCGGATGCTGCTGTCAGAGATGCAGACTACCAGATGCTTGCTAGTATCCTACGTGAAGAGAGGGTATCGTCAAATCAGCCTAAACCTCTACATTATTCCTTGGAAGATGGACAACTTTACTATAGATATCGACTATACATACCTAAGGATTCTGCCCTAAGGAATGCTATCCTATATGAAGCACACGATGGCCCAACTTCAGGAGATCCCAATTATGCCAAAACTCTCAATGCAGTTCGCAGAAGTTACTGTTGATAAGGTATGAAGGGCAATGTCCTTCGCTCTGTCAAGCAGTGTGTCTTGTTAAAGGATTAAGGCGGAGAGACTAAAGATGCCAGGTAAACTACATCCTTTAGATATTTCCGAAATGAAATGGAAATGTATTAGCATGGACTTTATCATCGGGCTTCCTTCTGTTCAAGCTGGCTATAATTCAATCATGGTCATAGTCGACTTGCTTACTAAGGTGGCTCAATGAATCCCAGTCAAGACAACCTTTACAGCTTCAGATATTGCTCGTCTCTTTGTGAAGGAGATTTTGAGAATCCATGGTCTAGCCAAGAGGATTGCCAGCAATCGTGATGCCAAGTTTACTTTCAAAGTTTTGGGTATCATTGTTTCAAGCTACTGGAACTCAGTTATATTTTAGTATTGCTTATCATCCTCAAACTGATGGCCAAACTGAAAGAGTTACTCAAGTAATTGAAGACATCCTCAATGGGTTCAATATCTACTCTTAGTAGAGTATGCATACAATTCTTCTACTTATAGAAGTATTGAAATGACACCTTTTAATTCTCTTTACGGTCAAGAATGTTTATCATCTCTTAACTTTCGGACCCCAACTATAAGGGTAGAAGCCTCAAAGCAAATGCTTGAAGAAATGGAAGCTCAAACCAAAGCTATTCGAAGGGATATTCAAGCGGCTCAAGATCGACAAAAGAAGTACGCAGACTTGAAGAGATCTGACCGGATTCTCAAGGAAGGTCACAATTTCTTATGGGTAAAGCCCAAAAAGAGCAATCTGATTCTCGGAAAGTATAAGAAGCTTAGCTACCGATATTGCGGACCTGATGAAATAATCAAGGTTGTAAGTGATCAAGCTTATAAACTAAAACTTCCTTCCTATCTCAAAGTGCATGATGTATTTCATGTAAGTTTATCAAAACCTTATGTACATAATCGTCACAAAATAGTGACGTGGTTGCCCAATACACACACACCCTTTGGTAATGGATGCAGAGATGATGACGTGGCTGTTTGCTATTGAAAACAGCTCCGCGGAAATATAGCCTCGTTGAAATGCTGACGTGGCAGTCATCGTACAGCAAGGCCCGCTTTTTGCGGCGCATCCCACAGAATTCCGTACAGCCTGTTTGCGTGGACAGTTGGGTGGCAGTTTTGCTTTTTGCTGCTACGCAATTTTGAAAACTGCTTTATTTTATTAGAGCATAAGAGAGAGCCTTTTCTTTCTTTTATGAGGGCTTTTAAAAATACCCAAGCTTTTGATTTTTACCAGCTTTTAGAACTCTGCTTTTAGCATCCCTTGTAATCTTGAAATGTGTGGGCAAGGCCTCACAACTCAGAGCATCTGGACGCAGAGTCTGAGAGTGAGCGTCTGCCCGCACTCTTGTACTTTGAACACAGATTAATATAAAAAGAAATACCGAAAGGGGCGCCAATCTTTGGGGTCAATATCTCTAAGCACGGAACTCCGCTGGGCCAGTGTCGAGTCAATTGTGAAGTGTGAACTGTTTTGAAGTGAATATTTGTGCTGTCGCGGTAGATTCTTGACTTGGAGTGTCCAAGTCTGTTATAGTGGTATCAGAGCACGACCGATTTCTCTTCTACGGGAGAGAGTTCGAGAGCAGCTGAAGACCGTGGAAGAAAAGGAAAGATGAAAACAGGACTGGTTCCAGATTGCGTGGATACCGATCCCAGCATGATGGCCGAGATTACAGAACTTTGCCGAGCTTAAGGCAAAGTGAAAGACCAAGAAGCCCTGATCTTCTTTGATGGAGGAGCCAAGGCCAACTTCATTTCACTGGAATTGGCCGTGCGGCTCGAGATCACTCCCGATCGGACGGGACCACTTGCAGAGGCAGTTCTAGCGGCACCCGGCAGGGACGTAGCCATTACACCTGTCATTGGCAAACTTTGGTTGCATTGTCAGGGGTATTTGGGGCATGAGAACTTTTACATAATGCCTTTGGAAGGTTGTGATGTCCTCTTGGGAATTCCTTGGTACCACAAGAACGCCGTGGTCGACTATCTGGCGAGGAAAGCGACATTGACCACAGAGAAGGGCAGAACCATTGTACTCGATGTAAAACTTAAGGGCGAGTCTGTCCCTATTGTATCGGCTTCGGCCATTTCTAAATTAATGAAATCCAGTCTGTTTGTTTACTCGATCTTTTTGAAAGAGTTGAGTGATGACGATGGGACAAATATGTTTGAACTTGATAAAGAACTTCTCCACGCTCATGCCGATTGCTTCTCAGAGGGCCTGCCATGGAAGTTACCACCCGCTCGTCCTGAAGATCATACCATTGATCTGGTATCGGGAAGCACACCACCGAACCGGCCACCTTATCGTGTGAGCCGAGCCCAGAACGAAGAGATTATAAACCAAGTGAAAGACCTCTTGGAAAAGGGTCTTGTCCAGCCCAACACTTCACCGTATTGCTCTCCAGTGTTGTTGGTTTTGAAGAAAGACGGATCTTGGAGAATGTGAATCGATTATAGAGCTCTCAACAAAATCACCATCAAGAATAGATTTCCGATTCCTAGGATCGATGATATACTCGACAGATTATAGGGATCCTCGTATTTTAGCAGGATTTATTTGAAGAGTGGATATCATCAGATCCGAATCGCGCCGGGAGACGTCTACAAGACAACCTTTCGACGACTTTTGGGTTATTTGAGTTTTTGGTGATGCCTTTTGGCTTAACCAATGCTCTTGCAACATTTAACCGGATGATGGATATGATTTTTCGATAGTATAGACTATTTGTTGGCACTTTCTTTGACGACATCATTGTTTTCTCCAAGGATGAGGCAGAACATAGAGAACATCTGCTTCAAGTCTTTCAAGCATTACGAGATCACAAGTTAGTGATTAATGCGAAGAAAAGTGAATTTTTCCTCCCAGAGATACACTCTTTGAGACACATTGTGTCAGCAGCAGGAGTGCAGATGGATCCGGCCAAGATAGAAACTATCCGTGATTGGCCCGATCTTAAGAATGTCCATGAAGTTAGAAGCTTCTTGGGATTGTGCTCGTACTACAGACAGTATTGAAAAGTTTGCAGAGGTTGCTTCCCCTTTGCATATCTTGACACAGAAAGGAGTGCCTTTCTCGTGGGGACCCTTTGAGACGTTGAAAGAGAAATTGACTACGGGACCAGTCTTGACTTTGCCGGACTTGCAGAAGTCATTTGAAGTATATTGTGATGCTTGTGGTCGTAGTCTGGGTGCGGTCTTAATGCAAGAAGGCCATGTCATTGCTTACGAGAGCCGATTGTGCTCAAGGCCGGAATTGACTGCACAGATTTATGAGAGAGCTTTCGGCGGTTATCCATGCTCTTACTCGGTGGCGGCACTACCTACTCGGAGTGGATTTTACTGTCTTTACAAACCATCAAAGTTTACGCTACTTCTTGTCATAGAAGCAGCTATCGGAAAAGCAGATGCGGTGGGCGAACATCTTGTCACAGTTTCACTTCCAGATTGTCTATCTGCAGGGACAGAAGAATTTGGTGGCAGATGCTTTGTCTTGGAAGCCATTGGTTCTGGCTATTTCCGCAATACATCATATGAGCTTCGAGGATATGGTCGATCAGTATGCCACAGATACAGATTTTGCAGACATTTTCACGCGGATACGGGATGGGGAGATAGTAGCGGGATATTCCATTCGGGATGGCTACTTGATGAGAAAAACCATGTTGTGCGTTACACAGCTGTTGAGGGAAAAGGTTATGACTGAATGCCACTGTCCACCGTTTACGAGTCACAACCGCATTGCTACCACCTTGAAAGGGGTAGAGAAATACTCGTCTCAAGAAGGATGTGGACGAGTTTGTGCGCAGTTGCTTGGTATGCCAAAAGGTCTAGTTTAACAGGCATAAAGCAAAGGGATTGTTACAGCCTTTGCCCATACCCACCCGCCCATGGGAAAGTATTGGAATGGACTTCATTTTTTATCTCTCAAGAACACAGAGTGGTCACGATGGTATCTGGACTGTTATTGATAGATTCAGCAAGCAATCTCATTTCATTCCAGTGAAGAAAACAGTCAAGCCGGATCACTTAGCGAGACTGTCTGTGGCCTAGATTTTGAGATTACATAAGATCCTTGTTCTTGAACAGGTATTGGCACATAAGGACAGAAAAATAAGGGTAAAGTCAGAAAGCGGTTCTTGGTTAAATTCAAGAACTAGCCTGCATTGGATGCGAAGTGGATGGAGGAGGAGGACCTAGCAGATACTCCTCAGATTATGAAACTTTACCTTGAAGCTTTTGGTTTAGCATAGTCTATTCCAAATGGAACCCAGAATTCAGCTTGGCCGGAGATCCGGTGCAGTGGGTTTGCACAAGAGGGGAGTTACTCCGCTCCTCAACAGATGCCTTGAACTTTGAATACTAGAGTCACTGCTGTCTCTGTGAGCTTCAGGGATACTGAGAGCTGACAATATTCTGCTGTATGACGTTATGAAATGGAATTCCCGGATATGAAACTGATTTGTTACGGACTTGTTTTTTAATGCAGGAACTGATAGACGAAATGACTACAGCATTTTGATCCGAATGATCTCGAATAGACATGGTTGCAATAGGGGTTAGTCAATCCGGCATCTATGAGGTCTTGAGTAGATCTAGATGCGATTGCTAACCGCATTGCCTATAAATCATGGTCTAAGATCCGAATGTTGAATGTGATTTGTCATATGATGTCCTATGATGTCAACCGATGTCCTGCGATGTCGTGTGATGTGACTGTCGATTGGTAGATGTGCTAGATGTGTGTTCCTAGTGCGTCGGTACTAACAGTCAGTGTCTGCTAAGACAGTTTATGGCTTTTGTCTGGTTCGCAGGCGTAATCGAGGGCGATTATAATGCTTTCAAGATGAGGGTATGTCACAAAATGGTGACGTGGCTGCCCAGTACACACACACCCTCTGGTAATGGATGCAGAGATGATGACGTGGCTGCCTGCTGCTGAAAACAGCCCCGCGAAAAAACAGCATTTAATGTTGACGTGGAAGTCACTGTACGGCAGGGCTTGCTTTTTGCGACGCATCCCACGGAATTCCGTACCACCTGTTTGGATGGACAATTGGGCGGCAGTTGCGCTTTTTGCTGTCTACGCAATTTTGAGAGCTGCTTTGTTTTTATTAAAGCATAAGAGAAAGAGCCTTTGCTTTACTTTATGAGGGCTTTTAAAAATACCCAAGCTTTTGATTTTTACCAGCTTTGAGCATCTCTTGTAATCTTTAAATATGTGGGCAGGGCCTCACAACTCAAAGCATCTAGACGCAGAGTCTGAGAGTGAGCGCCTGCTCGCACTCTTGAATCAGATTAATACAAAAAGAAATACCGAAAGGGGCGCCAGTCTCTTTGGGGCCAATATCTCTAGGCACGGAACTTCGCCGGGCTAGTGTCGAATCAACTGTGAACTGTGAACTGTTTTGAAGTGATTATTTGTGCTGTCGTGGTAGATTCTTGACTTGGAGTGTCAAAGTCTGTTATATTAACCCTGACGATATCCTTGATGATGAGCAAATCATTTTCCCTGCGTAAGATGTTCTACAACTTCAACCTGATACTATCCTAGAAAACGAGAAAGAAAGCTTAAGAATAGATCTATCAGAGAATATCTTATCTTATGGAAGGATTTTCGTGTAGAAGGTGCTACTCGGAAAGATGACACGACACTTCTCAAGGATTATCCTTCACTGTTCTTGAGATGAGGTCATCTCAAATTCTAACTTGGGGAAATTGTAAAGTCTCTACTTTCGAATTTCATATAAGTACTATTACGCATTTGAATTTTTCAACAATCGCTCATTATTTAAGATATTCGAGTTCAAATTATAAATCGTAGGCTAAGAAAACCTAAAATTTACAATTTACGGTACAAAATTCTGACATGTTTAGCTATATGAAACACTAACTAACTTGTTGCACGATTTATTTATCAATTGTAGATTTTTTTTTTCTAATATAAAGTTATTTAAAAACTGTAAAGTTTATTCTGAGACTGTAAAGCTTTACATAAGTATGTAACGTAATTTATCATTAAATAAATAAATAAAATAATTAGAAAGTCAAAAGATACACATCGGTGGCACATGGAATCACTTAGAGTCACATAAAAAAGGAAAAAGTAAGACATTCAGTCACATGAAAAGGAGAGCTTTATCATGATTAATAACGCTGAGTGGCCTTATCTGTTTATGATGATGACAAATTGGTCAAGCTGATGGTTATCACAAGGAGATAAAAAAACGCAGCTATAAATTTCAGAGGCAAAAATAAAATAATGAGTTGGACATTATTTTCAGCTATAAATAGAGCAGCCATACTTACACTTTGTATATAGAGATTGCTTTTATAACGCTCACGAAGTGTTACCACTTCTCTTAGAGAAAAGGTTTTCACAAATCATTAAGAGAGCAAGAACTCTAGTAGATTAGTAAGGTAAGTGTTAATTAAACATTCAATAAACATTAAAAAAGATATGCGTGTGTTCTCTCTTACTCTAATCTCTCTAATTATATTTACTCTCTTTAATTATTTTTCAATTATCAAGATATGCGTGTGTTCTCTCTTACTCTAATCTCTCTAATTATATTTACTCTCTTTAATTATTTTTCAATTATCAAGATTATTAAAAAATAGTTTAACTATTAATATATGCATAGTTAATTGAAATTTAATGCATAAGAATACTCATCAGACTCTTATTATGCATAATAAAATTTTCATTCATTAATTATTTTATTAATTAGATTAATTAGTATTTTGAATAATACTAAACAATTGATTCAATCCAAATCTAGATTAATAAAAATAGATGTTAGAATTCTATTAGAAATGTCATAGATAAAAGTAATGTATTTCTAAATTTTTAATTAAGATTATGAAAAATTTTGATCTACAAAAAGTAAGTTTAATTCATAATTCTCTAAAATTAATCTCATACTAAAATAGTTGTGGATTGAGTATTTGTACTTAATTTTGTTAAATTATAATTTTTATGTTTAATTTGTAGCAAGTTTGAAATTAAATTATTAATTAATTATTTAATTTAAAATATTAGAACTTATCATAATTATCTCAAGTATCTGACAACTTTGAAAAACTAAAGAAAATGTTTCTTAATCTTTGAAGTTAAATTAATAATTATAAGTTTAAAATTCGATTATCAATTGAAACATTTTAATCAATATTATTATAAAATTGACTCAAAAATTATTCAAGAAAAATAACAAGGTTACCTATATGTAAAATAGACTTAGAATAAAATTATAGTCTTAGATTAATTTAATTGATGACTATTATGGAATAAAATGCTTTTATTTAGATTTAAAAGCAATAAATAAGAAATATATAATAAAAAGATAAAAGTAACATTGCATATGAGAATAGAAATAATATAAAATTGACCTTAGTTCATAAGAAAATGACTATTAAAATTGATCAATTTAAAGTTTTAATTGTATAACTTAAGTGTAGTACAAAAAAATGGCTCCAAAAGCTTGCTCGATCCCAAGGCGCCAATGATCATGAAGCTGGTACGAGCAACGTAGGGAATTCTGCGGAATATGTTGTCTCCACCAATCGAAACTATGTACAGGTTAGTACTGTAATTTCAAGTTATACATTCATTGCGTATGTGAGAGCTTAAAGATATATTAATTACCTTAAGAAGAGAAAACACGGATTGAAACGAAGGGGTTTAATTCAAGAAACTCGGCATACGTATGACAAGTAGAAAAAATTATCTAGTTAAACTGTTTACCATAGGAAATAATGTATGTATAATATATATTGGTATGGTTTCCCTCAAGACTCTCAACTTATTAGAGCTGACATTAAGTGACAATTGCCAAGGCGTGAGGTGACGCTTAGGATGGCACAACTGATGCTGCGGTGAGAGTACATCTAAGATGGTTTAACTGGATATTGCAGTTATGTTTTGCCATGACGTGAGGATGACGCCCGGGTTGACACCGTTGTTGTTGTGGCGGGAGTACGTCCAAGTTGACACAACGAGTACTTGTCGAGCGGTATGGGACGCTAAGGGTGGTAAGAGTTTTTATGAATAATGTATATACATATCAAACCTAATGGCGCAAGTAGAGACGCTAAAGTGAATCTAATCCAAAAGCTGTTGGTTTAAAATGGACTACTTCTTGTTTGGCTATTAATTGTAATATTGTGTGAAACACTGTTTTAATGAACGAGTATCATAAATAAGATAAAGAAACATGTATGTTTAAAAAGTGTGGTAGTAATTAGGTAACAAAAGATGGGCGAGTGCGGTGTGAAAAGTGTGAGAATGATACCCTGACGGTATCATTCTATGGACCGGTGGACCCGATGAGTCGGGTAACTTTCTAGCGTTAGGAGTTTTACAGTTAGTCGTAAACTTTAAAAGAGATGAATCTTGGCGGCTGTGTCTCTGAAATATGAGAAAAAAGTGCAAAGGTTGGTCTCTCTAAGGTTTATACTTTTTTTAAAGTCTCATATTTACACACACACACACATACACTACTTAGAAGTTAGTACTAGTTCTTGAAGGACATTTTACAATGCTACCCTTTGGTTGAAGGATATGTTGACGGGAATCCTTCATGTTTTAAGGGTCTTATGAAAAATTGACGATCATTTGAAAGAGGAATTTAAAAAAATCCTTTACTGAAACACTAGATAGCTCCCGGATGGTGCCGAAGCTTTAAAAAATGAGCCGAAGTTCTGGGCAAACCAGTCCAATTCCTTACGAATGTCCCTCTCAAAGCCAGGCGGAAGAAATTGTTCATAAAATTCATATTTGAATTTAGTCCACGTTTTGGCTTGTGTACCTTCCAGAAACTTGACTAACCACTCGTTGCTTGCCATCTCCTTGAGATACATCCCAACATGACGCAACTTGGATTTTTTGGTGAAGACTTCAAACTGTCTAATGAAAAGAGATGTCTCTCTGTCCTGTGTAATTACCAAACTTGACATCCTTGTCATTGGATTTAAAAACCCGCATCTTGTGGTGACGCTTGCGGTTATCCTTCTTGAACTTGGGCTTCTCTTTAGTATTACTTAGGGAAGTACTAGGAGTTCTCTTCTTTGAAGAAGGTTTAGATACTGTTTGAGAAGTAGAGTAGTATTATAATCATGAGAGTGTGATGGAGAAGAGAGACATGCTTGCTTTCGTTCAGGAGAAAGAGTTCCTTTTTTTGGCCCTTGCTCCAAACCGTTTGTTCCGATCCAAAGATCCCTTGTGCGCTTCGGCCCGTTTTCCTCTTGCGGGTTGTTACCACCGACAAGATTTGCCTGACGCTCATGGGCGTCTGTTCCTTGCGGGTTCTTGATTCCTTCTAAAACCCTTTGGACAGCCGGCTGTGTGAGAAGCTGCTGCAACTGTGGGAGTTGAACTCGTACTTGCTAAAGTTCGTTGTCACGTGACACATCCAGCCCCCTGTGTCCGTGGACAAGCTACAGCATAGCAAGGGTTCAGTCAGTCCAATCAAGTTTAGATTAGAAGTGATCTGGCACTTTTGTGAGTCTATTCGTAGACCGTGCATGCCTAGTCACTTAGCGTAGATGCATATCCTCTGGTTGCACACAGCATGATCATCAGTATTCCCTTCAGAATCCATCAGATTCAGTCAGGGGAATTTTCCAGTGCATTTAGTCTATTTTCCCTATTTTTGGTATTTTTCACTAATTATTTTTAAGTGACTTCCCAACAAAAGTAGTTAGGGCAATTTTGCTAAGTTAATTTATAAGCAAACCCAAGTTAGCACTTTCTGGCAGAAGAGGCAGCAGGAGCACATGCTGAACAGGCACCTTCTCAGCAGAACCCAAGCAGGAACCCCTAGCGTTTTTGGTCCTCATCCTCGCCACACATTAGCCTCAGCGTTTTCAGCTTGGATCATCGCCATCTTCTCTGGCAACCTGGCGTTTTCAAGAGCAGCACATCACCGCAGTCTCCGACACTAGCCTCTTGCTATCGCCCTCTACAAACAGCGTTTTTCAGCCCTTTACAGTCAGCGATTCAGCCCTCAAGAGGAGCAGCGTTTTTCAGCTTTCAATCGTAGGAACAATCAGCGTTTTCAGTACCCTGTCGCCGTAGCCAACCAGCGTTTGCAGCCCTCAGGTACAGCAGCAAAAACGCAGCCTCATAGCAGCCAATACTCAGCGTTTTTCAGCATTCTCAAAACGCAGCCTCAGCCATATGAAAACAGCCCCAAAGTTTGCAGATTTTAGCCCCCAGTTCTCCCAAATTTTCAGCCATAGACTCCTTGGGGACAGCAGATAGAAGAGCATCGATTTCAGCCATAAAGTCTTTATCGTCGTCATCGGCATAGTCCCAAGTTGCATCAGTCCATTGCATACGCATTGTACCACTTTGTGCAATCACAAGTAGACCACTCTCGCCGACGAGAGTGGGGCCTTCGGAGGAGGGTTTTACGTCGTCTCTGGTGTCGTATCTCTCTTCTCTCTCCATCTCTCAGTCTCATACACTTGCACGCACAGTGTCCATTCACTTTGTTTCTGATCATAGCATTCTCTCATAAAGAACGGAAGGCTCTCCCTTCCATAAGAACAAAAGGAACCTTGAGCACAGTTCGGAGCACTCATCTTGCGCAAAGCGCAAACAATCATTCCGCTGCACCTAACATTGGTATCAGAGCTTTGGCAGTGTTTTGTATCACTCAAGGAAAGAACCACAAGGAATTTTTTTGCTTGTTGCGGTCGCACGAACCCAAGTTCGCTTGGGCGTCTCAATTCCTAATCGTGTTTTTGAAGAGGGACAGGAATCCCAAGAAAGAAGGGCTTGTCCAGCCTCCCCTTGTGTCTCTTTTCACTCATTGAGAGCGGACCGTGCACTTAGCGGCCGGCCAATCGACGTGAGGTGGGAAAAAACAACCTTGGTGTGAGCGCAAGGCCGCTAGGGGGTGCGCCCGCGGAAAAGAGTAGAACTCGGGTGAAGAGAAGATCCTTCTCAAACGCGGTTTGCAAGCGAAAGAAAACCTCAAGAACCTCAAGGCCCTCAAGAACTCAAGAACCCCAAGAACCCAAGTTCCTCATGAACTTAAAAACCCAAGACCACAAGAACCTACGACTTCAGAATGATCATCACTCGAAGCGGAATGGATACTTCGCTTGAAAGTGATGAGCATGAGAGAGGCGAAGAAGAATTTTCCCCACCAGGAGGTTTTTCCGACCCTTCCCCATCTATGACACCGATTGGACTAACTCCACTGGAGGAGTTGGAGTTGTTGTTTATGGAACAAAATTTACAACGCGAAGCAAGAAATGCCGCAAGAATGGCAACCATAGCGCGCGAGCGTGAGCAAGCACGCTTGGAAGCCAAAGAACGACAAGCCAAATTTGATCGTGAATTCAAAGAAAGAGAAGCAGAAATGGAACACAGATACGCAAAAGACGAAGCAGAAAGACAAGCAACGAACAAAGCAAGACAAGCAGAATTTGATCGCGAGATCAAAGCAAGAAGGGAAGAGATCTGGCGACTCTTTTCTCAAGCTCAGGACAGATGCAAGAGATTCGGGAAAAGGAGACTCTCTCAGTCTCTTCCTCTCCAAAGCCTGATACACAGTATTTGCATGATTGTGTGAAGCATGATGATGATTTGATTGACAATGATTTGCATGATGATTTGGATGACAAAGATAAGCATGATGATTTGAATGACAATGATTTGCATAATGATTTGATTGACAATGATAAGCATGATGATTTGGATGTTAATGATAAGCATGATGATCAAGATGTGATTTCTCACGAGCATGGTGATTTGCATGATCGAGATGTGATTTCTCACGAGCATGATGATTTGCATGAAGATGATGTGATTGTTCACAAGGATGATGTGTTAGTGGATGCTTTTTCTAGCGAAGCTAACCTCGTTACAGATTCGATCAATCAAGAAGAATCGATCTTGGCTTTCGAGTCGAGGTCCACAGATCCCTCACAAGAAGATTCGATAGCTCCCGAAGAAGCTCTCGAGCCTAGGTCCAACGAACCCTCACAGGAAGTATTATGTGGTCGCATGATTGATACGCACGCATTGTTCGAGTGTTTCATTCGTGATCGTTTCATGTATTTTAGTCAGCATCATTATGTGATCCCTTTTTCTAAGCATGACATATTGTATGTTGAGCACGTTTCTCTCATGGATGAGCACGAATGTATGCGGATTTTTCATGAAAAGCTGAAAAGTATGTATGTAAGGAAGTCACATTCCATGTCTCTTCCTTGGCATGACATAGTTTCCGAACGAGCACATGAAAGTATGAGCACCAAGCGTGGGCATTTCCATTGTGTTTTGTCACAGTTGATTGCTCTAGATCATAAGAGAAAGATTCGATCACATTGTTTGCATGTGTTTGATGAACGGGTTGTCGCTCCGTCTCTTATGTTCATCTATATTGCATACACAATCTTTAGCGAAGACAAGATTTTCTCCACTCACTTTACATGGAATGGGTATGTTCATGGTTTTGTGTTGGAAGTGGTTTCAGGAATTTTTCAGCCATGGAGATTCTTGAAGAAAAAAAAAAGCATGACTCTAGACGAAGTTGAAGCAAGGAAGGAGATTCAAAAGATTTTGTGTCACTTTCGGTGTGGCCCATATAAGGAAGCGTTGCAGACCTTTATGAAGTTCAAGTACCGCTCGACCCACACATTAGAGTGGGCCAGCGAAGAGTCCTTTCCAAGATTCCGGATGCTATTGGCGATCTCCCTCGACACCATACAGTGGTACCAGTACCTCACTTTGAAAAGGAGGGGATCTCACGTGACACATCCAGCCCTATGTGTCCGTGGACAAGCTACAGCATAGCAAGGGTTCAGTCAGTCCAGTCAAGTCTAGATTAGAAGTGATCTGGCACTTTTGTGAGTCTATTCGTAGACCGTGCATGCCCAGTCACTTAGCGTAGATGCATATCCTCTGGTTGTACATAGCATGATCATCAGTATTCCCTTCAGGATCCATCAGATTCAGTCAAGGGAATTTTCCAGTGCATTTAGCCTATCTTTCCTATTTTTGGTATTTTTCACTTATTATTTTTAAGTGACTTCCCAACAAAAGTAGGTAGGGCAATTATGCTAAGTTAATATATAAGCAAACCCAAGTTAGTACTTTCTGGCAGAAGAGGCAGCAGGAGCACATGCTCAACAGGCACCTTCTCAGCAGAACCCCAGCAGGAACCCCTAGCGTTTTTGGTCCCCATCCTTGCCACACATCAGCCTCAGCGTTTTCAGCTTGGATCATCGCCATCTTCTCTGGCAACCTGGGCGTTTTCAAGAGCAGCACATCACCGCAGTCTCCGACTCTAGCCTCTTGCTATCGCCCTCTACAAACAGCGTTTTTCAGCCCTTTACAGTCAGCGATTCAGCCCTCAAGAGGAGCAGCGTTTTTCAGCTTTCAGTCGTAGGAACAATCAGCGTTTTCAGTACCCTGTCGTCGTAGCCAACGAGCGTTTGCAGCCCTCAGGTACAGCAGCAAAAACGCAGCCTCATAGCAGCCAATACTCAGCGTTTTTCAGCATTCTCAAAACGCAGCCTCAGCATATGAAAACAGCCCCAAAGTTTGCAGATTTCAGCCCCCGGTTCTCCTAGATTTTCAGCCATAGACTCCTTGGGGACAGCAGATAGAAGAGCATCGATTTCAGCCATAAAGTCTTCATCGTCGTCATCGGCATAGTCCTAAGTGCATCAGTCTATTGCATACGCATTGTACCACTTTGTGCAATCACAAGTAGACCACTCTCGCTGACGAGAGTGGGGCTTTGGAGGAGGGTTTTACAACGTCTCTGGTGTCGTATCTCTCTTCTCTCTCCATCTCTCAGTCTCATACACTTGCACGCACAGTGTCCATTCACTTTGTTTCTGATCATAGCATTCTCTCATAAAGAATGGAAGGCTCTCCCTTCCATAAGAACAAAAGGAACCTTGAGCACAGTTCGGAGCACTCATCTTGAGCAAAGCGCAAACAATCATTCTGCTGCACCTAACATTCGTCTTTAGCGGTTCTTTCGTGGCTTGTCATGGTTCTTCCCATTCCTTCGCGGAATCGTCCTCGTTTGTAGAAAAAGAGAGGCAACCGAGCTATGATACCTCTGTCACAAACGGGAGCGCACACGAATAATCAACAAGTTGAAAATAAATAAACTTTCAACCAAAAGAGACGAGGGAGAAGAACGACACAGTATTGGGGACCAAAAGATAGACTGGTCCCCCTTTTTAAAGAGAATCTTTTTACAAGCACAAGAACCGGAGTAACCTCTTTGTTCTAAATATCAAACTCGATGGTCAATTTCTTTCCGTGCAAGAAATTCCGAGAGGCGAACTCTGAGAGTGAAACTTTGCATACCGTTCTTGATTTTGTTCCCGGAATCCCCAAGCGTAGGCCGAGGCCTTGTTACTCCTTGTCCGTGATGGAGCATCTAGAAAAAGGCAAACACACAAGGCAACAACCTGAGGACGTATTCACAAACTTTACCTGTCGCTCCTTGCACGGAAAAGTGAACTTCGTGTCCTGTCTTTCCGCGAGTACTTGCAGATTCTCGACGGTAGTACTCCTTTTGCTTTAGTGTTGGCAACACTGATCTAAAAGAGGGCGCCGGGTGTTGCTTTTATAGCCTCTTGGTCGCGGCAGGAATAGTTGACGAGTCTACTGTAGGAATAGCGAAGTCCATAGGGCGCTTGGAATAATCAAATGAGAAAAAGAAGAAGAGGAGAGTTTTAATGTCGTAGGAAACTATCCCAAGATACCTTAAAGATCTAGCCGACAAGGAGTTGAACTCAAGACCTTGCGGCAGATTTAAGGAGACTGGACTTGCCTCTAATGAAGATCACAAAAGATGGCTGGAAGCTAAAGCCAACCTGTCCAAGCAACAACTCGACCAGATCAAGAAGGGCAGCTTGGTATCCAGGGAGACATTCCTTCAGCGTGAGGCCCCTAATCAAGCATGTTTTTTTAGGACCTTGAAAATCAAGAAAAGTCGCGGGTCTATCCACTCGCTCACAAATGAGAAGGGGGATGTTACGCAAGATCGGGATGAAATGGCTAAGATGATGCTGGAGCATTCAAGCCATATCATTGGCCAGTCAGAGACTTTCTCCCAAGAAGTGGATGAGGCCAGAGCGACCTTGCTTGAGAGTATTAATAGGAAAATACACCAACCAAAAGCGAATCGTCTTGAGCTGGCCTTCTCAGAAGGTGAGTGCACGCTTGCGTTACATGCTCTCGGCAAGGAGAAATCTCTTGGCTAGGATGGTTTGACCATTGAATTTTTCAAGGAGTTCTGGGAGGACCTCAAGGGCCCGATCACAAATATGGCTAATCAACTATCGTCAAGGGAGAGAGAGTGAGTGCTTGCGTCAAATTCAGCCATAAGAAGAGATTGCTAGCCTCTTTTTCTTTATAATCCTTGCTTTATTTTAAGTGGGCAGCTGGTCACTTTTTTTTCAAAAAGGTGAGAACCTGGACAAAACTCAAAAAAAGCTCATGAGCTGCAAGCGGATGCTTATATACACGTTCCAAGGGTGCCCGGATATAGTTCTCATGGGGATAGATGCTATTCTTACATAGATTCCTCGTTGGAAAGCATCTGCCTTCGCGGAAAGCACTTAAAATTGTCTTGTTTTTTTTTTAAAAGGTTCTTAGAACCCAGTTTTATTCTCGCACTTGCGTCTTTACACGTATTCCTTTTTCCACGTTGGATTTCTTGCCATATCAATGGAAAATTCCCTTTTGGATGTTCCCGTCACCCATCATCTAATGCATCAGGAATATCCACTTCCCAGTCTCTCCCACCGAACTAACAGTACGACTCGTTCGCGATGCTTAATATCACCATCATATGACACATGAGAGTTGTCCGTTCCTGATGGATTTAATTTATTCCAATAGATCTACGGCTCCTAACCTTTACAGTTGAAGTGTGCACATTTAAATATGCTAATTTCAATAAATAGAAATTACTCAAAAAAAAAAGAAATTAGTCCATTTAGCAACACATTCTACATTTGTCATACATGCCACCTTGATGTTCACATAACCCTCGCTTTGTTATCCCGCTTTTGTACTTCCTCTGGATTATAAGCCATTAGGAATCTCACAATACAGACTCCTTTTCAGCCAAAAAAAATGAGGAAGAGAGAGAGAGAGACCCTACTTTGTGTTCTTCGCCTACACCTTGCCCCTCCTATTCAGCCCTTGCTAGTAGCCCCTTGCCTCGCAACCCCGCTAAGTCCCGTCACCTCCATTTGTGCTTGCTGTTGCGGCTTCTACCTGCTCAGCATTAGCTGCTTCCTAGCATTGTTGCATGAAGCTGTAGTGCCACCAGCTACACCCCTATGTTGTCCAACCACCTACAGCTATGCCTGTGCGGCGCTTCAACCTCCTGCCCCGGCCCCTTCCCGCGTCACACTAACTCTACCCATTGAGTCCTTGCTGCCGCTCGCATACCCCCAACCCATAGCGGTTGCCCACACTGTTGCAGTTGCAACCCCTTAGCCTCACCACACTCTCGCTCCAATACGGAAGCCCCATGGTGTACAAACTTCATTCACACATTCGTTGTTAGGGTTTCATCTTGTGGCTCCAGTACGTCCTAGGAGCATATAAGGAAGTGAGGGCTGTTTTGTGGTTGTGCCTGAGCGTGTTTGAGGTAGACACATCTTTTGCAGCTGTACGAGTCATGTATGTTGCCACCTGGTAGGCAGGCAGGAGGGGGGACCCTTGTTTCTAGGCTTTCCCGGGGTCAGAGTTTGTTTGTTGCAGTTTTCAGCCGTGCGTCATCTTTTGATGACATGCCATAAATATACCACATTGGCATATTTATGCCAGGGACCCCGTGCCCCCCCCCCCCCCCTCTTATATCACATCATGCACTTACAGTTTTCTGTTTTTATTTGCTAGCTAGCGTTTTCTCTCTCTGCATGCCCTTCCCTCTTGCCATATGTTGTGTGCATTGCAGGTTCCTCACACAAGGAGCAGTGTTTACTGTGCAGGGCTGATTCGGAGGAGGTTTTTTTTACAGTGGATTCGAGATCTTGTGGTTGCCAGTGATTGAGAGGATTTATGCTCTTAGTTATAGACTTGATCGTCATTTGATTCACTTTTTCAGTTCACCTTTGACATGGTATCATAGCCACGACGCGCTTTAAGGTCAGATTGGTGATCGGTGCGAGTTTATGGTGCTGATTTTTGTGACAAAGAGAAATGTAGGGCTGGTTGCTGCTGTTTTTCACCCTTTTGGGTCTATTTGGTGCTGTTTCTGGTTGATTTGGAGATCCGTCTTCATTTCAACTGGTTATGCGCACGTTTTCCTCAAGCATGGATGGGGGTGATACTTTCGAGAAGAATTTGGTGTATGATGTAGAAGCATGTAGCCGGCAAGCGATTGGTGAGGTGGTGAATCCACAGAAAACACATGCTTGAAACTTGAGCATGTATTGCACTAGATTGCGGCTGATTCAACGTACACTTTTGGAATAGTCGCAGCTAAACTAAAAACTTCAAGGTAAAGCTGTAGTATCTAAGGAAATCTGCCAAGTTCTCCTCCTCCATCCACTTTGCATCAAGAACGGAATAGTTGCTAGATTGACCAAGTATTTCCAGACTAGCTTACCCTTCAACTTTCTTTTCTTGTGTACTAGGACCTGCTCACATATTTTGCTCCTTGTTCTGTAGAACTTCCCCTTAGAACAAACACTTCCCCCTTGAAAGGTCGTAGTAAACTCACATGAAAAGCATTGTGAATCTTCCAAGTATTTGGCAACTCAAGTCTAAAGGACACATTATTGATCTTTTTAGAAATCTGGAAGGCCTATTGCAAACTTAGCTTTGGGAAAAGCTTCTCCTTACGCTCCTTATTTCTCTTCGTCTTTTCATCCGCAGTGTAATGTACAGCCGAAGTGAATGATGGTGTAAGCTCATGATGGGTGATCAGTGAGTGCTCGAGGTTCCCTTTACTTAGCGGAAGGGAGAGCCTTCCTTACCTAGAGAGAGAATGTGCAATGACCAAAACAAGAGAGTGAAAAACTCTGAGTGTAATGGAATTTGCCTATTCAATTTGAGAGTAGTGGAATTTAATGGGAGTACTTTCAAGAAATGATTTTGTGAGCATAGCGGGTAGACATAATTGAAGATAGCAACATAATTATAGCAATTAGTTAACTTGGCATGGACAATACTTTTGCAAGAGAGAGAATTTAGAGAACATGACAACAGTTGAGGACCGGATTTATGTGGAGCCGGTCCCCCCTCCAATAGGCATTTGTATTATAATTTCTCCCATAAAGACAGACTTGTTCCAATACATTCTTTGTGTTCCTTGTGACCTAGGTGAAGCAATGAAGATGGAAAGCTTCATGCATCACCATCATAGCATAACCTAAACTTGAAGAAAGCTTTAACTATACCAAGCCTCAGTCCCAAGACCTCAAACACCTTCCAAGGTGGAGAGAGCTAGCAGGGAATGAGGGTAGGGAAGAGGAAGAAGAAACATTTCATACGAGAAAGAGCTAGTTCCTCACTTATCATAACTCTTGTGCTAGCATACATAATAGCATATTAATGAAGAAGAAATAGATGGCAAGCTCAAGCATTGAAGCATGGCTCTTGGATGGATTTGCACTCCATAGCCAAGAGTGTTGGTGTAGGCTCTCAACCTCTACTTGCTTGGAGAAGGAGAGGGAGTTCTTGCACTTTGCATAGTACACAATGAGAGTGTTTGTGAGTGTGTGTGGGTGAGTATACCCCCTAAGCACCCCCTAGCTTGCTTGGGTCGACCCTCCCTTGTAGCTCATGCTTGAAGCTCATTGGACCCCTCCAAGCCTAGCCAATCACAAGCAGGAGCCATTACAAGCAACATGGGTAGCCTTGGGACAAGTGTCCCCCTTTCCCCTTTGAGAGAGAGGACTTGATAAATACAAAATCAATTAATTAAATATCCTAAATTATCATTGGACCCCTTGGGTGGCCAACCAATAGGCTTCAGGCACACCATGAGGGCAACATGGGGAGGAACTTGACAAGTGTCCTTGCTGCCTCTTCAAGCTGGGGCTTCCCTTGTGTGTGTGTGTGTTCTCTCTCATCCCCCCCCCCCCCCCCCCTTGTAGGCTCGCCCCCCTCCTTGTAGGGATCTTTTTGACTTTGGATGAGCAAGCCCCTTAGTCATCAAGCATGACTAAGCACTTGAAGTAGGGGGTGTTCCCACAAGCATCTCAGGCAAGCTTCTCAAGGCACTTCAAGCACCTTAATCATGCACCAAGTCAAGCACCTCAAGCATGGAGCCAGTCAAGCACCTCAAGCATCTTAATCAAGCACCTCAAGCATGACAAGCACCTCAAGCACGACAAGCACCTTGAGCTTGGGTCGGGTTCCCACCTCAAGCTCAGCCCTAGCTTACCTAAGGTCAAAGGACTTTTACACACATTATTGGAGGTCTTCAATGAAGCTAACCCTCTATGCTCCATTGGTTAGCCTTGCTCTTGATAGACCATCTCCCATTTGGGCCCCTTTACTATTGGCCCCGTGTTGAGATAGATCTATAAGCACATATCTATATCTTAACACTTGTTCCCATTTATTCTCCCACATTAAGTGATCAATTTAATATGAGAAAATCATTTGGGTTGGTTAGATAGTAGATTTTATGACATTACCTCTCTCTTGAAATCATAGTCGTCCTCGACTATGAGGTAGAAGAGATAAAGCCTTAGTCATTAGTCAATCGTACTTAGCGGGTAGAGGATCCCTTTTTTACCCTACGACATCTTTCCAAGATAGATGACTAATCCATTTGGTGCTTGGGAGACATAGCTGCCACAAGCATGTCTGCTCTTTAGTCCATTTCATTCTCCCAAAGTAGAGTGACAAATTCTACTTGGTGTTTGAGAGACGTCGTCATCACAAACATGATTCTAAGCATGCATACTAGTTAAATTTGTGCACAATTAAAAAGAGGATTAGTCTTATAAGACAAAAACATGAGTCATTTAAAAGAGAGTTGTACATTTGCTTACTCTAATGTAGCATTGTAAGCATTGACAAGGTTCATACTATCCTTAAGTTGTACTCCTTGCATCCATTTAGCATCTTCAAAAGGATAATTTTTGAACTTAATAAGATACCGTCAGATTATCTTACCATGTCGTAGTACCTTGTCTTCATGCCGAAGGACAGCTTCGGGTTGTAGCACTTCTTCTTGGTCTTCAACTTCAGGAGGGTCTTCAATAATTGGTTTAGTTGGTGGCTCTCCTTTGTAGGGCTTAAGTAGGCTTACATGAAAGGCATTGTGTATAAGCCAATGGTTGGGCAACTTGAGTTGATAAGCCGTCTCATTGATGGGCTTCAAGATTTGGAAAGGACCATAGTATCTTTTTGCTAGTTTAGCATAATACTTTTGATGGCCCGTAGGATTTTTGCCCGTCGTTTGCCTTAATCGAGCCTTAGGAAACTTGAGTAAGACCCAATCATTTTCTTTGAACATCAAGGCTCTTCTGTGCTTATCAGCAGCAGCTTTTTGCCTTTGTTGAGAGATGGCTATAGCCTCCCTAATCTTTTGAAAAGATTCTTGTAGGTCACAGCTATACTCATCGGCGGCGAAGATCTTCCCATGTACTTTGAGTAGCAAGGGACTTTTAGGTCTTCCCTCTATGATCTCGAAAGGTGCTTTCCCCGTAGAAGTATGTACAGTATTATTGTAGGCATACTCTACTAGAGGTAAATACTTTTCCCATTGTGAGCGTTGATCTACTTCGGTAACATAAGTCTTGAGTAGATCGAGTATCGTAAGATTGGCTATCTCACTTTGGCCATCCGTTTGTGGGTGATAGGCCGAAGAGAAATTCAATCTTGTTCCTAGATTTTCAAAGAGACCTTTCCAGAAATTACTGGTCATTCTAGGATCTCTATCTGACACGATGGATGTGGGTAATCCATGGTGCTTGAAAATCTGAGATATGAAGAGAGTTGCCATTTGATGTGCCTTAATAGTCTTTTTGACAGGAATAAAATGTGCTTGCTTGCTAAACCTGTCGACTATTGTCCATATTCCTGTATTCCCATGGATAGACTTGGGTAATCCAAAGATGAAATCCATGGATATACTCTCCCATGGTGAATTTGGAATAGGCAATGGCTGGAGTAATCCAGGTTGCTTCCCTCTATCATACTTGGTCTTTTGGCATACTACACATTTTGAAACATACTCTTGTATGTCCACTTTCAGGGTAGGCCAATAGAAATACGTCTCTACTCCTCAGAGAGTAGGTTGAATACCTCTATGCCCTGCATATGGAGGAGCATGGGATTCATACATAACCTTCTCACAAAGGGAATGGGTAACACATAGCCTATTGCCGTGGAGAAGATAACCATCCTGCAAGGTGAATGGTTCCTCTTTCTTCTCCAAAGCAAGGGCTGACATTATGTCTCTAAAGTCAGGGTCAGTAGCATACTCATCTATCATAGAGGATAGATCATTGTGAGTAGCTATAGACACCGCATTAACTTTTGGTCGTCGTGAAAGTGCATCGGCAACTTGATTGTGCTTACCAGCTATGTGAACAATGGAAATTAAATTGCGAAAGAAAATTTGCCCACCTCATTTGTTTGTCGGAAAGTTTGGTTTGCGTCATGAAATACTTGAGACTTTGGTGGTCGGTTCGTAGGATAAATGGAGTCCCCAATAGGTAGTGCTTCCATGTGTCTAGGGCATGTAGAACAGCTAAAAGCTCTTTCTCATAAATGCCCAAGACTCGTTCATCACTATTGAGCCTTCGGCTCTCATATGCTATGGCATGCCCTTCTTGAAGCAAAACCGCTCCAAGGCAATCACCACACGCATCACATTGGACCTCAAATGGCTTTGAGAGATCCGGAAGCACGAGGACTGGTTGGGAAGTAAGCTTCTCTTTGAGTTTTTCAAAAGCATTTTGCTCCTTAGCAGTCCATACAAACTTAACGTTCTTTTTTGTTAAGTCGTGTAGTGGTCCTGCTACTTGAGAGACTTTTGCTATGAAGCGTCTATAGTATGCACACATACCAATAAAGCTTCTTAGCTCATGTAGATTCCTTGGTTAGGCCATGATTTTATTACCTCTAACTTTGATGGATCCATACGAATACCATCGTGAGAGATAATATGACCTAGTTATTGAATCTCTTGAAGGAAGAATTCACTTTTCTTTTGGTTGAGAAAAAGTTTGTTCTCCCTCAAGGCTTGAAAAATCACTTGGAGATGTTGCTTATGTTCCTCCAAAGATTTGGAGTAGATGATGATATCATCAAAGAACACTCCAGTGAATTTACGATATGGTCTAAAAATTTTCTCCATGAGACGATTGAAAGTAGCTGGTGCATTAGTCAAGCCAAAAGGCATGACTAGATATTCATAAAGACCAAATGTTGTGCGAAACGCGGTCTTTAGGATATCTTCATCCACTATCCTTATTTGATGATAGCCACTCTTAAGGTCAATCCTACTGAAGTAGGTAGAGCCTTGTAGCTTATCAAACAGATCTTCTACCCGAGGCACGGGAAATCTGTTTTTGATAGTGATATGGTTTAGTGCTCGATAGTCCACACACATACGGTATGTACCATCTTTCTTTTGCACTAAAAGGACTGGAGAACAAAAGGGAGAGGAACTAGGCCTCACCATCCCTTTGTCTACCAATTCCTGTACTTGCCTCATAATCTCCTCTTGTTGAGCTTGTGAGACTCGATAAGGAGGTTTGTTAGGCGGTGAGCTTCCTGGAAGGAGCTCAATACGATGGTCATCATCCCCTCGTTTTGGAGGTAGGTCCATAGGGATATCATCGATGAACACATCTTGGAATCCTTTTAGAAAAGTAGACAAGTCTAACTCTTCTTGATTCCTTATCATTTTCATTTGATGAAACATTATTAGCTTTTAGAGACTCTTTGACATAAATCATGTACGCAGAAACTGAGCTCTTCATTGATTTATCAAAAGAAAGAGGATTTACAAGTGGAATAGAGCGACCACGCTCACTAGCATCTATATACATGTTCTTTCCCCTGTAGGTGAAGTAAATTCTCCTTTCAGGGAACTTCATGTTGGCAGCCATGCGATCAAACCATGGTGCCCCTAGGATAACATCCTGATGTTGGAGAGGAGAGATGAAGAAGTCTTCTTTGTCGACATAGCTTTGGACATGAAGCCTCAACTTCCCAATCAAGGGAGTAACGGAGGCTTGTTGTCCCTTGAAAGCTGCATCAGCTGTTACTATATCTCCCATCTCAAAAGCTTGAATGCCCAACTTGGTGGCCAACTCTATTGATATGAAGTTGAAAGTAGAGCCAGGGTCAAACAAGATGAAGGCATCATGCTCTCTTACCTTTCCCCAAGCATAGGAGAGTGATGATCCTTTGCAATGAGCATCCTCTTTTGGAGCTTCGATGGTGGAAGCCCTAGGAGTCTCATTGCGAGTATTCTTCTTGGGGCAAGAACGATAGCCATGTCCTTGCTCCCCACACTTGAAACATTTATGGTCCTTGCGAAAAGCTTCAAGCTCTTCAGGAGAGAGTTTGTTTTTACCTTTGTAAACTCCCTTCTCCTTGGACCGATTACTGTTGTTGTTATTGTTGTTGTTGGAAGTGCCTTGGGAATTATTTTGAGCATTGGATTTCCCCTTTGCATCATTTTTATCTTTGTTTTCCATGGGCTTGACATTACGTCTAGCCCCTTGATGGAAATTGATACGTGAAGCAACCATGGTGTGATGGATTACTTCGGTAATAGTACCAGGCCGTTGAGAGTTGATGTATTCGGCCATCTCTTCAGGTAATCCCGCACAGAATTGCTGTCTTTGCTCGGCAAAGTCTATCTTTTGAAAGATAGTAAGTAGCTTTGAGATGTAAATCCCAAAACTTGTCTACATACTTGTTGATAGACTCATGAGAGAGAAGCTTCAAGCCGCGCCATTCGGTAAGAACTTTATCTTTAGTATCACTTGGAAGAAATTGCTTCATGATGAAAACTCGTAGAGTTTTCCATGTCTTTGGGGCTTCTCCATTGCCACGAAGGCTAGCCCACCATTGACGAGCTGATTTTTGGAAGTGCATAGCTACATGGCGTAGCTTGGAGGACTCTGTGAAGCCCTCGTCCCCAAAGGCCGCATCAAATTGCTGGATGAAGGCCAACACTTTGTCGGTAGCACCAAAGGTGCCATCATAGGTAAGAAAAGAGATACTCTTTCCTCCCTCCTTGAACTTCTTTAGCTTTTGTGACCTTCGCCATGCAGGAAATGATTTGCGATGTCCTCCCCTCTTGTATTCTCTAGGAGAATAGCCATAACTTTCATCGGAAGAGGAGGAAGGTGAAGAAGAAGGAGAAGAGGGTGACCTCTTCCTAGCCCTTTTCTTCCTTTGTTTCCTCTCTTGCCTTTCAGAGTGATGAGGAGAAGGACTATAGGTTGCTCTTTTCCTCTTGGGAGGAGTAGGCGATCGTCTAGACCGCCGTCTTCGTGGAGCCACATCTTCAGAAGAACTTAGACTGTCATTGCTTTCTTTCTCTTTGGAATCCTCCTCTCGAATGGGAGAGAGTCTTCTTTTGGGGGTCTCTTCAAGAGGCCTCCTAAGCTCTCTCTCCTCTGGGAGAGGAAGGGAAATTCCATAAGCACGAAGTTGTTGAGTAACTTCGGCTTGCAAAACAGGGTTGCCCATAGCTTGTTGCAACCTAGTGACGAGATAATTCACAAACATAGGAGCATCATCATTAGCACCTTCATGTGCAAAATCAAAGCTATCAATGTTCATTCTACTCTCTTGATTATTGTCAGCCATGTTAACAAAATTTATGTTTATACTTAGTGTATGCTTTGGCAGTTCAAAACCTTAGTTGCCACTCCTCTTAGCCTTTGAAAATCGGCTCTTAAGTATCTACACCCACGGCTCAAAGTGGTTAATTATAGAGAGTAGAGGAGTAGGTCTAACATAGCAGAGTTGCCAAGGGTTAGCTCCTTTCGGACTTCTTATGGCTCAATAATGGTAAAGCCGTAGGCAAGCCTAGAAAGACTCCATTATTAAGTCCAAAGCTCCCGAGGTATGCACCATCCCCCACATAGTGGGTTCAACAAAACCGATAATAGATCCCAATTCCACTTACCCTATTATAATTAACAACATCAACCATTTATAGACTACTTAAGGACCTCTCTTCTTAAGCAAGAAAAGAGAAACCAAATGCTCTGATGTCAATGTAATGGAATTTGCCTATTCAATTTGAGAGTAGTGGAATTTAATGGGAGTACTTTCAAGAAATGATTTTGTGAGCATAGCGGGTAGACATAATTGAAGATAGCAACATAATTATAGCAATTAGTTAACTTGGCATGGACAATACTTTTGCAAGAGAGAGAATTTAGAGAACATGACAACAGTTGAGGACCGGATTTATGTGGAGCCGGTCCCCCCTCCGATAGGCATTTGTATTATAATTTCTCCCATAAAGACAGACTTGTTCCAATACATTCTTTGTGTTCCTTGTGACCTAGGTGAAGCAATGAAGATGGAAAGCTTCATGCATCACCATCATAGCATAACCTAAACTTGAAGAAAGCTTTAACTATACCAAGCCTCAGTCCCAAGACCTCAAACACCTTCCAAAGTGGAGAGAGCTAGCCGGGAATGAGGGTAAGGAAGAGGAAGAAGAAACATTTCATACGAGAAAGAGCTAGTTCCTCACTTATCATAACTCTTGTGCTAGCATACATAATAGCATAGTAATGAAGAAGAAATAGATGGCAAGCTCAAGCATTGAAGCATGGCTCTTGGATGGATTTGCACTCCATAGCCAAGAGTGTTGGTGTAGGCTCTCAACCTCTACTTGCTTGGAGAAGGAGAGGGAGTTCTTGCACTTTGCATAGTACACAATGAGAGTGTTTGTGAGTGTGTGTGGGTGAGTATACCCCCTAAGCACCCCCCTAGCTTGCTTGGGTCGACCCCCCCTTGTAGCTCATGCTTGAAGCTCATTGGACCCCTCCAGGCCTAGCCAATCACAAGCAGGAGCCATTACAAGCAACATGGGTAGCCTTGAGACAAGTGTCCCCCTTTCCCCTTTGAGAGAGAGGACTTGATAAATGCAAAATCAATTAATTAAATATCCTAAATTATCATTGGACCCCTTGGGTGGCCAACCAATAGGCTTCAGGCACACCATGAGGGCAACATAGGTAGGAACTTGACAAGTGTCCTTGCTGCCTCTTCAAGCTGGGGCTTCCCTTGTGTGTGTGTGTGTGTTCTCTCTCATCCCCCCCCCCCCCTCCCCCCTTGTAGGCTCGCCCCCCTCCTTGTAGGGATCTTTTTGACTTTGGATGAGCAAGCCCCTTAGTCATCAAGCATGACTAAGCACTTGAAGTAGGGGGTGTTCCCACAAGCATCTCAGGCAAGCTTCTCAAGGCACTTCAAGCACCTTAATCATGCATCAAGTCAAGCACCTCAAGCATGGAGCCAGTCAAGCACCTCAAGCATCTTAATCAAGCACCTCAAGCATGACAAGCACCTCAAGCACGACAAGCACCTTGAGCTTGGGTCGGGTTCCCACCTCAAGCTCAGTCCTAGCTTACCTAAGGTCAAAGGACTTTTACACACATTATTGGAGGTCTTCAATGAAGCTAACCCTCTATGCTCCATTGGTTAGCCTTGCTCTTGATAGACCATCTCCCATTTGGGCCCCTTTACTATTGGCCCCGTGTTGAGATAGATCTATAAGCACATATCTATATCTTAACACTTGTTCCCATTTATTCTCCCACATTAAGTGATCAATTTAATATGAGAAAATCATTTGGGTTGGTTAGATAGTAGATTTTATGACAGTGAGAGAATAGTGCATGAGAGTGTTAGAGAGAGAGAGACAAGAGACAACACTAGATGGGGTCCCAAACCCCTCTCCAAGGGCCCCCCTCTCTATTGCTAGAGAGGTATTTGCTTTAGATTGTACAAAGTCTGGTACAATGGTTCTAGATGCTGTGGTGTACTTGACGACGACGACGTCGACAACGACGATGTCGACGACAACGCGGAGGCTAAGGGTTAAACTGCTGAAATATGAAAACGTTAGGTATGCTGATGAGATTGGGGTCGTGTGAGCTTATGGGCTGATCCGTCAACGATGACATCGATGAAAGCAGTTCTAAATTACGTCCTTTGAGAGGAGAAATCACAAACTTACGACGAAAGCCGACATTTGGAACGAACACTGTCACATCAGGACATTCATGCGTGAAAGAAGAGTACGTGCCCGCAGAAAATCGAGAGATCCCAATGGGATCTATGGGAAGAGCTACTAAACGTGCGCTCTTCACGAGAGAGTCACTAATCACACCATGCATACTATCCAAATCAAACAAGATCACAATGCGTTGACTATTCACATGACCATAATAGTGTATGAGAGACTCATCTATATGATCATGAGAAACTTGGGATACGTTAGTGTTTTCACTAATTGCATTAACAGATGATGTGGATTATGTGGGTTCTTTAGATGCTTTCTTAGGACAAACTGGTTTTGACCTTTAGTGTGACATTCAAGACATCTGTCTTCTTTTGCATATACGTCTCGTTCTTCAAAAGTTAACCTACCTCCTAAGATTCCTTGACCAGATTTATCAATAGGCGTCAACTTAGGGGTGCCCTGAGTTTTAGCCTTTTCTTTATCATCATTGTGAGAGTTTTGTGCTCTAGGTGTAGAAGAAGATTGAGAAGAAGAATTACCGTCATGCTTATCATTGGTCTACCGTTCGGTTGATTCTCAGAGGTACTCGACTTGTTCTCCTTCAGCTTACTTTTGTTGTGCTTCATTTCTTGTGCCAGAGCAATTCTGACGGCGTCATTGTAGTCCCTAGGGTTGAAGACTTGCACGTCGAACTTGATGTACTCGTCTAACCCACAAAAAGGAAAGCCTCTTTCTGTTCGGCATCTGATTTGCGCAATTGGACGCCAATCTGCAAAATACGGTTAGAAAAATATATAATAGGAGTGTCATGCTGCTTAAGGCCACGCCAATCTTCTTTTAATTGATCAAGCCCTAAGCTTGTCTTGGAAGTCTACCCAAGTGAGAGAGGGGTATGCCAACCGCGGCATTCTCAAGGTGCTCCGCTAATTGTGACTCCTGCCAAGGGATACCAACTTATGCCATCACCCACTAGATACATGGCAGTAGTCAAAAATTTATTGTAGCTTGTTTTCTTGTTAGTCACATAGTAAGCATTAAATTGATGCAACCAAGAATGAATCACAAAAGCATCCATCTTACCCATACTTAATAAATGTCAATTTCTCAGTGACTGGATTGTTGGAATCGTCGCCTCTACCTGTGCTACGAGATGATTCACCGGCCTCCTTGAGTGGCTCGGTCTTCGGGGTGAGTACTTGTAGGATCAACCCCTGTAGGCGTTGCTCCCGCTTTCTTTGGCCGTTGTGCGTCGAGCCTTGCGTGCTTGCTCACGCTCGAGCTCCATAGCTGCCCTTCTTTCTTCAACTGCTATGCGTTGAGCTTCGCATGCTTGCTCACGCTTAAGCTCCATAGCTGCCCTTCTTTCTTCACGGTCTCGATCCATGGTGGCGAGTTGCGCCTCTTGTTGTTACTTGTAGCATCATCTCCATCATTGACTTGACCAAAGTCTCCAGAGGGTTTGGTGCAATCCATGGCGTAGATGAGGATGGGGGAGGATCGGGGAACAATCCTCCTGGTGTAGAAACTTCGCTTTCTCCGACTCCACTCTCATCACCTTCACTCAAAGTATCCATTCTGCTTCAGGTGATGACCATGCACTGAGTTCTTGGGTACTTGGGGTTCTTGGGTTCTTGAGTACTCGGGTTCTTGGGGTTCTTGAGTACTCGGGGTTGTAGGGGTTCTTGATTACTCGGGGTTCTTGAGTACGCAAACCCCCCTCCAAGGGCCCCCCTCTCTATTGCTAGAGAGGTATTTGCTTTAGATTGCACAAAGTCTGGTACGACGGTTCTAGATGCTGTGGTACTTGACGACGACGACGATGTCGACAACGAGGTCGAGGCTAAGGGCTGGCTGAACTGCTGAAATCTGAAACGCTAGGTATGCTGATGAGATTGGGGTCATGTGGCAAAGGTAATTGGCTGATCCATCGCCGATGACGTCGATGAAAGCTGAAAACTGAAAAACACTGATGGATCTGTGGGCTGAAACTGAAAACGCTGATAGATGTCTGGGTTGAAATCTGTTCCTGTCTTTTTGTCCACGATGGAACGATTGACTACGATGAGGGAAAGCTGGATCGGATGGGGTTCTGCGGCGGTACGGCGATGGAGAGCAAAAGTGCCGCTGGCTGAAAACGCTGCTGTCCGAAACGCTGATGGTGGGCTGAGAAAACTCCAGAGAACTTGGGTATTGCGGGGCATTGCTTGTTATGTGCTCCGAGTCTTCTTGCTCTGTGTCTTCTGGCTTCTTCTGGCGCCCCATTGGTTCCTCATAGAGATTCTTTAGCCATTTTCCCTACCTACATTCCAACAAGGGTAAATGAAAAGTCACTTTTTAATAAAATGCCTACTAAGAGGTGGTTCACGCGTAGTTTGGGAAAATGAGTTCCTGCTGTGAAAATGCTCATGCTAGCTAATGGTAATGATGCTAGTGGTGATGGGTTGTGCAATCAGAGGGTATGCAACTACTCTAAGTGCCTAGACATGCACGTCCTGCGTACAAGCTCACAAAGGTGCCAAAACACTTCTTAGGCTACCTAAACCCTAGAAGTAGGGACAACTTGAGCTTGTTCACATGCACATAGGGTTAGATGTGCACGTGACACGCAGAGTGATGGCAGTCATAGATCATTAATATGGTGGTACTAAACTTGTTGAAGTGCTAATAAGTCTCAGTAAGAGAAATATTTTCCATTGGTGGAGTTTGCTTACAAACAAAGCTGTTCACACATTGACCTGAAGGCACCATTTGAGATTGTCGAGGATGGCAAGAAGGTTAGGAAGGCTTTGCAGAAGTCTCAAGAACAAGATGAGAAAGCAACAGACGAGCATCGGCGCGACTTGCAGTTAAAGGAAGATGATTGTGTCACAAGACGGGCACCACGTGCCAATATAAAAGAACAGACTGAACAAACTTTTAGCACTTAAATAACAACTGAACTGAAATAGAGAGACGGAGTGGTGAAATTCCACCCCAGAGAGTATTGGCCCCAAACCTTGGCGTCCCTTTCGGTATTTCTTTATATTGCATCAACACAGTACAAGTTGGTACTCCAGACTCTGCACCTTCTCTAGGAAGCATGCCAGAGATGAACCCTAGCCTCATATTTAAAGGCCCTTGGCCTAAAAAGCAATTACAGTGAAAAGCCTTCAAACTTAAAAGCATCTGGTCCAAAAGCAAACCCAAAAATCTGCCAGCGTAAATCCCGGAAATCCGTACAGCTTGCCACGTCATCAGCCAGCGCGAAACGCGGAAATCCGTACAGCCTACCACATCATCATGTTAGCGAAAATTTTGGAAATCTGCCTGCTGCCCTTAGGGTTAGGGTTAGGGTTTCCAAAATTAGGGTTTGCAGGTTTTAGGGTTAGGATTTCCAGAATTAGGGTTTGCAGGTTTTAGGGTTAGGGTTTCTAGAATTAGGGTTTCAGCAGTTAGGGTTGGCAGAAATTAGGGTTAGGGTTTCTGTAAGCTGGCTCCATTCCTTAGGCTTTGACACATCAGCAATTTGTTACAATTGAGTGCTTCTTTCTATAACCGGCAGGCCATTGGTGAGGTGGTGAATCCAAAGCAAAAGGGTGAGAACAAAAGCAGCAGCAACAACAACAAGACGGATGTTGGGAAGGAAGCTTTGAAAGTTGAGTGGCATTGCAACAATTGTGGAGAGAAAGGCCACTATTGGGCACTGACGACGTTAGTGGGGATGTCGTGGTATTTAGTCAATACTATGCATGATGGAGCTGATGGTTATATTGTCTTGTGGGTGACTACCATGGGTCTATACCTTGCACTTTCCTTCAAGGGTGAATCTGGGCTTATCCTGGATTCATCTAGGTACACTATTGGTGGAAGTGTCCGAAGCGTCTTGAAGGGTTTTTCTCTTCTTCGACTGCAGTAAAGGCCCTAGCCTTTGTCCATCCAAAGATGATACCACTTAAAGTTTCGCATGCGACATCGGAGGTTGAGCCAGTTCTTGCAGCTAGAGACTCATAGATTGGATTCTTATAGTGGTGCGTCACGGCATGTGACACCTTTGAAGGATCTGCTATCCAATATGCCATCGTCATTTGTGACAAATCAATGACATGTAAGAAATAAAGGCTAAGTGCCTTATGGCTGGCCGGATGGGTGTGAACACCCTCTAGGTCACTTACTCACTTATTCTTTTAAAGAATAAGAAAGAATAAGCCCAATACACAATTGTGGGCTGAACTCACGATCTCTCTCTCTCTCTCACTCTCACTCTCTCTCTATGCTCTTCTTCCTGCGCTCCTTCCTCCTCTCTCTCTCTCTTGCTTCCATCGCCCCCTCTTGCAACACCTTGAGCACCTGCTCCTTCCCCAACAACTGGTATCAGAGCACGGGCTGCAACCTTCTCTCGCGACACGAGAGCTGAAAACTCTTTTCTCTGCTGTGTTTCAGCTTCCCCATCGTTTGCGCTCAAGTTGTGTCGTGGAGGACTCATCTTGTCGCGAAGAACAATGCCCATTCGTCAAAGTTGACAATTAGGGTTTCAGATTCAATGCACAGCAAAGGGGTTTTGCTGAATTTAAGGTGTTTTGACCTCCCGAAGTCAAAATATTAGCTTTACGGGTGAAACAGGTTGCTTACAGGTCAGATTCGCAGGTGTTTTAGGCGGACAGGTCTGAAATTTCAGCAAAACAGTGAATTACAGGTCTGAATTTAGGTCAATTTCAGTGAAGTTCAGGGCTGATTTGATGTATTTCACCTTGTGGACACATTTTGCAAGGTTTTCGCAGTGAATATACGCCAATTTGGGCGAATTCTGAGGGGTTTGAAGTTCTGAATTTTTAGGACAGCAGGGTTTATTAGCTGATTTTGCACTCATCTCAGCGTGTTTAGCCTTGAGAAACAAGTGCGTTTGCATTTGTCTTTGTTGCAATGGCTTCCGGCAATGAAAATGGCAATTTGTTGCACATCAAGAAGCTTGAGGGTGCGCATAACTATGCTATTTGGAAGAAGCAATGCTACAATGTGATGTTGCAAAAGAAACAAGCGAAGCCCATCAAGACAGAGGGTCAGAAGCCTGCAAACATGACAGGTGAGGAATGGGAAGAGGTGGACGAGTTGACTCGCTCCACCATTATGCTTTCTGTGTCTGACAGTTTGCTTTTCAATGTAGAGAATGAGGACATTGCATGGGACATGTGGAAGAGATTAGAGGGTATGCACGAATGAGGACAATGCATGGGGCATATGAAAGAGATTAGAGGATCTCTATGCACAGCGGAGTGCAGCTAGTAAAGTTTACTGGCTTAAGAAGCTTATGGATCTCCGGACGAAGGAGGGTACGCAAATGTCGGTACACCTCAATGAGTTCTACTCAATTTTTAGCAAGCTGACGAACTTGAAATTTGAGATTGATGAGGAGTTCAAAGCTACTTTTCTGCTATGCACATTGCCTGAAAGCTGGGATACTTTCTGGACAGCTTTGAGCAGTACCAACACTACATTGTCTTACACGGATGTAGAGAGTTCTTTTCTTATGGAAGAGATGAATAGGAAGAACAATGCTTCGGTGACTGCTTCTAATGTATTACATATGAGGGGCAGATCCTAGCAAAGGGAGAAGAATGATGGGAAAGGCAAAGGGCATAGCAAGTCCCGTAATAAAAAGGATGTGGAGTGCCATCATTGTGGCAAAAAGGACCACTATAAATGGGAATGTTATGCATGGAAGAAATTGAAGAACAAAGAGGCAGATGCTGATGCAAAAGACACTGGGAAAGCCAAAAAGAGCTCAGTTGTGATTGAAGGGGCGAATGTTGCCTCTAATTATGACAGTGAGAGTAGCAATGATGTACTTAATGCATCTTCCTTGGATGCAAAAAGGGCCACTATAAACGGGAATGTTATGCGTGGAAGAAATTGAAGAACAAAGAGGCAAATGCTGATGCAAAAGACACTAGGAAAGCCAAAAAGAGCTCAGTTGTGATTGAAGAGGCGAATGTTGCCTCTAATTATGAGAGTGAGTAGCAATGATGTGCTTAATGCATCTTCCTTGGATGCAAAAAGGGCCATTATGAACGGGAAATATGCGTGGAAGAAATTGAAGAACAAAGAGGCAGATGCCGATGCAAAAGACACTGGGAAAGCCAAAAAGAGCTCAGTTGTGATTGAAGAGGCGAATGTTGCCTCTAATTATGACAGTGAGAGTAGCAATGATGTGCTTAATGCGGCAAAAAGGGCCACTATAAACGGGAATGTTATGCTTGGAAGAAATTGAAGAACAAAGAGGCAGATGCTGATGCAAAAGACACTGGGAAAGCCAAAAAGAGCTCAGTTGTGATTGAAGAGGCGAATGTTGCCTCTAATTATGATAGTGAGAGTAGCAATGATGTGCTTAATGCATCTTCCTTGGATGCAAAAACTCTTGTCTCTTGGGCTCTGATGAGCATATGCACATGTGGATACTTGACTCAGGTGCTTCTTTTCATGTAACTCCACACAGAGAATGGTTCTCTGATTACAGGGGTGGCAATCATGCTAAAGTGCATTTCGGTGATGACTTTGCATGCGATATAGCAGGCATTGGCAGTGTGCATTTGTCTTTTGCAGATGGTATGACTTTTGTGTTGCAAAGTGTGCGACATGTGCCACAGTTAAAAAAGAGTCTCATTAGCACTGGTGCATTGGATGATGCTGGCTATCACACCACCTTTGGTGATAGCAGATGGAAAATATGCAAGGGTGTCAGGATTGTTGCTAAAGGTTCCAAGAGTGACACTTTGTATCCTTTGTATGTTTCTAGTGCTTGTGACCATGCTGTCGCCGTAACCGAGCAGCCGAGTGTTTCTTTATGGCCTGGCCGGTTGGGACACATGAGTAAAAAGGGAATGGAAACTCTTTCTCGTTGTGGTTATTTGCCGTGTTTGAAGTTTGCTGATTTTTCACATTGTGAACATTGTATTTTTGGCAGGCACGCTCAAACACCGCATAAAAAGGTTCTTTCTTCCAAGTCTTTACAGTTAGACTTAGTACATTGCTGATGTATTTGAGATGCCACAGTTATCGTTAAGGGGAAAGAAATATTTTGTTTCTTTCATTCATGATGCGACCCGCAAGGTGTGGGTGTATCCAATTCGCTTAAAGAGTGATGTATTGGATACATTTAAGAAGTTTCTTGCATATGTTGAGAACCAAACTGGCAAGAAATTCAGGTCTTTGCGCTCGGATAATGGGGGAGAATATGTGTCAAAATCCTTCGAGGACTTTTGTGACGTTAAGGGCATTAAAAGAGAGCTCACGGCTCCTTTTAACCCTTCCCAAAATGGAGTTGCAGAAAGACTATATAGGACTATTCAAGAGAAAGTCCATTGTATGCTGTCACATGGTGCGTTACCCCATAGTTTTTGGGCAGAGGCTGTTAGTACAGCCGTTCACTTGATTAACAGGTCACCGAGTAAGACTTTGGGTGGGAGAGTGCCTGAGGAGGTGTGGTCCGGCAAGCCACCCTCATATGCACATTTCAGAGTGTTTGGTTGTGAGGCTTATGTTCACATCCGGAGTGAACTACATACCAAGCTTGACCCCAAGTCTTGTAAATGTATTTTCTTAGGATACGGTGAGGATAGTGAAATGGGGTATAGGTTATGGGATCCTACAATGAGAAAGGTTATATGCAGCAATGATGTCATCTTCAATGAGAAATGCATGCATAAACAGCCCATTAGGATCGAGGAAGTCAGGACGGTTGTTTTTCGGGAAGATGTACCTTATGGACAGCCAAGAATGCCCAATGTACAGCAGCGTTTTGAAGCTGAAAATGGTGCTGAAAATCAGCCCAATGAAGTTGCCACTGATGCACCACAAGTTGAGGAGCAGGAGGATGCACAAAATCAGCCGTTCAATGTAATGCAACCGACTGAACATCCCGCTGATTTTGAGGATATGCAGGCTGAAAATCCACCTGCCATGGATCATTGGGTACGTAGATCTACTCGGGAGACTAGGCGTCCTGATAGATATGTTCCTTCCATGGACTATGTAATGCTTATTGACTGTGGGGAGCCGTCTTGTTATAAAGAGGCTATTGGTAGAACGAACAGTAAGAAATGGTACAAAGCAATGCTCTCTGAGATGGATTCCTTAGAGAAAAACCATACATGGGACTTGGTAGATTTGCCAAAAGGGGCAAAAGCATTGCCATGTAAATGGGTCTACAAAAAGAAAGTCACTGCAAATGCTTCTTTAAAATACAAGGCACGTTTGGTTGCAAAAGGATATAAGTAGAAGCATGGTGTTGATTTTGATGAGATTTTCTCTCTTGTAGTAAAGCTTACCACGTTGCAGATCGTCTTAGCCTTGGTTGCTGCTCTGGATATGGAATTAAGGAAAATGGATGTAAAAACAACTTTTTAACATGGTATTTTGCGTGAGATCATATATATGATGCAACCTGAAGGTTTTGTGGTCAAGGGCAAGGAGAAGAAAGTATGTAGACTCAATAAAAGCTTGTATGGATTGAAACAATCTCCGCGTGCATGGTATCACAAGTTTGATACTTTTATGAGATCTCAAGGGTACAAAAGAAGTAATGCAGATCACTGTTTATATACAAAAAAGGCAAGTGATGCAAGCCTCTTATTGCTTACCTTCTATGTAGATGACATGCTTCTTGCGGGTAAAAATGTCAAAGGCTTGATGCATTACAAAACAGCTTACGTGAGCATTTTGACATGAAGGATCTTGGTGATGCAGGTCATATTTTGGGCATGTGTTTTTTTTGAGATAAGGAGAAGCGTCTTCTTTTTTTATCTCAAAAAGATTACATTACCAAAGTATTGCAGTATTTCAATATGGAGGGGGGAAAGGCACTTAGTACACCACTAGCTCCATATGTGAAACTTAGTGCAGATGATTGCCCAGAATTGGATGACATGCGGGCTGAAATGGCCAAGATTCCTTATGCATCAGCAGTAGGCAGCTTAATGTATGCTATGGTCGCCGCACGTCCAGTCATTGCATTTGCGGTGGGAGTGGTGAGTAGATACATGAGCAATCCTGGCAAAAGGCATTGGGAAGCAGTGAAAGGCATCTTGAGATATTTGAAAGGCACAAAGGACTTGTGCATTTGCTTTGGAAAGTCGCGTTTGAATGTGGATGGCTTTACAGATGCAGATTTTGCTGGACATCCAGATTGCAGAAAGTCTACTTTAGGATATGTGTTTACTTTCACAGGTGGTGCAGTGTCTTGGATATCTCGATTGCAAAAGTGTGTTGCTTTATCCACCACTGAGGCTGAGTATGTAGCTGCTACTGAGGCCTGTAAGGAAGCTTTATGGCTTATGCGTTTGGTGGATGATCTTGGCATTAACACAAAGGTTCCCGTGTTGCATTGTGATAGTCAGAGTGCTATCATGTTGGCAAAGAACCCTGTCTTTCATGCCAAGACAAAGCGACATTGAGGTGAAATATCACTTTATCAGGAGTGTACTTGAGGATAAAGCTATTGAGCTTGCCAAAGTACACACAAATGACAATTCTGCAGACCTTTTGACAAAAGGCTTGCCAGCAGAACGGTTTGCATATTGCCGTCAGTTGATGGGCATGGTGTGAGTAAGTCACAAAATCAGCTCTTGTACCATAGTTAGCTGTTTTTTATCTCCCAAAGGCACATTGCCTTTAGGTGGGAGTTTGTAAGAAATAAAGGCTAAGTGTCTTATGGCCGGCCGGACAGGTGTGAATACCCTCTAGGTCACTTACTCACTTATTCTTTTAATGAATAAGAAAGAATAAGCACAATCGTGGGTTGAACTAACAATCTCTCTCTCTCTCTCTCTCTCTCTCTCTCTCTCTTTGTGTGCTCTTCTTCCTGCTCTCCTTCCTCCTCTCTCTCTCTCCTGCTTCCATCGCCCCCTCTTGCAACACCTTGAGCACCTGCTACTCCCCAACATGACACCTATTTACAATAAGCGCACTCTGGAGTTGATCTTAGTTTGGCTTCCATTTTATGTTGGTACACGAGGTGTGCAAGTTATGATCTTCACCATCTTCTAAGTGATATTAATCTTTGTCTGGATACTATAATTCAGATAGAATTCCGTTTTTTTCAAGTGGTTTGAGAGCAAGGTCACCCTCTCTTTCTCTGCAAAGAAGGGAGATTCTGAGAGGAAGAGGAATCCATGACAAGGCAGGGAAGAATCACGAGCAAGATCCTTACGAAGCAATTGGTGTAAGCACAACCAAGTGCTTTCTTTGCTAGAGGTCATGGCAGACGGTCATGGGAGCTCGGTGCTCAAGTGTCGAGTGAGAACAACGAAGGGAACAAAAGCAAGCTGCTAGAGTCTTTAAGACGGTCATGGGAGCTCAGTGCTCAAGTGTCGAGTGAGAACAACGAAGGGAACAAAAGCAAGCTGCTCAAGTAATTAGAGAACAACAACAAGAGCAAGGTGCACGCCCTCTGAGAATACTACAAACGAAATTCTCGAGGAAATCAAAGAAGAAATCAGGGCACTGAATTTAATCATTTCTCTCTCTTCTCTCTTCCAACATGAAGTATCTATTCCTTCACCTACATAGTCTCCAGAGATACTGCTTCTACTACTAATAATAATACTAAAGCCCCCAAAAAGGAAGAAGGACCAGAAGAAGAAGCAGCATTTATAGGTTTAACGTTGTAGAAATTATTCCCGACAAGTCGTTAACTCCAGACATGAGGGAACTGGGATAACCAATCTACCTCACTCGGGAGAAGGGTAATTCCAGTTCCCTCTTGTGGAAATAGTTGCTTGCATGGTTTTGGACAACGCCCTTTATAGTGGGAGGGTTGATGGTATGATGAACATATACGAGAATCACAGATTTTTCCTTGACAAACTCACTCGAACTCTTTTCTGAGAAAACACTCCTCCCTTGTTGTATTGTTTAAGGTCAGAGTTAGTAATTTTTTGATTTCTTGATACTTCAGGGTTGTCCATTCTTTTGCTTTATATTTGCTGCTGATAAAGTCATTTAAATATGCATTGTCTATCTAACTGCTTCATGAGAATGGTGATAGATCTATCACTTGATTAGCAGACTAAGTTGTAATGGCTGTTTGCCAATTTACAATGTGGCATGCCAATGGTTTTACAGTGTTGCGAAATGATCACAAGTCTATAACAAAGGAAATCGAGAAGAATATCGAGGTTCTACATTCTGCCCATGTTGGGGTAATGCTTCCACAAAAGAGAACAGGTATGTTGTGATGTGAAGGTAGGAGATAAATATTTAGAAACATCGTGAGTCCTAACTCATTGTTATGAAGGATTCCAACAGTTGATTCTTTGATTTGAAGCAGTTGAAGGGGAGGAAGTGATACACACACGTCCAATGGCTGTTACAGGAGCCGAGCCATCTTTTGTTACGAGCTTTGTGCCTGGTAGGACCCTAGTTGGAGTGGATTCTCCTAGTGGGCTACCTTTTGCTGTCTTTGATGAGGTTCAAGAAGGCTCTCCAGCTGCACTAGATGGGATTATGGTGGGTGATCAACTCATCAAGTTTGGAAGTGTGGAAGGAGGTGACAACCTGCTCATGCGGCTTGCAAGAGAGGGGCGTATGAGTGAAGGGAATCCAGTACCAGTCATTGTTCTGAGGCGCGGAGTACAAGTGCAGTTGACGGTCACACCACGGCAGTGGTCAGGGCCTGGTCTTTTAGGGTAAGTTTATGCTTTCTTATTTTTTCATGGGCTCAGCATGTTGAGATCTGTTGTGCATCACTTTTTATTTGCTCTCTCCTCTTTGTGAAATCATTGGCATCATGTAGGTTGTTTTTAATCAAAATACCTGTGAAATTTGTGGAAATTCTCCAAATACCCCTCAATTTTCGAAATATGCCTTCAAAATACCTTGAAATTCCCAAAATGCCCCTTGTTCATTATGCAAACATCTCCAAAGGCATTGCAACCCTTCATAGGAAGATTGGTTCTCCTTCAATAGACGATGGATAGAACTAGAAATTTTGGTGGTATTGTGGGCTCTTGAGATGAAATGGTTCATTGTTTTAAGACACAAATGCGTCTATTTGTGAGCTAATCAGTGAAAAATTTTGTATGGGACATAGATCTCTATTGTAAAAAATAATAACTGATGCAAAAGTTGAGGCAATCTGTCCGAAATTGGTACAAAGGTGTTTTTGGGAATTTTGAAATTTGAGAGTAGTTCGGGAACTTCCACAAATTTAAGGGGTATTTTGGTGGTTTTTAACAGTGGTAATTCTAATGCTTAGTTTAATTAAAGAAAGCATGGAGTGTTGTATGTCTTAAGTAGGTACTGATGATGTTAAGGGGGACGTTGTAGTAATCAGTCAGTAGTATGCATGATGTGGCTGATAGTTATTTGTCTTGAGGATGACTATGGGTATGAGACTTTGTAATTTGCACCATCCTTTTAATGTGAATTTGGGCTTTTCCTCCATTCATTCAGATATAATAATGTGAAATGGCATTAATGAGAACTGTATACATGCTTGAAATATTTTTCCATAGAACTAAAGATGGTGGTGGTTGCTGACTGCAGGTGCCACATTCAACCTCTTTGATGCCACCTCCAGAATGGACACTTCATAAGCTACGAGTTATAACTGGGCAAGCACCTCTTTTGTTTTGTGCCTGTAATATAACTAGCCAGAGATGCTGCCTAGTCTATTTTGCAATGTAAAGCACCCATTTTATCGATCCATCTCGTACGAGGTTCCCATTTTCATGCTCTATCACATACGGGTGTGTCATTCTTGTGTGGTAGATTGTGAGTTTTGTGTGAAAAATGGTCATCTCAGTTCCCTTTTGAATTACAGGCCATTGGTGATTGTTCCTACGACATTAAAAACTATTCATCTTCTCTTCTTCTAGTGAAGGACTGGAATGCAGAGTTCCTGTGTGTTGTATGTAGAGGAAAGCTGATGGATTGATATTGCTGATTAAATGTAGATAGTTACCTGGCAAAGTATGTTTTAGTGGCTTGGTTAGTGCTTTTCTTTTTTATGGTATCAAACATAGCCTGCTTCTGTTTCCTTGTATTAACATCCACTAAATATAACATCTCCAATTAACTGTGGAAGACATCATTGTATGTTGCTTTTCAAGATAATGAATTTTTCACATTCTTGTGCTACAAAAAGAATTTGAATGTAATAAAGTGCAGTACAAAATGAGTGGAAGCATTTGAATTTGTCTATCATAAAGTAAAAGTAAAAGTAGGGTTGACAATCTTGCGAGAGGCACAACAGCAGAAGACTTTCTGCCCACATCCGCAGAGCCCAGCAAGATGAAATCACGCAAGGCGGAGAGAGAGAGAGAGAGAGAGAGAGAGAGAGAGAACTGCCAGCTCTTCATGTGCATGGACAATTCTCTTTTTGTGTTTTCAATGATATATATATTTATTTAGAGAGAGCGAGAGAGAGACAAATGAAATGTTATATTAATGTCTTCAAAAGGCCAAAATGACCTATAAGACCAATCTATTACAAAATAGTGAATCTAATACCATGTTTGGGTACAAAAGAACTAGAACAAAGATACTACTACTAGAATCCATCCTCGTGTGCACTTTGGATGTTGAGAGAGTATGGCTTGAATCCTTTGTTGTAGTCTATGTCGATGCTATGTAGCCCCTCTCCTCAATCATGGCCGTTTGGATCTCCTCCTTGGTCGTTGAGAGTGTTGGTAGTGGTCGAATGAGTGTAGGCAGAGCTCTGCAGTGATGGTTGCTCCTTTGGCTGTCCCATATCTAGTGAAAAGAAATCTGTAATCCGTCTTTGGGACTCTCTCTATCTCTCCCTGGTAAAGTGTCTTTGTATCTGTGTAACTCAAGTAGATATAGCCCAAGACATCTTTGATCCTCATAACTCATGACCCTAGAGAAAGGATCAAAACCCTCTTTGAATAAGCAATGGAAATGGCCCCGTATCTCATAGTACACTATGCAATGACATATGTAATGTAGCTCTATCTCTGGCTCTAGTTGGCATAAGCGGCGAATCCTGTTGTCTGTCGGTATCCCTCTGAATCTACTAGTCTCAATCTCCAATTGATGTGAGGATGTGCGTATCTGACCGATGGCACACCACAAACCATGAGACATATGTGTGTTCATGTAGCTAGATTGAATCACAAACCCATCTCCTCTTGTGAGGTGGAGAAAATGCTCTCTCCATTTTTGTGCCCAACTCCTGTGGTGGCTCTATCCATGTCCTCCTTGTATCCATTTGGATCAGGTCTTGACGAAAGAGTCTAGTAATCTCCACTGTGTAGAGACATCGAGGGTGCCTGAAGAGAGTGTTGCAAAGGGGGCAGCTTGTCCATGGTGAAGCCATGCGTCCGAAACCATGATGTCATTTGTGCATACCCCCTCCTAAAGAGTTAACTGTCTGGAAGACTCAAGGGCCATTCTAGCATATCTGTCTCTAGAAGTATCACACAAGTTGTGCACATAGGAGACTGATGTGGTAAGCGCCTCAATCTCCATAGGAGGGGCAGGTAGCTCTGCTTGAATGATAGCATGGGGTATGGAGGCCTTGGCTCTCATCAATCGAGAGATCATAGATACCAAGGGCCTCTCCATATGTCTCCAACCATCTTGGCCTACAGAAGGTCCCCATATTTGCACCGCATACAACATAGCTAAGGCTACTAAAGTATCAAAGAGCCATAACTTTGCCCAAGGTTCTTGGAACTGAACCTGCGAACACATCCTCTCCAAGCCTCCCAAGGCCACAAAAGCTCTAGTCAATCTAGTCTCTGCTACTCTCCCCGAGGAAAACCTCGGTCGAGTAAAGACAACCCCAAGGTAAGTGTATGCATCTGTATACTCTACAATCTCCTAACCATATGTGAAAGTCGATGCTTATCTCCTGATCCACTGTGGTGTGGTGTTAAGCACCATAACCTTGGTTTTACCAAGACAATCCACTATCCTCTACAAAACTATGTAATGCATCCAACAGTCACCGCATACCCTCTGGTGACTCGCCTGTGTCTATGTGGAAAGCATGTGAAACCGGATGCTTCAGGAAATCGTTGTAAACCATTAAGTATGGCTAACCCATGTGTAGTCGTCATCTCCGTGAGGTATCTCCCATACTCTGCCTGCTCTCTGTCATGTGAGCATCTGTCAAGCCCCAACTCATTCACATCCAGCTCTCTAAGCATCTCATCTGAAGTGTTGTAGAAGATTTTCTGAGAGTTGCCCATGCACGCATTAGGAGGATGATATCACCATCCCTAGAAAACTCCCATATATCATTTTCTAGTATAGAGAAAGGTGACTCTCCTTTGGATGCAGCATATGCTGACGTACTGGGGGGAGTAACATATAGCAATGTATAGAAATCGTCATGTGTCAGCTCTCAGCCTCACCCACATGTATCTAGCATGATCATCTCTCTGTACAATATGTAGTAGTTTGCTGTAACTCCTCCCTAAATAGCATTGCTACTCCTCCTGAACCTCTACTCCCATGCTCAGATCTCGCAATTGTCGTGTGGGCTGTCTCTCATTTGTATCCACCACATGTGGCATAAGGTGTCCAAGGGCATGGTGAGTCTCTGAGAAGAAAACAATGTCCCTGTCTCTGAAACTGTCCTCAAAGGCACCAACGTCCAAACTCATAGGTCCACTACAATTCCAAGTAGCCATCTTCAATGTGGTTCCATAGGTCTCACACCATCATGTAGAGCACCGCTCTACAATCACCACCCGACCATCTCAGTAAAAGGCCAATCTTTCCCTTCTCCCTTGTCGTCGTAATCTCTGGCAAGCTGTGAGAGAGTGAGATCATCATAGAAGAAAATACCTGTCTTCTTGAGAGTAGACCTCTTTCTCAAGAATTCCTTCTTCTCTTCCAAGGAGGGGAAGCGTAGTATGAGAGCTCTCCCTTTTGAAGATCCTCTCGGGCCATCACTCTTCTTGGCCACTCTCCATGCCTTTGTGTGTGAAGGCTTGTCCACTCCCATCATGGATGTGAGGCTTGTGACCTCTTTTTCCACATTGTTTATGTCCTTGAGGCCGGTTACCCTCACATGTAGTGCCCACATCCTCCTTCTTTGTTTCTCTTCGAGGGTCATGTTAATAAGAGTGGGTGTACAAAGAGCTTCCTTACCTTTCCCTTTCTTGGCAATCTCAATCCATTTTTTGGCTTCCTCTACTTTCTTTTGTGTTGCGGAGATGACCGCGGCCCATGACTTCTTCTCCTTGTCTTCCTTAATAACCCGTATTCCTTCTCTCATGGTATTCAATTCTTCCATCATTGGATGGCTGAATTTCGTCTTCTTCGAGCCGCCCACTTTTTGCTTGTAGATTTTGGATGATGGAATCTTGGATGGCCACTTTCTCCTCGAGCGAAGTGATCTTCCTATGCATGCCATCTCTTTCTTTGGTCCATCTTTGAAGAATAGTGTTCCTCTCCTTCCTCCACTCTTCCACTTCGTTTCTCCATTCTCTCATTTCCTTGTCCATTGCCGACATCCTCTTCCATGTCCGCATGAAAGAGGCTTTGTGGGCGGTTGGCGATGGATGCATCTTCTTACATGTGGGGGAAGTCATTGGCACTTCTCTGATGCTTCCCATGTGTGTGTGTGTGTGTGTGTGTGTGTGTGTGTGTGTGTGTGTGTGTGTGTGTGTGTGTGTGTGTGTGTGTGTGTGTGAGAGAGAGAGAGAGAGAGAGAGAGAGAGAGAGAGAGAGAGAGTAGCACTCAAAGCATTCCAGTATATTGTAGCTGAAATTAATATTCATTCCAATTATCCTAAACATCAGGAAAAGTATGATTGTGGATAAACTAGGTCCTCCTCTTTAAGGTTGGACTACAACAAACCTAAACATGTTTGAGCAAGGATAGGACTCTCACTTGCATCCATTTAAACAAAATGACATATTTTGCTAGCTTTGAATATGTATTTCAGGTGTCACAGAGCCTATCAATTGTTATTCATGTCAAAACTTAAAACATTATTAGCTTAATTACATTCCTAATTAGTTCAACTGTGCGTGTGCATGTGCACATGCACATGTGTCCAAGGGAAAAACACTTTTCATCAAACCATATACTCAAGAAAGGCTAACCAAAGTCACTTATCATGTATGATAAATATTTATCAAAAGGTTTAGGCAGTATTGCTACATGGTCTCAAAATACATAAAGACCAAAAACACTATCAGCCTCCGAAGTACAGGAAGCCACTTCAGCAACTGGTGCATCTCCAAGGATTATCAACAACACAATCAAGAGCCCAAAACAAGTCATGATTATATTAGTATAACATAGTCATGGTACTGTCATATTCAAACAAACCAAATCATCCACAATAAATGACAAGACAGTTTTCCAATGAATCCTAAAGACAGAACCTATGGTCTATATGCAGAAAATATTAGGCAATACTGAAGCAACAATTGTTCCATATCACTATATTGTAAACAAATCGATCAGCTTAGCTTTTACTAAGTAGTAGATCAAAACCTCCACGTATGTGAATTCAAGTTCCAACTCCTTGAATCTTACCATCAGTATAAACATATTTCCAAAAATTAACAAAAACTATGCGTTTACCTGAGAAGAAGATGCCACCATGATCTTGCCTTGTTCCCCCATAGGTGCAAGCAAAAAATGGGTGTACTAAAAGAATGTGAAAATCAAGCCTAAGTGGAGCAATAAACTGCTCACCTTAAATAGACTGGATTGTATACTATTGGAAGAGTGCTACAATCCTTCCATAATGACAGAGCACCTCCCCGTAAGGACATCAAGAATCCCTAATGAGATAGTGCTAGATGATGACATTCTCGCTTGTTGTGATAAGAAATCATGAGTAGGGTGAAAATCCAAGATGGTATCTTCTCCTTAGAGTAACCTTTTGGGAGAGCAAAGGAAAAAAATTTCTTTTTTCTTTCAGTGAAAGAGAAAATCATTTAAAAAAATATACAATGTTAATTACCTTTAGTAGCAAGGTCAGCCACCTAGGAATCACATGAAAGAACCTTTGTCATCATAATTGGGCCTTAGGAAATAAAAGGCCTAGGCCAAAACAGTATACTATGTTAATAAAAATCTTAGACATCAGGTCTAGGTTAGTTCATAATCCTAAGTGATATGGTCTTTAGATCAAAACCTACCCCAAAGCATTAGGGTATGAAGTACTTGCAGCAAAAGGTAAGTCGATTTGAAAAAAAGCATTTACTACAAGCATTATTAGGTGCATAGTGTAGGAGCTTAAACAGCCCACGTGCCTCATGTGTATGTGTGTGTGTGTGTGTGTGTGTGTGTGTGTGTGTGTGTGTGTGTGTGTGTGTGTGCGCGCGCGCGCGTGTGTGCGTGCACTCGTGCACGAACGCATGTGTGCATGTGTTTTATTTGAAGAATTTATAGTATATTACATGTGTGTGTATGTCAGATCTGATTTCCTTGTATGGCCACAACAACCGAAAACATCCATGAGAACCTAAACTTAGCTTAGACATGCAAGCCATTAAAAGACCCAACCAAGTAAATTGCATGAAAGTTATGTATATATGTGTGAAACAAACAGTTTGTCAACATTTGAAACCATAATTGATCAATCTCAATAATCTATTCTTAGGGAAGCTTGTCAATAGGAGCCAAGAATCGAATCATTATTCCTACCTTTAATTATTTATGCACATAGAGCACTCATACTTAGTTCAAAAACAAATGCTCATAGACTTGATATGCCAATAATCCATACGTAAATCACTCTTTGCTATGGAAAAAAAAGGCTGCTTAATTGCAATCAAAGATGGTAGATCCCATGGACAAGTACCCATAGTTTGGGTTTGGGCTTGGGGTTGTATGCATATTTGATCATCAAGTAAAGCTATTGGCAAAGAAGTTCATTGGTGGAAATCTAGTATGCTTGAGTAGGCAGTTCCAACGTCTTCATTAATTGGTATCTCACAAGATACCTCGTTTTGGGAAAAAGAAAAGGAAAAAGTTTGGATCATAACTACGAGTAGACAAAAGAAAACCTCTTTCCACGTGCAAGTGCCGGGTAGATATTTCTCTCTCTTACTGAAAGTTAAAGTTAGGGAGAATAACCAACCTACCCATTTAGTTGGTGAAAATTCCCAAAATACCCTTCAAATTTCATAAATTGCCGAAATACCCTTGTATCCATTTTTGAGTGGGTAGCAATTTGTCACAAATTGCTTCGCAATATGGGCAATTATCTGTAAAAAGTAATGAAGCAATTTATCCTTAAAGCCTACATAACAAACTCAAATTCTAGTTTTAGCGTCTTGTATTGGTCTTCTTATGAAAAGCTAAAATTGAGGGGTATTTTGGGACTTTCCACGGATTGTAGGTCGGCAATCGGCGCAAATTTCTATGGCTCTCTACGTCGCTCTTCTTGCCATGCATCGTCTGCACCACTTCATGCCGTGCCCTGCTTCATTTCTTGCATCATCTCTAGCTCATGTAGAGTAGACAAGACAAGCGTGGAGGGGTCGAAAAGGACGAGGGAGCCCGTTGTGTGCAAGCAAAGGGGAGGTGTCCTGTGTGAGAGGCCGAGCCCAGACAGAGAAGGAGATATTTTATGGTTGCACCGTGTCGGGAGTTCGACAGAGTTGGGCGTACAGGGCAATCACTGCATCACGATGACACACATACACACACACACACAGAGAGAGAATGATTTTCGTGTCATTGGTCAGAGGCGATGGTGTGCACCCATCCTCGGTGGGTCGTCATTGGCTTGTTGTGTTGATTGCAATGCAACAACTACAGAGATGGCTCCCATCGAAGTGAAGGCAAGCAATTGGGTAGCTATGTGGTGCAGGCAAGGCTTGCGATCGTTTACCAGTCCCTCTCTCTACTGCTTCAATACCAACATGTTTGCAGCTCTAATGGAGAGCTTTGCAGATGATCGCAAGGGGGCACTCTGCAGGGCAAGCCGGTAAGTAGAGCGAGTAGCTTGATAAGGTTGTGGACGCAATTGCGTTTTCACTCGTGTGATATATTCTTTCACATCCATGTTGAGGTAAAACATGAGGGTAGACTATTGTGATAACAATATGGCACATAGAAGTAGAGATTGTATTGAGATTCTACATATGACATTATGTTAAAACCTTTGACAATGTGAGAAGTCCCAACTTGCATATATAAAGGTTAAATCCATCACTAGATCCAACGGTACACTATTACTATGAGAGAGAGGCATTTCTGGGATAGAGTGCTAGAGCTTCATCACTATAAATCACGGGGTACTAAATGAACCGCAAGCGATGGGATCGACGCCACTGAAGTGAGGCACAATTCCCATTATGTACGATCGTCGTTCGATTTGTCTAAATTTCTTTTCCATTTGTCTAAATTTCTTTTCCTGTCCTAGTTTACTTTTGTGTGGAACGATTTACTTTATCACAAATTGAAGTGGATATGGAAGCAATGAAATGCACGTGCCTACGTGGTTAGGACATCGTGCTGCCAACCGAGAGGTTGTGGGTTTGACATCTAGGTAGGAGGGAGCTGGTCAAAATCTACGACTTTTTTCGCCCATCAATTCGCCTCGAGATTCATGCTGACCTCAATCTAACCTCATGGGCTTCATTAAATAACATGTGGTATATGGAGACTTGCCTAGGCCAAAAATGATGTCGAGCATATGCATCAATCGATAGCCTGTGAACAAAGACTCCACTAGTGTACCTCATTTTCCATTCCTACTCTATGGCTATTCAAAAGTAGCATGGTACAAACTTTACATCCTTCTACAATTAGGAGATAGGCAATTAGGAGAGGCAGCATATCATTTTAACATAGCTAACATGCACATCCTGTACAAATCAAGCACTCTTTGTCGTCTCAAGATGAACTTCACAACTTGTCGCGGTATGTCAATTATTTTGGTGAACCATGTGGTTTCTTCACAAGCATACCAATCTTTTAACACCAAGTTTAAACTGTGCGTATTGCAACCATTGGCAAAAATGTGTGGAAAGAACTTTTTTATTATTTTGTTAATATTTTTACAGTTCTTTGCATTGTCCATGACTAATTGAACAACATGTTTAATGCCAATTTTTTAATTATATTAATCAAGACCTTAGCAATGTATTTGCCACTTTTAACTGTCAACCGATTCTATGAACATTTCTCCCCTTTGACAAACCAGCATCACATTGATCAGTGGTCTTCTTTGAACATTAGACCAATCGTCACAAACAAATGTGCATCCTGAAAGCGATATATTCCCAAGAATTATTCTGAAAACACGCTCTTTGACTTCGATGTGCCATTTGTCCACCAAGAGATCATTTCGTATTGTGTGATACAGAGCGGCAAAAAAATTTGAGCCGAACTCACAGATTTTCTTCCATGCTTATTTTTTATGATTGTTGTCTACCATGATTAAAGCACTCCCATCGAAAAAAATTTGCTTTGGCCAGTGCATTTTGTGTTTCTTCTAGCGTCTGCATTCGAAAGCTTTGAGGCAATGATTTTTGATGCATTTGCCCAAGTCCGCCCTCATTGTGACACTTAAAAGGAACACTGCTTGGCATTTCCTCTCCTTGTGCAGGTTGTTCTATAAAATTGAAAAGTGTCACCACAAGATTATCATGATTGATATTTAAGTCTATCTACTTTGGACATGTATCCATAACAGATTTTTGTACCCATTGTCTCTTGCCACCTTTCTTGACGAGCTCTTGTCTCAAATGCTTTGCAATTGCAGGCGCCTAAGGATGATTGTATGTGCGACAAAATGGTCCATAACACGTGGTGTCCCACCTGATTTTATGGTGAAGCAAAATTTGCATTGCCACTCCGTATATCGATCGCATATGTTGTGAGAAAACTCCCACTCTTTGCAAGGGGCCTTTTTTTTCTTTGCCTTCTTCGTACCACTTGTGTCGATATTTTGCTCCATTGCTTGAATTTAATGATGAAGGCATAAGAACTAGATGTTCAGCTACAAAAACAATTTTCTACTTCCCAATATATATTTGAAAAACCTTCATTAAAAAAGTAATCAATTTACACATTGTGCGATTTACAATGCACTTTTGTCAATCCACATATCGACCACATATGTTGTGAAAAAATATACACATTGCAATGTACTCTCTACCTGACATCATGCATACAACAACACTATGAATTTGTCAATGCAATTATAAATATGAGGATTAGTTATACACCCTCTGCAATTTGCAGACAATAAAACACATCTAAAAACTTCACATTGTTCGTATATATAGAGGTTTCATGTTTTTAAATTGTTTGCTCAACTATTTTCACATGTTACAAAGAATAATCAACTTATACATTGAAACGATTAAAATTACAAAGACTCCACTAGTGTACCTCATTTTCCATTCCTACTCTATCGCTACTCAAAAGTAGCATGCTACAAACTTTACATCCTTCTACAATTAGGAGAGGCAGCATGGTTAGGCAATGTTTTAGCTAGCCTGCATCTCTCTCTCTCTCTCTCTCTCTCTCTCTCTCTCTCTCTCTCTCTCTCTCCCCGCATATTGTGGCCTACTATGCAGCGAAGGGAGGGGAGGGGGCGAGGGGGGGGGGGGGGGGGGGAGGCCAAATCGTGGTGTTGTGGCGTGGGACTTACAATGAGATTGCCAACCAAGAGTTGCAACTACAACTTCACGATGAGGTTTACAGCGAAGGTTTGTGCAAAGAGGGAGGGGTGGTGGCGCAGGGAAAGACTTTAAGAGAGAGAGGGGAGGGGGTGCTAATTGGATAGGACAAAAAGGGATCTCAAAAGATTCTTATTAATGAAACCAAAGTGGAGCCAATATATTTATATACTAGCTCATGATATCAAAGATTGCATGATTTCAACCTTTTGTGCAACTCTTTTTTTTAATTTGAAAGTACATAATGAAATTTGAGATAGATCACTAGGGGTTGCACAAAATCTGGCCTGTGTATAAAATAACTTTATAACAAACTTTATACAATTTTGTTGAAGAAATTTATTTACATATCTAATCTGGTTGACATTAAAATTACTTTTTTGGTTACAATCATCTGTGTTTATGAGTATGTATCTAAAGTAGTTCGAGTATGATCAATGTATGCATGAAAAAGATTACATGTGAACTTAAAAATAGGTATATATATCTCTTAATTGGCACCACCAAAAGAGTATTAAATTGTTTGAAAAAGAGTATTAAATTATTTGAATAATAGGGATGTATCCTTGAAATAATAGACAAAGAAGACTTTATTGATCAATTTTATGATACATTCAAGATTGGCATCCTCAAGTTGCTACTGTAAGAGACATTGTGTCCAACTTCCAACACTATGATTTAATACTTTTAATGTAGGCATGATAAATCAAGCCCTTAAAATTGTTTCCCTTTACGACAAAAGGTAGTGCATCCCAGTCAATATTGGCGTTGTTTTCTGAACTAAATTGCAAAATTTTTGAGTTTTGGATTTGAATTTTTTCAACTCTATTCATTTTTTGTAGCAACAAGAAGAGACTATTTGGTTTGTTATTAATTTCACCCTTCGACAAAAAGTTGATGTATTTACGTCGATATGGGATTGTGGCCCATCTGTTGGCAAGGGAAGAATTTTAAGTTGGGTATTTCATACCCTCAATTAATTGGAAAAACAACATTCAAATGAAATCAATTAAAGCAAAGGATTTCGATAGATAAGATTTTTCTAGAATATGATAGGGCCTCAAAATCACAATTGTTATTCGTCTTTTGAATTTGAATGCAAAGAACTTCTTTCAATTATTAAGGATAGACAATCCACATTTTGTGCATACACTACATCTATGCAACGTTTCGGAATGTGTGCCACGGCTTAGCCTTGAGTCGATTAAAAATTGAAGATAGCTGGTTGAGAGGAGATTGGAAAAGGAAATTAAAGATACCCAGTTGAGAGGAGATTGAGAAAGGAAAAATTCTGCTTGGATTTTGCAAGAATATTGTGTAAATATTGCTAAAGATATAGTATAAATTGCAAAATTTTTGCCTAAGGATTGGCTTAAAGGGATTTGTGTATGTTTGCGATCAAGATTTTTCCCAAACACTGCATCTATGTTGCTTGCCTAGTTATTTAAAATGTGATGTTGCTACTGATTCCTTGCCTCATTCCCTTGAACATCTGGCAACTAGGAAAAATTTCTTGAGATGGACAATGCCTTCTACGTAGGTGGTAGGATTATAATTCACTACATATTTTAGCTCTTTGTTAGTAAATCTACAATTAGTAATATTGCTGGGGTATATGCCCTCACAAAAAATTGTCTCTTAATTTGGAAAGGATATTTTATTTGATGTGAGTGCAACTTGCTCATTTAAGCTTCAAAGTGTAAATCTACAGTTAGTAATGTTGCTTACTAATTGTAGTAATCTACAATTAGTACATCTTTGCATTAGAGGTATATACCTTGGCAACAATTCGTCTCTTGATTTAGAAATAATATTTTTTTTAATGTTAGTGCAAATGATTGCAACTTGCTCAATTAAGCTTCAAAGCATACATCTACATCTTAACTTAGAAAAGTCTGTTTTTTTTAATGTGCATGCAATTAATTTTAGCTCTTATTTGCCCTAGACTCAGACTTTAGGATGTTAATCTTTGTGAAGCTATCAATTTAATATATAAGAGAACATTCAAACCAAATTAGTAAGTTTGCATTGCTAAAAATGGAATCATATTCATGTTGGCCATCCCTTATACATTGTGGTGTTTACCCTTGATTTTTGAAAAGTAAGTGGTTTGCGTTTCTCTCTCTCTCATATTGAAATTCATTGCAAGTCTTCTCAAATGCTTCTACTTGTTTTTATGGAATGCTATGAGAGCTTTGTTTAATCATAATTTGATGGAAACGCTTTGAATTGATCCTCTTGCTCATGAAAATTGTTCACTATTTTGAACGATACAACTACATCCATATTATTAAGACGAGGTTTTCAATACTTTTCCTTCCAAAATTACTCCTTAAACCCTATTGGCCTTACATAAAATGTATATATCTCTTAGTGGCTTCAAAAAAAAAATATTAACTACTTACATAATGCAAGGACACTCTGAAGAGAAGAAAACGCCAAAGGGAAAATAAGCAAAGAAAAACGCAAATGTATCAATGTGCACTCGACCATCTCTCTTTATATGGACACAAAAAGTCTTTTCACTTTCCACTTCCATGGGTCTTTACAATGTCCTAAACTCACCCTTCAATTATGCACTTAAGATGATTTGAAAGTCTTTTTAATTTTTTGACATTAAGGAGACATTAATGACCTTCCAGAAAATGTTATGTCATGCATTTCATGGGAATGGTGAAGGATGATACTTAGACAACTACCATGGTCACTAGAGAATTTTGTTTAAGACATGGGCTTCTCCTTGAAATCCCTTCACTGCCGACAAAGAGGTGATCAATATCTCTTAGTTGAAGGATGCTAATATTGGAGTTTTACCAAACATTGAGTGAAACTATTCGAGAAAAACAAAAATCGAGCAAATTTTTCTGAGCAAGATGCAATTCAAAGAAAAAGAAAGATATTTTCACCATACTACAAAAAATAGTTGGCACCATTGTTTGGAAAAAACTATTTCATGAAACTTACAAATCTCATCACACACCTTTTTCCTTCTTCATCATCTTACTCTATCACCCATCCAATCCTAGTAGGACTTGTATCCATGGTCACAATCACAGGTCTTTCACAAGCATAGTCTATCTACCTTCTTCAAGGTTGGTGATGAAGGAAGTAGCTTCTTTAAATTTCTCATGGATTTGGTGTATGCTTCATCATATTGACAATTTTGATTCTTTTCTCAACAACTGATAAAGAGGATCTATTACATTTGCATAATGTGATGTTCATATAAGATAGAATACAAGCACCCAAAAATCTTCAACCTTTCGTCACAGTTGTACATGTTTCTTTCATGGTTTTGATTGCATCCATCTTTTTTGGACAAGGCCTTCTACTATGGGGACCACACATATGTCCCACAATTAACACTTCATTGATTCCAAATGTGGCAAACTTTTGCCCTACGAAGGTAAGACGCCTGCTCCTTTTGGAGTCAATGAAATGATGATTGTGGGACATATGTGTGGTCCCTATGGTAGAAGGCCTTGAAAAAATCTTCTCAAAACCATCAATATGGTCAGCAACAAATTTATGGAACTCCTCAAATCTAGATCTTTGTCTTTGTCTTTATCTTCATGTCCTTTAATGAGCACATCATCAAAAAATGGTATTATGATTTGAGGTATGAATTCATGTACAACATTATTCATCCCATCCATCATGTGTGCAACTGAGTTTGTTGCTATCTGAGGTAAGATACACACACTTACAAGTCCCAAAGGTGTTTTCATGGTTGTCAAATCTCTATTCTTAATAGCTAGTTGGAATTGACCATACCTTGAATAAAGATATCCCATTGAGTAAATTTCACTTCTTGAAAACACCTTTGTAGAGCATCCACAATTGATCATGTACCCACATTCCTCATAGTAACCTTGTTTACAGGCTACATATCCTGTATAAAACACAAAGCTCCATTCTTCTTAGGCATAGTGAACCACCTATTTGAATATTGTGCACAAAAAGGCTCTAAAATATCCATGTCATCTTTTTGTTAAGTAGCTCTATCAGCTTTGGAAAATGTACTTTAGGAACCAGATTGGATGTATTCCAAATTACATGAGGGATAATGAAGATCACCATAGGTGCATCAACACTAGGATCAACACACCTTATCTCATGTGGCTAAAAATCAAAACCCTTACCATGTTTTGAAAACATTTCTTTAAAGCAGTTCTTCTCTTATTTTGTCAAAAAATCCTCACATCCAACCTTTAGTTATTTTAGAGATTCTATTGTCCGCTTCTGTCCAACTCTTTTGAAACCCTGAGATTTGGCTCGCACAAATAATCTTAATGTAGATTTTCCCTACAATTTGATGGTAAAGGTAAGGCCAGCAATCTTACTTTCTTTGCCACAATTTTGTATTTGGTCTCTAGATGCACATCATCCCCATTGACATTCAAATCCTCCTAGTTTTCAAAAGCCTCAAGCACTTCATATGTTTCCATATAGTGCACTTCCACAACTTGGGTTCTATCTTGCATACTAGAATCCATTGTAGCCTAAAGCTCATAGTATCTACTTGAGAAACTTGTTCAAATAAACTTGAAATACATTCTCTATCCTCTATGAAACCATTCTTCCTCGTGTCTTTTTGTGCATTATATGCATGTTGTCATGCACTTGTTTTAATATCCTCAAGCTTCATAATGCATGTTAATTCTTGAAAACCTATAGAAAACTTGCTTTGGGTCGGGCAAGAATCTTTTTCTTATTGTACCATTGTAATCCCGCTTTACAATGGTACATGGCCAAAACCCCTTATCTCTTTGCGTTAGGTTTAGGGAGGATAAGCAAGTGTTGCATTCATGGCTTAATCATGTAGATTAGAGAATGAATGAGACAGATATTAACTTAGTGGACAATGGATTAAAAATGTAGGCAAGAGTAGCTTCATATTCATTCATGTTCGCAAGTTATTGCAAGCTCTTATATATGCTCAACCAGTAGAGATTCCACCTCAGCCAAGATACTTTTCCTAAGAGGCAAGATACTTTGCCCCTTGACCCTACACATGACTCTCCACATTGGCTATAGGGCATTACATGCACATCACATGGTTTCACATGCGCTATCACATGGCATCTACATGGATAGGGTGAGTTCTTGCGGTGCAATAAACCCCGCACCTCAACAAGCCTCCCCTGGTGGGTTTTGTTGAATCACACACTCTCCTCCCCTCAAAAGACACTAGGGGTAGGTACACAATTTTTCCTCCCCTTGACACATAGGATGTGGCCACACAAAACCTCCCTTAGAACCAACTAGGTTATGGAACACAAACACCCCCAAACACAAGGTGGGATACACAAATCCTCCCTACAACACAAATGAAGAAAGTACAAATGATATTGCTTCACAATATATCATTCTAGAGTATGCCAACTTGATTGTCGGCATCTTCATAACTAGAACCTTTAGCAGTAAGTGTGTGTGTGTGTGTGTGTGTGTGTGTGTGTGTGTGTGTGTGTGTGTGTGTGTGTGTGTGTGTGTGAGAGAGAGAGAGAGAGAGAGAGAGAGAATGCATGAGAAGACACAATGCACACATATGTGAGGGAAAAACCACGTGGAAAAACCCCTCAAATTATCTATGCTATGCAAAAAACACTTTTACAATATTTTGAATATGCTGGAAAATGCTCCCCAACTGCTACCCCTTTTTCATTGCTTCCTTTGAGAAATCCACTTGATCTTGGATACCTCATATGCAAGCAAAGCTTTGGAAATATCATTTTTTGCTACTTCTTCTTTGGGATTGAAACCGGGTGGATACTTCATGCGCTTATGGATAGCGTGCAAGATGTACTTGTTGGGAAAAGTAAATCGTCGCATTTGTCACCATGATTGCTTGATGCTATGCTTGACTCTTTCTTCACCCTATAATTGTGGTGGAATAGTCTCTCCTAGAGTCTACCTCTTCCTTTTTATGATGTTTATAATTTCTTCATGGAACTCGTGCTTGGATATGCCAAGAATTTCATCCAAAGTAAACTCAACCTTACTATACAAAATCCTTTCCTCCAATACCTTCTTTATGTTTGTAGTAGCTTCATGATATCTATAATCTCTTCATGGAACTCATGCTTGGCTATGCCAAGAACTTCATCCAATGTAATCTCAACCTTAAAATTCAAAATCTTTTCCTCCAATACCTTCTTTGCATTTGTAGTAGCTTCAGTGTTGCACTGTAAAACTGTAAGGATGGCCTTTTGGATTTCATTTTGCATGCACTTTCTTGTTTTCGTAGATGCTTCCGCCATAGGTATTTTGGGTGGAGGATCTACTGGTTAAGCCTCATGAGAGGGTCCTAGATCCTTCCTTTATCTGCTTCTAGTACAACCCTCTTTGAATTTGAGGGTCTTTCATACACCTAGGAAAGTTCCTTTTGTAGCCCCTTCAAAATCTTCCATGAAGTATTATTCCTTTAAGGCTAATCTAAATTGCTTCGAATCTCTTCAATGCTCCTCCTTGATTCCCCTTACATGGTCTCTAATATCAAGGACCACAACAAGCTCAAAACTTATAATCATCTCCACCTCTAGTGCTTGTTGTAACTCTTTCGCATAACCATGAACATATTTTGTGGCATCCTTCCCTTCAAAATCATCCATTCTATTCACAATAGATTGAAGGGCCCTGCTTGTTGAAACCTCCCTTCTTTCTACAACTTGTTATTGTTGCATAAACATAGAAAATGCTTGAAATATTTGCATTGTACTTGGATTAAAGTGCATCCCCTATTGTTCTTGTTGATCAGCCATAATTCCACCGTTTTGAGATAACAAAACCAAACTCTCACCCTAGCAACTTCTCATCAATTCACCAAAAAGTATATCCAAAAAATTGTGGTCTAGCCACCGGCAAGGTGCAAAACCTTAAGTTGTGAGAGTTCGTGATGAAAGTCACAAACACTTTGTGAAAAAGTATTTATGTTATTCACCAACCCTCTTCTTAAAGATGATTCAAAACCTTAGAGCATTTGTGATAGGGAAATTGTTGCCATGTATATGGTAGTGATATGCATGAACACATTTAGAACCATCGGGCACTTGTTTCCCTCACTAAGAGGATTTTCCCCCATGCGTTGTACATCTGCCCATCACGCTAGGGTCACCTTATCTTGTATTTTTACACTTAGTAATACATTCCCCATTGCCTGCCTTGAGCTTCTCTCTCTCTCTCTGTCTCTCTCTCTCTCTCTCTCTCTCTCTCTCTCTCTCTCTCTCTCACACACACACACACACACACACACACACACACATCTAGTTGGTATGGCACCAACCAAGAGAAGAGGAGAGGACTCCACTCCACCCATCACCTCCTCTCCTTCTTCCCATGCTCAGTCCGTGGCTCCCTCTCTCTCTCTCTCTCTATCTCTCTCTCTCTCTCTCTCTCTCTCTCTCTCTCTCTCTCTCTCTCTCTCTCTCTCTCTCTCTCTCTTCCCCTCGTGAGTAGGTAAGCTTGCCATGCATGGAACATATGAGGGGTGAGGAGCTTGGATTCCTATACTCTCTCTCTCTCTCTCTCTCTCTCTCTCTCTCTCTCTCTACATACACACACCCATGGTCTTGACCTCTCTCACACCATCCTTCTCTTAGTTCGATACACACACATACTCACATCGATATACACATACATATACACATAATATGCATGCATACACTCACTCTCTCTCACGCTCATGCATCATACCCACATATACACATAAATGACTCATGCAACACACACAATCATCATTAAAAAACATGAAGATCAACCACACACAAGAACTGATGATAATATGCACACACATGGCCATCGTAGTAAAAAACAAGATCAAAGCTGAAATCGACAATGATGACCACAATTCTTGCTCGAAGGAGTGCCTCAGAGTAGATTAATATCATTGATAGTGATACAACGACCATTTGATGGATATCCATTTTTGAAGATCAACCTAGAAGGTTTTCAATTGGATACAATGCAACTAATAGCTGATGACAAAAAGCATGGTCCATCCCTTTGTTTATAAGTGGCTCACCCATGTTCATTACGCCTTATCCTTTGTAAAAAACCCAGCTACCATCAATAAGCGGATTTTATTTTTAGTAACCACCATGGTAATCATATTATCTACCAAGTTAACTATCCCGTCTTCACTGTCTCCCAATTCTTGTCTATTAAAAGCCATGAATAATTGTACAATCTACCATTCTCTAATTTCTATGCCCATGTAATCCAAGCTAGAGCATCTAGCCCATATGAATGCACCATGCATTTACATGTGTGGCCAAGAAGGAAGCCATATGCCATTCTGTAATTTCTATGCCCATGTAAGCCAAGCTAGAGTATCTAGCCCATGTGAATGCACCATGCATTTACATGTGTGGCCAAGAAGGAAGCCATATGCCTACCTACCACTCTTTGACCTAGCAAAATAAGGTTTCCACTAATCACAGTTAAGCAACCTCTCCTTCACCTATAAAAGAAGGGACTATTTGCACACTTGGGACACTCAAAAAGCATGGGGAGAGATTGGGAATTGATAGAAGAAGGCATAGAGTGATGTGGAGGGATGGGGCATGCACATTGAGATTCATATGCATGGGGATTTTGGGTGAAAGCTAGCACTCACACCGTGTAAGACAAATTGAGGGTACACACACCATGTTTGTGAAGGGCGACCACCATAAGAAACCCTAGTTAGACAATGCCTGCCATGCACCATATGGTAGAAGCGTGCCATGCACATATCTCTCCTCACCCTCATTGTTATGGAAAATGTGATATCTATCAACTCGTGATTATATTCACTCAATGCCTCTACTTTTTTGGGCTCTCAAATTTTTGTTGGTGATCTTTCGGTTACACAAAATTTTGCTTGAGATCTATTATACATGAATCATTAGCACCGGCACCCTCACTGGCATAGGGAACAACATTTTGTGTATCTAGGGTCATTTATTATGTGAGTGTTAGGTGTTAGCATGATAAGCTACACGTTGAAGATAGATATTCTCTCTCTCTCTCTCTCTCTCTCTCTCTCTCTCTCTCTCTCTCTCCCACATATGGATTTTAAGTGATCATGTGTTTGGTCTATCATTGCACTTAGTGTCCCCTTTGTATTTAGTGTTGGATGATAGGACTTTTGTGTCCTAGCTGCAAGAAACGCTAGGTGGTGTTGTAGAGACTTTTGGCCTTAGTATGTGAAAAGAGGTCAAGTTTGTGGAGAGAGTTCTTATCAGCAATGACTTTTAAGAACCATTTATATTCAAAATATGCAAGATATAACGTGCACATAACCAATGAAAAGGAGAAGCCCATAGGAATACCTTTGCATGCTAAAACAAAGTCCAAATTGAACAAATCAAATCTCTAGAACCAAAGAGATGTCACCAAATTCTTGTTCGTTGAGCGTTTTTGTGGTCTTTGATTGGAGCTTTTGGGGTTTTTAACAAGTGATTTTTTAGAGTATCCTTGAAGCTTAACTTTATGAAAATCCATTTTAGCAATTTCTAGTAGGATTTTAAAATAAGACCAAATTCTCCATTGAGAGTATTTTTATAGCATTGAGTGATATCCATAGTGAAAAGGTAAAAAGTCTGTTTTAAGAGATTTAAAGTAATGGCTGTGAAGTTTTTGATTGGGCAAAAGCTATTGAAAGTTAATTTGAGAATTCTTTGCACATTTTTTGTTGAAAACACGATGTGATATTATTTGAGAACATGATGTGATATTATTTGTTATTTCAATGTGTTAAGTATGGAGCCTGATTTACCCTTGTAATTTTCTGTGGTGAAAGCGCACATTTGTAAGGCCCCCATTATGAGGAGAAGCCATCGTGCGTGAAGGAAAATCACTCACCGGAAACCAAAATTTTCACGGACAAGAATAAGGCCCCGATACTTATTTTTTCGCCGAAATATTCCTTTTCGCCGGAATATTATGGCCGGCCGGCGGTCGGAAAGTGGTCGGAAAACAACCGGTCGGTTGGCCGGTGGTCGGAAGTCAATGGCCGGTGGCCGGTGGCCGAATTCAAAAGTGAACTTGTCTTCTCGAGGGCGGCCACACATGGGCGGATTGGGTGGGTCCGATTTGGACTTATTCGCACAAGGGCAGCTACACATGGCTGTCTCTCGTAAGAGAGGGCAGCCCTTTTGGCCTATAAAAGGAGGCCATTTCTACACACATTTCATAGTGTGAAGTTGATGCAACAAGGTGAGTGTGAGGTGGTGAGAGTGAAGCAAGGCGGGAGCTCTATCAAGGGTTTAATCCTTTTGTAAACTACTTCTTCTTTTGAAGTGCTAAAGCCATTGAGTGGCTGCTTTCCCGTGGACGTAGCCCACATTGGGTGAACCACGTATATCGTGTGTACTCTCTCTCTCTCTCTACTCTATAATCTCTTGTGTGTGAAATCTATCTCTTTCCATTAAGTAATCTACTCAAAAATCTATTTAGCTACGTCTTATTTTTTAACAACTGGTATCAGAGCAAGGTTTGCTCGTAGCTAAATTATCTCAAGGAAAGGATTCCTTGAATTGAGTGGGATTTATGGCGGAGGAAGGGAAGCTCAAGATTGAGAAGTTCAACGGCAAAAACTACCAACATTGGAAGATGCAGATTGAAGACTATCTCTACCAGAAGGACCTCTATTTGCCACTAGGCGGTCTTGCGACGAAGCCCGCAACAATGGCAGATGAAGCATGCATTGTCCTTGATCGAAAGGCACTGGGAACAATCCGGTTAAGCTTGGCATCAACGGTGGCCTTCAATGTTTCGGAGATGAAGACCACGGAGGACTTGATGAAGTCACTTGACGACTTCTACGAGAAACCATCGGCATCCAATAAGGTATTTCTTATGAAGCGCTTGTTCAATCTAAAGATGGCAGAGAATGGTTCAGTTGCAGAACACCTAAATGACTTTAACACAAACATAAGTCAACTTCGATCAGTGAAAATCAATTTCGATGACGAAGTGCGAGCTCTCCTTATACTATCATCTCTACCGGATAGTTGGGATAGCCTTGTGATGGCTGTAAGTAATTCTATCTCTGGCACAAATACTCTTAAGTTTGATGATGTTGTGGGTGTTCTCCTAAGCGAGGAAATGCGAAGGAGAAGCACAAGAGAATCATCAAGTGCTGCACTATCAGTGGAAACAAGAGGAAGGCCTAAGGAGAGGTTCAAAAACCAAAAGGGTCGTGATCGCTCAAGGCGAACCAAGTCACGCACAAAGTCAGTTCTTGAATGTTGGAACTGCGGCAGGAAGGGCCACGTCAACAAGGATTGCCGGTCCAAGAAGAAGAAGGAGACAGAGTCTCAAGACAACAAGCCAACATCGGAGGCCAATGTGGCAGGTAAAGTAGAGCAAGATGCTCTATTTCTCTCATTAGACAATGTGTCTAATTCCTGGATAGTAGATTACGGGGCTTCATTCCATGTGACACCACACAAGCAACATTTCCAAGACTACACCAAAGGTAATTTTGGGTATGTATACTTGGGAGATGATGAAGCTTGTGAGATTGTCGGTAAAGGTACAGTTTCTGTCAAAACTGCTAACGGAAATGAATGGAAGCTTAAAGATGTTAGGCATGTTCCTTCTCTTCGCAAAAATTTGATCTCTACAGGACAATTGGACGATGAAGGTCACAACATTGCATTCGGAAATAAACGGTGGAAGATCTCAAAGGGATCTTTGGTGGTTGCCAAGGGTGAAAAAGTTGGTACACTTTACTTGTGTACTGTTAGCACGCAACCTTCAGCTTGTGCAGCAACTACAGAAGTTGACAGTGCGGTGTGGCACTACCGACTTGGGCATATGAGTGCCAAAGGAATGCAAATCCTTCAAACAAAGAAGCTTCTACCAGGTTTGAAAGAAGTGGACTTAGAGTTCTGTGAAGATTGTGTTTATGGTACACCATCACTTGGTGGCTCATTGTACTATGTAACATTCATAGACGATGCGACTAGAAAAACATGGGTTTATGTCATGAAGAATAAATCCGATGTATTTTCCATATTTCAAAGGTGGAAAGCCTTTGTGGAGAATGAAACAGGTACCAAGGTTAAATGCCTCAGATCCGACAATGGAGGCGAATATTGCAGCCAAGCTTTTGAAAGCTTTTGTGCTAGCAATGGCATTCGGAGGCAAAGGACAACCCCAAGGACACCTCAACAAAATGGGATTTCGGAAAGGATGAACAGGACAATCATGGAATGAGCACGAAGCATGCGGCTACATGCAGGCCTACCGCTTGAGCTTTGGGCGGAAGCTGTAAGTACGTCTGTGTACTTAATCAATCGGTCACCCTCAACGGCATTGGATGGGGGAGTTCCAGAAGAGGCATGGATAGGTAAACCGGTGAATTATGCATTTCTCAAAGTGTTTGGGTGTGAGGCTTTCATGCACATAGATAGAAGCCTAAGATCAAAGCTAGATGCAAAGTCCAAAAAGTGTTTCTTCATTGGCTATGGAGAAGGAGACTTTGGGTATCGCCTATGGAATCCTGAAGATGGTAAAATCTTAAGGAGTAGGGATGTAATTTTTAACGAACAAAATATGTACAAAGATTACTTGGAAAGAAAACAAACAAAAGAAACAGGTGATGAGTACATGGAGCTTGAGGACAGTAAAGACTCAAGGACTGCAAACGGTGACAATGTGCAACAACGTCAACCAAATGAGGAGCCTCAACCTATTCCCCGAAGATCTACAAGAGCAAGCAGACCTCCAGAAAGGTTTGTTCCTTCCTTCAACCATCTCTTGATCTCAGATTCTGGAGAGCCGGAATCATACGAAGAAGCTATGCAACATGAATCCAAAGAAGAATGGACGAAGAGCATGCAAGTGGAGATGGACTCACTACATCGCAACCAAACATGGGATTTGGTTGAGTTGCCCAAAGGTAAGCGGGCACTTCAAAACAAATGGGTGTACAAGCTAAAGGAAGAAGAAGGTGGGAAGAAAAGGTACAAGTCTAGGCTTGTGGTAAAAGGTTTTTCTCAAAAGAAAGGTATTGACTTCAATGAAATATTTTCTCCTGTTGTAAAAATGAATTCAATTAGGCTTGTCTTAAGCCTTGTGGCTGCTCATGATCTAAATCTCGAGCAAATGGATGTAAATACGGCATTCCCTCACGGTGACTTAGAGGAGGAAATCTACATGCTTCAACCAAAGGGGTATGAAGTAAAAGGTAAGGAGAAAATGGTTTGCAGATTAAAGAAGAGCTTGTATGGTTTAAAGCAAGCATCAAGACAATGGTACTTGAAGTTTGATCGATGGATGTTGGATCATGGATTCACAAGATGCAACTCGGATCACTGCGTCTACACGAAGAATTTGGGAGATGGGAAATTCATCATCCTAATGTTGTATATTGATGACATGTTGATTGCAAGTGCTAACATGCAGGACATCAAAGACCTAAAAGAGAAGCTATCCAAATCTTTTTCAATGAAAGATTTAGGTGGTGCAAAGAGGATACTTGGTATGAAAATATCAAGGGACAGGACGAAGAAGACAATAAAGCTATCTCAAGAAGATTACATCAAGAAGGTACTAGAAAGGTTTGCAATGCAAAATGCAAAACCAGTTTCTACACCTTTGGCTGGTCATTTTAAACTAACGAAGGATATGTGTCCAAAGACACAAGAGGAGATAGCCTATATGTCTAAAGTTCCATATGCTGCACCGGTAGGTTCTCTAATGTATGCTATGCTCTGGACAAGGCCAGACATTGCACATGCAGTGGGAGTTGTGAGTAGGTTCATGGACAACCTAGGTAAAGAGCATTGGCAAGCTGTGAAGTGGATACTTAGGTATCTAAAAGGGACAACAACAAATGCTTTGTATTTTGGAGGAACTGATATTTTTCTAGAAGGGTATGCTGATGCAGATATGGCAGGTGACAAAGATACTCGAAGGAGCACTACTGGCTATGTGTTCACGGTTGGAGGCACAGCAGTAAGCTGGGCTTCAAAGCTGCAGAAAGTGGTTTCGCTTTCTACCACGGAAGCAGAGTATGTAGCAATGACGGAGGCAAGCAAAGAAATTCTGTGGCTTCACAGATTCTTAGAAGAGCTTGGATTCAAACAAGACAATTGTGTCTTGTACAGTGATAGCCAAAGCGCTATCCATCTTGCGAAAACTCAGCCTTTCATTCAAGGACAAAGCACATTGAGGTGAGATATCACTTCATACGCACTCTTTCGGAAGAGGGACAACTAAAGCTAGGAAAGGTGCATACAAGTGAAAATCTTGCAGACATGTTTACAAAGGTGGTCAACAAGGAGAAGTTGAGCTTTTGCTCATCTTCAATCGGCATTCAAGGATAAGAAGCCAGAATGGAAAGCAGTCACAGGTTTGGTTTGGAGATCAGTCTCCAAATGGGAGATTGTTAAGTATGGAGCCTGATTTACCCTTGTAATTTTCTGTGGTAAAAGCGCACATTTGTAAGGCCCCCATTATGAGGAGAAGCCATCGTGCGTGAAGGAAAATCACTCACCGGAAACCAAAATTTTCACGGACAAGAATAAGGCCCCCGATACTTATTTTTTCGCCGGAATATTATGACCGGCCGGCGGCCGGAAAGTGGTCGGAAAACAACCGGTCGGTTGGCCGGTGGCCGGTAGTCAATGGCCGATGGCCGGTGGTCGGAAGTCAATGGCCGGTGGCCGGTGGCCGAATTCAAAAGTGGACTTGTCTTCTCAATGGCGGCCACACATGGGCAGATTGGAGGGTCCGATTTGGACTTATTCGCACAAGGGCAGCTACACATGGCTGTCTCTCGTAAGAGAGGGCAGCCCTTTTGGCCTATAAAAGGAGGCCATTTCTACACACATTTCATAGTGTGAAGTTGATGCAACAAGGTGAGTGTGAGGTGGTGAGAGTGAAGCAAGGCGGGAGCTCTATCAAGGGTTTAATCCCTTTGTAAACTACTTCTTCTTTTGAAGTGCTAAAGCCATTGAGTGGCTGCTTTCCCGTGGACGTAGCCCACATTGGGTGAACCACGTATATCGTGTGTACTCTCTCTCTCTCTCTCTCTCTCTCTCTCTCTCTCTCTCTCTCTCTCTCTCTCTCTCTCTAATCTCTTGTGTGTGAAATCTATCTCTCTCCATTAAGTAATCTACTCAAAAATCTATTTAGCTACGTCTTATTTTCTAACACAATGCATATTCCATTACGAGCATCAAAGATTTAAAGTTATGTTTGTGGATTTTCTACGTAGGGAAGAGAGTTGGTAGTTTATTGGTATCAAGAGAGTAGCCAGTGCCATTTCAATTAAAGGATGGCATCCGGAATGGATGTTAGAGCTAGAGAGAGAGGTACAAATTCTACGCCCATGAGACTGTTGTGGGCTGCAAACCAAGCAAACCTTTTACACATGATAGTAGACCTATTGGATGCTTTATAAAGTCTAGCTATAAAGCACTTTTATGAGAGATTTTGAAAAAATTACCTATTTTTGGAGTAATCTCAGGACTATTGAAAGATAGCCATTGTGGTGGCAATAGAGCAATTTTCTTTAAAAAAAACAATCTTTCACATGTTAGCTAAGTCCATGTGGATGTTACACTAAGGATGTGCCAAGAAAGCCTTATTTGGTGAAATCCATTGTTGGTGGTCAACTCTAAAAGACTTAACTTCAATTTGCCTAATGGGAAGAAAGGGGAAGACCTTGGAAACCTTCGGGACTATTTTTTATAGAGTGGTCTCACTAAGGGTGCATAGATTGTTTTAATTTTTTTCACAGCCTCTATGGTATCTCTTCTAAAAGTTCCACCATATTGGGAAATAATAAAGATGGCCACTATAGTGACAAAATCCAAATTAAGCACAGATAGTTTTTTCAAAAAATTTGCAAGTTCAGCTCTAGAAGAGGAGAAGTGACCAAGCTAGTGATTATATTTTTGAGCTAAGCCTAGGAGTCTGTCAATAAATTCAAAGATCAAAGTGCATCCCTCATCAGGCTCCCTATCAAATGTTGCAAGGATTTTTAACTAATCATTGAAGGAAATTATATGCCAGATAGAAGACTTTTTATAAACAGGAGTCATAAATTACTGTTACCATATATGTGGTAGTGATGTGTGTGAACAGACTTAGGATCGTCGAGGCATTTTTTCCCTCACTAGGAGGTCATATACACCCATCACTATAGGGCTATTATCTTTTAATTTTCACAATTCTCAACATACTCTTTGTTGTGTGCCTCGAGCTTCTTCATCTTCTCCAAGTTGTGTGTGCATACCTGCAACCCTAATTCCAGCAATTGGTATCAAAGTAGGTCACGTCCTCCTAGTGAATTGGATATCACTTTCAAGATAAAAGACTTAGGGCTTTTGCATCATTACTTGGGCATACAATTTAAGCAGTATGTTGGAGGTATTGCTTCGTGTTAGGCAAGATACAGATAGACATTACTATGTTAGTTTGGACTCAAGGACTACAAACCTATTGCTACTCCAACGGAAACAAATTTGAATTTGAATCTTCATGACAGTGGAGACCTTGCTAATGTCACTCTTTATCAGAATGCTATTGGATGCCTTATTTATGTATGCAATAGTAGGCATGATATTTCGTTTGTAGTCTCACAGGTCAGCAGATTTTTGCATACACCAGGGTCTAAGCATTGGCAGGTTGTCAAAAGGATCTTCCATTACTTGAGTGGCACTTTACATCTTGGGTTGTTTTATCCCAAGGGGGATCATTGCCACCAGATTTGCATGCTTTCTATGAACTCGAGTTGGAGTGGTTGCTATGACTCATGAGTGTCCACACATAAGTGGTTTCTATTTCATGCTGGTACTTAATGTATATCGTGGTTGAGCAAGAAGAAACCGACTATGGTCACTCCTAGTTGTTGAAGAGCATGACAATCTAGAAGTTGTGTGATGCAGGTGTGTGTGTGTGTGTGTGTGTGTGTGTGTGTGTGTGTGTGTGTGTGTGTGTGTGTGTGTGTGTGTGTGTGTGTGTGTGTGTGTGTGTGTGTGTGTGTGTGGAATGATAGATGATATGTGGGTAGAGTACTCATTACTTAGTGAGTGAGACCTCTTATTTTTTTATGTAGAAAGAATAAGGCCAATGGTCGGTGAAGTCAGTGGACAGTTGAAGACCAGACATCTAGCCTTGATGCAAGGCCCATGTTGCCTTTACCCCAACATACTTCGACTTAAAGGAAAATGTGTCGATAAGTGGGTTCTACTAGCTAACTACTAGTATATACAAGTAATATAGGCAAGAGACTCTCTCAACCTATGCCCATTGGCTCACTCGCTTGATCTACATGCAGAAAAATGTAGCATTATCTAAAGGTGATCTTCTAGGATGTAAACATGGAATCCCTATACAAGCTAACTTATTCAAATTCATTATAAACAACAGAGAATAAGGAGGTATACTATGGTTGCATGGATTGTAGGAAACTTCACCAGATATTATCTCCTCTTCTCTCTCTCACCCTCTCAATTGGTATCAAAGCCAACATATGTCCTTCTCAACATTGAGATTCCGTGAGTTAAGAATTTGATTATGAGAAGAAATTTGGTTGTGAAGAAACCAACAAATGACTGATGGTTCCATGTTACTTGAGCTTGAATGCGATACATTGTGGAGAGTATGCAAGTGTATGTGAGCTCCGGATTGTTGGTGTACAACAACACTCTGACGAAAATTGAGAATTTTCTTGAGAAAGGTAGATCTAAGTTGTATGTTCATGGTGTCCACCCATTTCAAAAAGATCTTATAACTTTGCAAGAAATATATATTTCAAAATTTGCACCCAATTTTGTATAATCGGCATAGACTAGCTACAAGCAAAAAATTTCAGGTTTTCTTTTCTTTGTATTGTGCAAGTGTGGTGTGCTTAAGAAAGTAAATACAAATCTTGATGAACTTTTTGTTTGAGAATTATTCTCTTGAAGTGCACTAATTGCTGATAGCAAGTTTGATGATACTTTATTAGCCTATGTGCAACATGTGATGCACTTATGAGGGCACACAAAGTGCTTGTTGACATTCCCACTTGAGACATAGTATTCTGCACTGCATTGATGGCAATGTATGTTTTTAACATGATGGTGTGTGTGTACAATTCTCGAGGGTATTGCTCTTGTGCACATTTATAGGGATTGAGAGCATGCTAAGGGCCCTAAGCTCTTATATGTATATGCGTATGAGTATACTTTTATAGTCTAATGTTTCTTTTGATGTGTACATCAGGGTGGAAGCACGTTAATGTGTCATGATTTTTGTGCTAGTTAGCATGTTCCAACAAGCATATCTTGTAAGAATAACGAGAGTGATGTCCTTCAAGTGTGTGGGCCTCCATCATGAACTGTATAAATACTTTTAAAAAATTGGACCCAAGTTCAAATGAGCTTGAAAATTTACGATGAGACGTTACTTCAAAATAATGGTGGAGTCATGATGCATGGAGGAGCGCAAGGGCCACCGATATGAGAGAAGGGGGGAGGCAATTGGGAGTTGTAGTTCATCCCTTAGTTGCAGCTCACCAGACTGCCCACGTGGAGAATAGCTTAGCACAATAGCCAGCCACCTCCGACGATGACTCTCTTGACACTCCACAAGGAAGGAAATTGAGGAAAAAAACTTTTGTTGCTTCTCCTCAGATCCAAAAAAGGGTGAAGATGTATGAATCCTAAGGATCCCCAATGTTAAAGAACATGCATGTAGGGAAGGGGAAGAACGACTCAGGTAATCTCTCTCTCTCTCTCTCTCTCTCTCTCTCTCTCTCTCTCTCTCTCTCTCTCTCTCTCTCTATCTACACCGAATGCCACCGACTACATCTCACATTACACCAAGCGCACGTGTGTGTGTGTGTGTGTGTGTGTGTGTGTGTGTGTGTGTGTGTGTGTGTGTGTGTGTGTGTGTGTGTGTGTGTGTGTGTGTGTGTGTGTGTGTGTGTGTCAAATGAGCAGTTATGGTTCAAGCTTGTGCACGAATTACTCAAGAGTTCTTTTCTAGTGGGGTTGCTTAAAGAATCTCTGTAAGGTGTTGATTGTTTCTCTATGTTTGGCTATCTCCTGTATGCATGAAATGTGAGATACATATTATTTTTCAATAAATAGAAAATTTTCCCTTTGCCATGGATAGCCTTGCATTGTAACATCTTGTGACATTGGGGGTGTGCAGACCGATAAGCTCCCAAGCTCATCCCAGTGCAGGAGAAATTTTGTATTGTAGCAGAAGATTTCAATGTTGTTCATGGCCTCTCGATGGATGGTGTTGACCCCAAATTGGTGAAGTGGGACAAATCCATAGATATGGAGTGGTTCATTGTATTTAGAGAGCCAAAGTATCGCAGTAAATATCACATTAAATGCAATTTTATACATAGCGATATATATATATATATATATATATATATATATATATATATATATATATATATATATATATATATATATATATATATATGACCAGTGCAAGGTGTACTAGAAGGCCCCAACCAACATGGAGATCAAGTCTTCATTTGCGAAGGGGTTTGTCAAAGAATTCATTCAGGCGGTAATTGCAAGCAGTTCAGCCATGCACTTCAATTGGGTTGAGTTTTTTGTACAACATTTGCAGGACCTTCGAGAAAAAGGATACTACGAGTCCCATGTCAAAAAGTGGAGGATGGATAACTCCCATTGTTCATGTCAAAACACCAAGTAGGGGTCTACAAAAATGATAAGTACTCGAGTAGAATAACCATGAATATTGCCAAAACTACCAAGGCAACACCCCTCTCTCACCACAACACTCATCAAGGGGCAGAAATCCTTTCGTATTTTGTCCTTGAGGATTTGCAGCACATTAAGGTTGCCAGCAATCATCTCACAAAACAATTGCAGTATGCTACACAACATCTCATCAACACAAGACAGGAGCTCAAAGCTGCAAGGGTTTTGAAAGCAAGCAATGCTAGGGTTAGCCCAATTGTGGTTGCTATGAGACTGAAGCTTCATGATGCTGACAGTGAACTGCAGAGTTTATTACAGAGCCATAGTGTGGATGTAAAGAGGGAAATAGAGCTCAAAGTGAAGATAGAGACACTTAAAGAGACATTGGATGGTTTGGGATTTCCTTAGAGTGGGAGGACACCCCCATTGATGTTGAAATTGACATAACTTGTCATCATGTAAGTGTCCGTGACTTTTGTGCTTGCACTGTATGTTTGGATTATGTGCACAACTATCCTATGTGCTTAGCATGCTTCTCTTTTATTTAGTTTGCAGATTAATATGGAGATGCAGGAAGCAAAAGTGCACGCCTGTGAAAGTCAATTGCAGCTAAGCATGCATACAAGCAAGATGCTACAAGGCTCCTTCTTCCCCAATATATTATGTGTGTATGCTAGTTAGCATATTGTGTATGCTAGTTAGCACAGTGGGCATGGTGGTTAGCATAGTTTGTATGCTAGTTATCACACCCCATTATGCTAGCTAGCATACCTAGTTTAGCTAGTTAGCATACATAGCAAGCTAGACATACCAGCTATTCTTGTTAGCATACATAGCAAGCTAGACATACCAGCTATGCTTGTTAGTATGCGTGGTACTATGTATGCTAGTTAACAAGACCAATTATGCTAGCTAGCATACATGGTACTTTGTATGATAGTTAGCACACCCAGTTATGCTAGTCAGCATACATACTAATTATGCTATGTATGCTAGTGAACAAAGTTTGTCTGCTAGTCAGCATAGGGGTATGGTGGCTAGCATATTGTATTTAGTTAGCATACCCACTTATTCTATTTAGCTTACCTACTTATGCTGGTTAGCAAAAATGCTACTGACTATGCTAGCTAGCATACATGCTAGTTATGATATGTATGCTAGTTAGTATATTGGCTATGGTGTCCACTTTGCCCAACTATGCTAGTTAGCACACCCAGTTATGCGAGTTAGCATACACAGTTATGATTCTTAGCATCTATTCTATTGTGTATGCTAGTCAGCATACATAGCAATCACCGTACATGCTTATTATGATATGTATGCTAGTCAGCATAGTCTATATGCTAGTTAGCATGCTAGGTATGCTGGCTAGCATACCCAGTTATGCTAGTCAGCATAGTCTATATGCTAGTTAGCATATTGGGTATGCTAGCTAGCATACCGATTATGCTAGATATTCTCGGTATGCTTGTTACAATAGTCTATATGCTAGTTAGCATATTGGGTATGCTGGCTAGCATACCTAGTTATGCTAGTTATTCTCTATATGCTTGTTAGAATAGTATGTATGCTAGTTACCCACTTATGCTAGTTAGCATACCCGCTTATGCTAGTTACCATACCCACTTATGCTAGCTACCATACCCAGTTGTGTTAGTCATGACGCTAGTTAGCATATTGGGTATGCTGGCTAGCATACCTAGTTATGCTAGTTATTCTCTATATGCTTGTTAGAATAGTATGTATGCTAGTTAGCATACCCGCTTATGCTAGTTACCATACCCACTTATGCTAGCTACCATACCCAGTTGTGTTAGTCATGACGTTGTATGCTTGTTGCATACTGTGAGAGATTGAAAGCATGGTTTTTTTGCTAGTTAGCTTAGTTTTGTATGTAAGTTATCATAGGGGGTATGGTGGCTAACAGACACAATATGCTAGTTAGTATACCCAGTTATGCTAATTATCATTCCAAGTTTATGGAATGCAAAACATGGAATGCTTATTGGCATACTAAGTATACAAGTAATTAGAATGATATGCTACCTAGCATATTGTATACATGTACATAGTCATTATGTTAACTACCACACCTCCCATGCATAAAAGTATTTTCAATATGCTAATTGTTGTGTTAACAATCCACCTTTGCATTTATACTAGCAATTTGGATTTGATAATTATTGTTTGAAAGGAATACACAGGAATCGATGATGTGGGAAGCACACAGGACAAGAATCATGGCAATCAAATGATTGCAAAAGAGTAGCCCTGTAATGATGACTTGGATGAGCTGGAAAGAATGCATGAAGGGGTAAATGTGACACCGCAACAAGGGAACTCGCCTGGGGGTGTTGTAGACAATAAAGAAAGAGATGACGATGATGCCTTCATCATGATCATTCATGCCAAACCCATGCCCGTTGCAACTGATGAAATAGATGCTTCAAAGGAAACAATTAGGAGTGTGCAAGGGGAAGCTATGAGGACTAAAAGCAAGTAGAATGTGCAAGATGCTGGTGATGACATCCCTCTCCTAGGTTTTGTAAACAAAGTGAAGTTGAAGAGGAAAGGTGGCCTGGAACAGAATCCAGAGGATTTTGGAGGATGCTTGTATTGCCCCGACGAGCACCTAGCATGACTTAACTGACCTTACCAAAGGTGAAAAGAAATCCACTCGCTCATATTCTTGCAAGAAACTATGCATGTTCTCTATTGTGCCCAATTTTTGTAGTGCTAGAAAGATGCACATCTTATGGCATGTATCTCTCTGAGTATTTATAATGGAGAAAATCTTGTTGAGATAATTATGTCTTTGTGGAACAGTTCAATAGTTTTTTATTGTCCATTATGATGTCTTCATTCCGATACCTTTACTGTGTCGCAAGGAAAGAGGAATGACAATTAATTGCCTTGCATGATATGAACGCTACCATTGCATTGAAAAAGATACAAAAGTGGCATATCGCCAAGGCCAAACAGCTGAGAAAAGCAAAAAGATGAGATTCAGAATTGCTTGGACCACTACCTTAAACATCATAGGAAATTTAATGAGTACTTGAATTTTGTTCATCCCTCGAGGGAAGTTATTTTTGTCGAGCGGTATCCACCACGAGACCCAATATGGATGCCCAAGCTGTTGGTTGACGCGAACCACTCTCTATGGTTCTTGATTTGAATGGACTATTGGTTAAAGGGGTATAGTCAAACTATGGTGAAGTTCTCCCTCAATATGTAGGGGAAATGATAAAGTAATGTATGCAAGATAGGCGGTACGTATTTAGTCGCAAAGATACACACCAATTTCCGGATTGATGCCTCCAGTTTTTCCATGTGTACATATGGAGCACCAACATGTAGTGTAAAGTAAATGCAGTATAGATACAGTATTCAAACCGCAACGGGCAAGGATAGCAGGGGTTTTGGCATAGGAGCATTGTGGTAAGGTACCTTGGATGATACATAATAAGCATATTTTCTTCGAGAACAAGAGTATGTATTGGAGGGGCTTAACGTAGTTCGGGCCCAAAAACACTCTGATCATTGATGACAGTAAGTACAAAGTGTGCCAAAACCTTGAAGGACGTTCGCTTATTACTCCCAAGTTAGAGGACCAGACTGTTGAACATTGGCAACAGTTTTTGATAGACACTTTGGCTCCCTGGCTATTTTTGTGGCTGCAATCGGAGGACTGTGTAGCATATACAGCCAATAATGGATTTGATATTGGCCTAGACGTGTTTTTTGATGCAGTCCTCAACAAGCTACAAGCAGATTTGCAAGAAAGCGATGAGGCCGAGTGGAGGGCAGAGAACCATCGGAGACAAAGGGAGGCTGACGAAGAAGCTGAAAGGCATGAGAGGGAAAGGCTCGAGAGGAAAATATTAGAGAAGCAGCAAAAATTTGAAGTAGAAGGCCAATGTAGGAAACAAAGGCTTAGCAAAGCTAGGAGCACAAGCACACTAAGTACTACAAGTATAAGCGCCCTAAGCTGCACAAGCATTTTGAAGAGTAGTCCAAACTCTTCACATAATTGTAAAATTATGTACTATGATGAAAAGTTGTAATATCAAGATGAGATCACCTTTTCAATGTTCATACCTATTTTGACTTTCATTCCAAATAGTAATGTTTACAAATTTGTGCCATTGTATTTTTTGGGGCCATACCTTGTGCTATGTTGGCATACTTTTTGGTCTTGTTAACATTATATGAATGCAATGTAGCATATTGAGGGCTCCTTCTGTACACTCATTAAGCTAGTAACCCTAAGCAATAAGCTAGTTGACTTACCCAGTTTGTTGATAGTATAGATAGTTGTAACCAACATGAATGGTACTTTCTATGCTAAAAGTTAGCAGAGTCCGTATGCAAGTTAGGAGAGTCTATATGCTAATTAGAATAGGGGGTATGGTGGCTAGCATATTGTGTTTAGTTAGCATATCCCCTATGATATTTAGCATACCTACTTATGTTGGTTAGCATAAATGCTAGTGTGTATACTAGCTAGCATACATTCTATTTATGTTATGTATGCTAGTTAGCATAGTCTCTATGGTCTTGTGGTCTAGCTTGAAGGTGTATGCATCCGATTGCTTGTAATACAGTCCTTGCACAACATATGAGCCTCTGTCAATTATATTGCTCCATTCATCGATGCACCCCTTCTCCACCTTCTCCTTTGCTGCAACACACTTGACAAGGTAAACCACATCCTCGGCATTGGTTGAAGCATCTGATTTTACAGCAAAAGTGTCGCCAACACATAGAGTGCTACTCAACACATCATGATTACCTTCGTATGTGAAACCATCATAGCCAACAACTTCCTCTGTCAAAACTTCATTCTATTGTCTCAAAATCCGCCAAAACCTCATCAGGTAATGGCAATAAAATATGAAACTCCCAAGCCTGCATGTGAGCTTTATTGATGCAGCAATTCCACCTTTTGTGCATGCATGCATCACAGAAGTATACCAAGTTTCTTGTTGCAAGGGCAGTTGGATCATGCAGGTTGTGGCCATGAAAAGCATGCAGAGAGCGAGATATTTCTACAGTGGCACAATTCCACTCAAATTTCCTGTTCAAATCCCCCTCTTTAACCTCCCAGAACACACAGGCACATTCCCTTTCTTTTGAGGATATGATATAGGGCTCTCTGCGAGACAGGTTGGCTTGGCAATAAGCAACCACATCTATTGCACACCGCAAAATAGCTCCATGCGGTTTTAGCTGCTCATGGGTCAAGGTTCTTTTTGCAATTGCTCCTACACCATCATGCTCTCTTGCCCAAAAACAACTCCTCATTAGAACCCGGTTGCTTGATGGCAGCCATTGTGTTGCGTACATTGGAGACAATTGCACAATAACCTCCTCCACTAAAGACTGATCATGGATTTCCCAAACAAGCAGATGTTGAGTAACAAGATTCCAGCTTCTATATTAAAATCTTCGGTCCTACTCTTGAAAGCTCTCACAATTTTGGAGGAGATTTTCTTCTCCTCATCATTGACGGCATGATGTCCTCGCTCATCTTTCATTTGTGCGCACTCTGTTTACTCTTTCTCTTCTCTCTCTTATTTCTTGATAACAGCAAGAGCCAGATCTTGGGAGTTGTAATTCATTGCCTGTAATGGCTCTCCGAGTGAGATACCTACAATATTTTCTTACCATCATATTACATCGCACCTCCATTTCCAGCATTGGAGTTAGTGGCAATAATGTTCTATGCTGGTTATCTATATATGTAGGTCTTTATTGGAGCGAGGGAGAGAGCTCAGCTTTGACAACTTAACTTTGAGGCAGGATGCCCGACACAAAGAACGAATGCGAGAGAGAGAGAGAGAGAGAGAGAGAGAGAGAGAGAGAGAGAGAGAGAGAGAGAGAGAGAGAGGTACGGAGTATGCACTGCACGCACGCGCGCGTGCGCACACACACACACACACACACACACACAGGGAGAGGGAGAGAGGGAGTCTTTGATGCCCTGAGAGAGTGAGGGAGTCTGCGCTCCACACACACACACACACAGAGACTCCCATACCGCACATAGTTTTGAGTAACTAAAAAACCAGGTCACACCCCAGAAGGGAGGGAATGAATAATATTTTTTATGGAAATTTTTAATTTAAATTGTACTTGCTCTTTGGTTTTCAATATATGCTAACAAGCACAAGTAACTAGCATTGTTTGGGGCAACATTTTCAGTGATACGTTAACATGCTTATACCCATCAACAAATTGACCATTTCTAATGAACTTTGATATCAGGCCAAGAGCCAAAGGGTCTAAACGACTTAGTATGGCTAGGATCCGAGGGAAAGGGCATAAGGATAAGGGGTCCTACTCGCAAGAGACAAGAGCTATAAGTAGGGAGGTTGGGAGAAGATCATTATGCCTATCTACCTCTAGGTCTCATATTGGTTTGAGTGCCTCAGGTTTTTGGGAGAAGAGTGTGTGGTCCTTTAGGGTTTTGCATGTTCATGAAATTGGGGAAGAAGGAGGGGACAAGGAGCCGCGTTGCAAGCGCCTTTAGCCAAGGACAGAGGTGGCCCTTGACCATCACCAATCTCTCTCTCTCTCTCTCTCTCTCTCTCTCTCTCTCTCTCTCTCTCTCTCTCTCTCTCTCTCTCTCTCTCTCTGTGTGTGTGTGTGTGTGTGTGTGTGTGTGTGTGTGTGTGTGTGTGTGTGTGTGTGTGTGTGTGTGTGTGTGTGTGTGTGTTTGCCTTGGCCTAAGAAGGCTTTTTTGACACATGCTTGAGGCCTATTGCAGCCCATAGCATGAGCTTCTCACTCATCTTTCCCTGTTCAGCTACCTGCCACCATCGCTCAGAAGCTTTGCTTCTTTTTCAATTTTTCTGCCTTCAAAAGTGGGTGCCTTGCCAATATGAAAGGTCATAGAAAGACCAAGGGTAGGTACCCACACTCGGCAACCCCCCACCCTCTTGTACTTCCCATCGTGAAGCAAAGTTACATCACTGACACAAGGCAAAGGCGAGCCAAGAGCCAAGTCAAATTAGTAACAGTAATTTTAGAGGAATTACTGAGCTTTTAAAGCATCTTCGACATATCTAAAGAGTTATAATTATCGTTTTTTGACATAAACTATAACCGGTGAGTAGAGTCTACATTGTCACGGGACAAGCACAGATTGCAGCATTAGGTCTTTTTTGACGGGCCTTTACAAGTTAACAAGCTCTGTCTGTGATGCTGAATCTTTACAACTTGGTGGTATTATAATTAGCACGACTGTCATAAAATATAATATCTAACCAACCCAAATTATTTTCTCATATTAAACTGATCATTTAATGTGGGAGAATAAACGGGAACAAGGGTTAGAATATCGACATGTGCTTATGGATTTGTCTCAACACAGGGCCAAGGTTAAAGGGGTCCAAATGAGAGATGGTATGTTAAAGAGAAGTGCTACCTAATGGAGCTTAAAGACCTTAGGGTTAGCTTCATTAAAAACCTCCAAAAGTTACTGTTAAAAAGTCCATTGACCTTAGGCAAGCTAGGGATGACCTTGAGGTGGGAACCCTACCCAAGCATGAGGTGCTTGCCGGCTTGCTAACTAAAGTGTTTAAAGTGTTTGTGGGAACCTTGCCCAAAGCTTGAGGTGATTTTTATGCTTAAAATGACTAAGGTTCTTGAAGTGTTCAATTCAAAGATAGACTCTCAAGAGGCATAAACGTTTTCCATGCTTGATTCAGTAAGTGCTTGAAGTTTTCAATTCAAACCAAATGACTTAAGAATCATAAAAGACACATGGGCAAATTCTCCACATGTGGCCCTCATGATGTGCTTGAATCCTATTTGATAGGCTTTAAAGAGGTCCAATGAGAATTTAGATGCATAAAAAATAAATAATTAAGTTCTTTCTCTCAAAGAGGAAAAATAGGACACATGTCCCAAATAATATAATTAAATATTATGAGAGAGAGAGAGAGAGGTGGATCAAGCATGAGAGGGGGGTATACTCTCCCACATACACACACACATTCTCTCATGGTGTGGAGTGCAAAGTGCAAGAGCTCCATCTCCTTCTCCGAGCTTGTTGAGAAGTGGGGAGCCTACACCAACACTCTTGGCTATGGAATGCAAATCCAACCAAGAGCCATGCTTCAATGCTTAAGCTTGTCATATTCTTCATCTTCATTACTATGCTATTATGCTATTCTAAGCAAGAAGAGTGATGATAAGTGAGGAACTATTTCTTTCTCCTATAGATGACTCTTCTTCCCCTTCCCTACCCTCATTCCCCGCTAGCTCTCTGCACCTTCGAAGGTGTTTGAGGCCTTGGGACTGAGGCTTGGGATAGTTAATTCTTTTTTTGCAAAGTTTGTGTTATGCTTGTGATGCATGAAGCTTTTCATCTTCATTGCATCACCTACGTCACAAGGAACACAAAGATTGTATTGTATCAAGTCTCTCTTGATGGGAGAATCTATAATACAAATGCCTTTTGGAGGGTGGACCAGCTCAATCCGGTCCTCAACTATTGTCATATTCTCTAATACTCTCTCTCTTGCAAAAGTATTGTTCATGCCAAGTTAATTAAGTACTATATTTATGTTGCTACCATCAATTAAGTTCACCCTCTATGTTCTCAAAGTAATCTCACAAAAATGCTCACTCTAATTTTCTTAATTCCACTATTCTCAAAGTTAATAGGCCAACTCCATTACATTGGTATCAGAGCATTTGGTTTTTCTTCTCTTGCTTAAGAAGAGAGGTCCTTAAGTACCCTATTAATGTTTGATTTTGTTAATTATATTAGGGTAAGTGGGATTGGGATCTATTATCGGTTTTGTTGAGCCCACTATGTGGGATATGGTGATCCACCTTTGGTCTTAATAATGGGGTTTTTTTAGACTTGCCTATGGATTTACCATTATTGAGCCATAAGAAGTTCAAAAGGAGCTATCCCTCGACAATTCTGCTATGTTAGACCCACCCAACTACTCTCTATAATTAACCAATTCGAGGCGTTAGAGTAGATACTTAAGTGCTTATTTTCAAAGACTAAGAGAAGTAGCAACTAAGGTTTTGAATTGCCAAAGAATAAACTAAGTAAACACATAAGTATAATTAGCATGGCTGACAATAGCCAAGAGAGTAGAATGAACATTGATAACTTTGATTTTGCACATGAAGGTGCTAACGATGATGCCCCCATGTTTATCAATTATCTTGTTACTATGTTGCATCAAGCTATGGGCAACCCTACTTTGCAAGTCGAAGTTACTCAACAACTTCGTGCTTATGGGATTTCCCTTCCTCTCCAAGAGGAGAGAGAGCTTAGGAGGCCTCTTGATGAGACCCCCAAAAGAAGACTCTCTCCCATACGAGAGGAGGAATCCAAAGAGCAAGAAAGCAATGAATCCCTAAGTTCCTCTGCAGATGTGGCTCCACGAAGACAGTGGTTTAGACGATCGCCAACTCCTCCCATGAGGAAACGGTCAATACACAGTCCTTCTCCTCGTCACTCCAAAAGGGAAGAGAGGAAACAAAGGAAGAAAAGGTCAAGAAAGAGGTCCCCCTCTTCTCCTTCTTCTTCACCTTCCTCCTCTCTCAACGAAAGCTATGGCTATTCTCCTAGAGAATACAAGAGGGGAGGACATCGCAAATCATACCCTGCATGGCGAAGATCACAAAAGCTCAAGAAGGTCAAAGAGGGAGGAAAGAGTATCTCTTTTCTCACCTTTGGTGCCACCGACAAAGTATTGGCCTTCATCCAACAATTTGATGTGGCCTTGGAGACGAGGGCTTCATGGAGTTCTCCAAGCTACACCATGTAGCTATGCACTTCCAGAAATCGGCTCGTCAATGGTGGGCTAGCCTTCGTGGAAACGGTGAAGCCCCAAAGACATGGAAAACTCTACGAGTTTCCATCATGAATCAATTCCTTGCAAGCGATGCAAAGGACAAAGTACTTACCAAATGGTGCAGTTTGAAGCTTCTCTCATATGAGTCTATTTATAAATATGTGGACAAGTTTTGGGATTTACATCTCAAGGCTACTGTCTTCCAAATCAAGCATTGAGGGAGAACAAGCTTTCTCTCAACCAAAAGAAAAGCGAATTTTTCCTTCAAGAGATTCAATACTTAGGTAATATTATCTCTCAAGATGGTATCCGTATGGATCCATCAAAGTTAGAGGTAATAAAAGCATGGCCTAATCCAAGGAATCTACATGAGCTAAGAAGCTTTATTGGTATCTGTGCATACTATAGTAGCAAAATTTTCTCAAATAGCAGGACCATTACATGACTCAACAAAAAAGAACGTTAAGTATTCATGGACTGCTAAGGAGCAAAAAGCTTTTGACAAGCTCAAAGAGAAGCTTACCTCTCAACCAATCCTCATGCTTTCGGATCTCTCAAAGCCATTTGAGGTCCAATGTGATGCTTATGGTGATTGCCTTGGAGCAGTTTTGCTTCAAGAAGGGCATGCCATAGCATATGAGAGCCGAAGGCTCAATACGGATGAACAAGTGTTGGGCATTTATGAGAAAGAGCTTTTAGCTGTTCTACATGCCCTAGACAAATGGAAGCACTATTTTTATTGGGGACTCCATTCAATTTACAAACAGACCACCAAAGTCTCAAGTACTTCATGACGCAAACCAAGCTTTTTGACAAACAAATGAGGTGGTAAATTTTTTTTCGCAATTTTATTTTCATATTGCTCGCATTGCTGGTAAGCACAATCAAGTGGCCGATGCACTTTTGCGACGACCAAAAGTCAATGTGGTGTCTATAGCAACTCACAATGATCTATCTTCTATGATAGATGAGTATGCTACTGACCCTGACTTTAAAGATGTAATGTCAACCCTTACTTTGGGGAAGAAAGAGGAACCATTCACTTGCAGGATGATTATCTTCTCCATGGAAATAGACTATGTGTTACCCACTCCCTTTGTGAGAAAGTCATGTATGAATCGCATGCTTCTCCCTATGCGGGGCATAGAGGCATTCAACCTACTCTTCGAGCAGTAGAGACATACTTCTATTGGCCTACCATGAAAGTGTACATACAAGAGTATGTTTCAAAATGTGTGGTATGCCAAAAGACTAAGTATGATAGAGGGAAGAAACCTTGATTACTCCAGCCATTGCCAATCCCTAATACACCATGGGAGAGTATATCCATGGATTTTATCTTTGGATTACCCAAGTCTATTCATGGGAATACGGGAATATGGACAATAGTCGATAGGTTCACCAAGCACACTTTATTCCTGTCAAAAAGACTATTAAGGCACACCAAATGGCAACCATGTTCATATCTCATATTTTCAAACACCATGGATTACTAGCATCCATCGTGTCAGTTAAAGACCTAGAATGACCAGTAATTTTTGGAAATGTCTCTTTGAAAATCTAGGTACAAGAATGAATTTCTCTTTGGTCTACCACCCACAAACAGATGGCCAAAGTGAGATAGCCAATCTTATAATACTCGATCTACTAAAGACTTATGTTACAGAAGTAGATCAACAATCACAATGGGAGAAGTACTTACCTCTTGTAGAGTATGCGTACAATAATACTGTCCATACTACTACACAAAAAGCACCTTTTGAGATCATAGAGGGAAGACCTAAAAGTCCCTTGCTACTTAAGTACATGGGAAGATCTTCGTTGCTGATGAGTATAGCCGTGACCTACAAGAATCTTTTCAAAAGGTTAAGGAGGCTATATCCATCTCTCAACAAAGGAAAAAAGCTTGCTGACAAGCACAGAAGGGCCTTAACGTTCAAAGAAAATGATTGGGTTTTACTTAAGTTTCCCAAGGCTTGATTGAGGTAAACGACGGGCAAAATCCTACGGGCCATCAAAAGTATTATGCTAAATTAGCAAAAAGATACTATGGTCCTTTTCAAATCTTGAAGCCAATCAATGACATGTCTTATCAACTCAAGTTTCCCAACCATTGGCTTATACACAATGCTTTTTATGTGAGCCTACTTAAGCCCTACAAAGGAGAGCTACCAAGGGAACCAATTGTTGAAGACCCTCCTAAAATCGAAGACCAAGAAGAGGTGCTATATATTTTTTGAAATGAAGACAAGGTACTACGGCATGGTAAGATTATCCGACGGTATCATATTAAGTTCAAAAACTTTCCTTTTGAAGATGCTAGATGGATGCAAGGAATACAACTTAAGGATAGTATGAACCTTGTCAATGCTTACAATGTTGCGCTAGAGTAAGCAAATATAAATGCTTTCTAAATGAACAATGTTTTTGTCTTATAAAAATAATCCTCTTTTGTGCACAAATTTAAATAGTATGCATGCTTAGAATCATGTTTGTGAGATAACAACATCACTCAAAAACCAAGTAGAATTTGTTACTCTACTTTGGGAGTATGATGTGGACTAAAGAGCAGACATGCTGAAGGAGTACGAGAGGAAGTGTGACGCGAGAGAGAGTGCGAGAAGAAGAGCACGACGATATGGTAAACTCGCTCTACTATAATGTGTAGAGCATAGTGAGTTCTTATTAGGTTTTTACAAAAGAATATGTGTACATACCTGGCGGCCCGCCCACTTACCTGGGCGACCACATTGGGCTTTATACCCCAACAACCTCCCACTTAAAGTCCAATGTGGTACTTTAAGTGTGAGAGAAGCTACTATACAAGCTAATATACAAGAGATGTAGAGAAGTGATGTACTACCCTACACCTAACTGCTTGCAAAAATGCACAAAGCTCTATGAGGGAAGTCCTTTTGTAAGTAGATCAGCAGGATTTTCTGTGGTGTGAACTTTGACAAGCTGAAGTTGTTTATCCTCGAGCATTTCCCTGATGAAATGATACTTCACATCCACATGCTTTGTCTTTGAGTGATACACTGGATTGCGAGCCAATTGTATAGCACTTTGACTATCACAATATAACACAGGCATCTCTTCTTTGATTCCCAAATCTGTTACTAGTCGATTAAGCCAAATTGATTCTTTGCATGCCTCTGATGCTGCAACATATTCAGCCTCTATAGTAGACTGAGTAACACAATCTTGTAATCTAGAACGCCATGATACTGCTCCACCAGCCAATGTAAAGACATACCCTGACGTAGACCTTCGGTTGTCTAAGTCACCTGCATAATCTGAGTCTGTAAAACCCTTTACACTTAGCTCCTGACTCCCATAGCATATACGCATACTCTTTGTAGCTTTCAGGTATCTCAATATTCCTTTCATTGCCTCCCAATGTTTCTTTCCTTGGTTTGACATGTATCGACTTACTACTCCCACGGTAAATGCAATGTCTGGGAGAGTAGCAATCATCGCATACATCAAACTACCCACTGCAGACGCATATGGAATCTTATCCATTTCAGCCTGTTCTTCCTCAGACACAGGACAATCTTGTTTGCTAAGTTTCACATATGGTGGCAGTGGAACACTCAATGCCTTTCCCTTCTCCATATTGAAACGTTGCAAAACCTTCTCAATATACTTTGTTTGAGATAACCAAATCAACTTCTTTGATCTGTCTCTCTCAATGCGCATACCAAGTATATGACTTGCCTCACCCATGTCTTCCATGTCAAACGATTTTGTCATCTTTGACTTCAAAGCTGAAATTTCTTCCAAGTGCTTGCCAGCAATCAACATGTCATCCACATACAAAATAAGGATCCCATCCTTAGCCTCCTTTGTATATAGACAGTGATCGAACTCACTACGTTTGTAGCCTTGAGAAAGCATAAACTTGTGGAACTTATGGTACCATGCCCTCGGTGATTGTTTTAAGCCATAAAGACTCTTTAACAACTGGCATACCAAATCTTCCTTTCCTTTCTCAACAAACCCTTCTGGCTGCTGCATGTAAATTTCCACATCTAAATCACCATGCAAGAACGATGTCTTGACATCCATTTGGTGCAACACCAAATCTAATATGGCAACCAATTCAAGAAAGCATCTCAATGTAGTCATCTTGACCACCGGAGAGAAGACTTCATCAAAGTCAATGCCTTGTTCTTGCTTAAAGCCCTTGGCAACAAGCTTTGCTTTGTACTTTGGCTGACTATCATGAGCGGTGATCTTATACCTGTAAACCCATTTACAAGGTAGAGCCTTTTTTCCCTGTGGTAATTTAACTAGCTTCCATGTCTGGTTTTTATGCAGAGTTGTCATCTCTGACTGCATGGCCAATTGCCAATTCCCGGAGTCCTTTATTTGCACTGCTTCCTTGTAACATGAAGGCTCATTGCAATCAGTCAACATGACATAGTTCATAGATGGAACAAACCTATCAGGAGGTCGCGTGATACGTCCAGATCTACGCACAATAGGTGGCTCAGGCTCAGCCACAACTTGTGGTTCCAATCTATCCTGTCCTTGCTCCTCTTGAGCCCTGACATTTTTTCTTGCACGTGCAGGTCCATCTTCTTGGAAGACAACTCTTCTAATCTCCTCAACCCTCTCTGGTTTAGAATGATATTTGGATTCATTAAAGTGAACATCATTGCTGCGGACAACCTTTCTGGATTCGGGATCCCAAAGTCTGTACCCCATCTCACCAGAATTACCATAGCCTAGAAAGATGCACTTTCTACTCTTTGGCTCAAGTTTGTTCCTAAATTCCTTTGGAACGTGAGTATATGCCTCACAGCCAAAGACTCTGAGATGCTTGTATGAGGGCATTTTGCCTGACCATACCATCTCTGGCACTGAATCCTTTTGCAAAACCTTGCTAGGAGATCTATTTACAAGATGAACAGCTGTTGATACAGCTTCAGCCCAAAACAGTTTCAGCTGTTGAAAGGCCTTTGAAACATACTCTCCACCATTGTCAGTGTGTAAGCATTTAAGCTTCTTGCCACTCTGATTCTCCACAAGTGTCACAAACGTTTTGAAAACACTAAACGCTTCATCCTTGTGCTTGAGAAAGTAAACCCATACTTTCCTCGAGTAATCATCTATAAATGTCATAAAGTAAGAAGCTCCCCCTAGAGATAGGTTAGACATAGGTCCACACAAATCACTATGAACAAGTGCCAATTGTGTATCTCTTCTACTGCTTCTATGCTTATGTGGCTGCTGTGTTTGCTTACCATACAGACAATGTTCACAGAATTCAAAATCATTAAATGAAAAGCCAGGCAAATAACCAGAACAAGACAAGTTTTGCATTCCCTTCTTGGACATATGTCCTAGCCGGCTATGCCACAAAGAAACGTTCGGCTACTCGGTTACATTGATTACATTTTTAGAGACATTTGATACATAAATCATGTAAAGTCCTCCAGACTTTACTCCATGTGCTACTGTCATCGAACCCTTGGATATCTTCCACATGTTTTGTCCAAAAGTGGTGATGTAGCCAGCATCATCAAGTAAACCTGTGATGATCAAGCTCTTTGTAATTGCGGAAATATGTCTCACATTCTTCAGCGTGAAAGAAGAGCCATTCTGAAACTTCAATTGAACATCTCCAACACCTAAGATCTCACATGTCTGCCCATTGCCTAGCCGAACATGATCTTTAGTGGTCACATAAGAGGTAAACCACTCCTTGTTTGGAGACACATGAAGTGATGCCCCTGAGTCTATAATCCAGTCACTCAGTGCATTTCCATCAGATGTTGTAAGAAGAGCTGAGTCCATTGTATTCTTCAAGAAGTAGATGTCTCCTGAAACTAGACTGTCATCCTCTGCAACAGTGTTTGTCACATTTATTTCTTGAATCTTCACTGAGGACTTGTTCTTCTCACCATGGTCTTCAGCTTTCTCTTTGCCTTTTTCTGCTTTCCATTCTCTGCAGTCTCTTTTCATGTGACCCTTCTTGCCACAATGGTAGCATTCTATGTCACTCTTGCCTTTAGCACTGCGGGACTTGCTACGAGATTGATTCCTCTTTCCACCTTTGTACTTTTCTTTGGTCCTTCCCCTGACAACTAAGGCTGTTCCTTTGCCTTTGTCCATTGTCATTCTATTGGTTTCTGCAGTAAGCAGACTTCCTTCTACACCTGCTATGTTCAAACCATCTGGAGGTGAAGAATTACTCAAAGCTGTGCGAAAAGTGTCCCAACTTTCCGGCAATGTGATCAACAGGAACATAGCTCTAACAGGTTCATCAAACTTGACACCTTGAGCTGACAACTGACTGTAGATGGTGTTCAATTCATTCAGATGATTGGACATAGGTGTCCCTTCTTTCATCTTCAAGTCAACAAGCTTCTTAAGCCAGTATACATGTGAAGTTGCACTCTGCTTCTCATAAAGATCACTCAGCTTTGTCCATGCTTCATAAGCCGACATCTCGTCTGCTACATTGAAGTAAACGCTTTCTACCAAAGTCAGCATAATGGTAGAAAGTGCCAATTCATCCATTTCGCTCCATTCATCTTCGTCCATATCTTGTGGTTTTATCCCCTTGAGCTTTATAGGTTTTATCTACTTCTTTTGTACCAACACGTGCCAAGTCTGCTTCTTCCACAATGGGAAATTGGTTCCATCCAGCTTCTTGATATTGTAAAGAGCAGTGTCCTGTGATCCAGCCATAGCTACGCTTCACAGTAGTTTACTTTCCTGGGAAAAATTCGGCAGAGTTTCCCCTGTAAACTGACCTCTGAACCAATATCAACCTGTCAAATGAACCAAGAAAACTTCAGATTCTGCAAAAATTTCGGCAGAGTCTCCTCTGTAAAATGGCTCTGGTGTACTCAAAAAACAGATCAAAAACAGCTCAAAAAACACTGTCTCTCTGACACTGTAAGCTGTGGGTAAACCTGTCCTGCACCTGTACTGTCTCTCACTGTCCTGTCACTATCCTGTAAGCATAGACTGCGACAATGCCTCAACGGCAGTAAAGCAAAGATGCAATCCCAACTGTCTAACTCACAGTCAATACATCCTAGCTGCCTATCTAAGGGTGCTCGAGGGATCGCTCCAAGACCTGTATCACCGAAAGGATCTCAACATTCGAGAATCCCCCAGCTCAATAAAACCTCACTCGACCCTCAACAAAGGCTGCAGTAAATCTGACAGTACATAGACTTCCCACAAAGTCATACATCCACAAATTTTCCACTATATGCTGTAACCGCTGCGGCGGTTGTTTGCTGCATGACTCACAGCCAGTAAACCCTCAACACACATACATCATCTCTGACAATACATCCCATGTGGAAGTACCTGCAATGTCAGGATGAAATCTGGAATATCAAGCAGCAAACACAAGCTACCTGATGAACTAGTGGATGTCGCCTACAGTCTGTGTGTAGATGCGTCTGTGTCGTATGTGACACGTCTCCAAGAACTGTGAGCCATCCTTCGATGTGTAGACAGCCACAAATCAACACTCTGGGAGTGCCGATATCATCAGCACCTGCAGTCGTAGGCCGAAACCCCAAATTTGCAGAGTCGGATCTGCACCCGCCGAGACCACGTAGTCGAAAATGGCATGCGCAAAACTCTGTCTTTGCCTGTCGAATTTCACTCCAATCTGAGCAAGTGACTCTGGCTACCTGCAAATGCTGCCCCGAGCCTCGATCTGAGCTCTGATACCAGTTGAAGGAGTACGAGCAGAAGTGTGACGCGAGAGAGAGTGCTAGAAGAAGAGCACGACGATATGGTGAACTCGCTCTATTGTAATGTGTAGAGCATAGTGAGTTCTTATTAGGTTTTTACAACAGAATATGTGTACATACCTGGCGGCCCACCCACTTACCTGGGCGACCACATTGGGCTTTATACCCCAACACATGCTTACGACAGCTATGTCTCCCAAGCACCAAATGGACTAGTCATTCATTCTTGAATGATGTCGCAGGGTGAAAAGGGATCCTCTACCTGCTAAGAAACATAGAATAATGACTAAGACTTTATCTCTTCTTCCTCATAGTCAAGGACGATTATGATGAAACGTAGACTAATGACTAAGACTTTATCTCTTCTACCTCATAGACAAGGACGCCTATGATTTCAAGAGAGAGGTAATGCCATAAAATCTAATATCTAACCAATCCAACTTATTTTCTCATATTAAATTGATCATTTAATGTGGGACAATAAACGAGAACAAGGGTTACAATATCGACATGTGCTTATGGATCTGTCTCAACACGGGGCCAAGGTGAAAGGGGTCCAAATGAGAGATGGTTTGTTAAAGAGAAATGCTACCTAATGGAGCTTAAAGACCTTAGGGTTAGCTTCATTAAAAACCTCCAAAAGTTAGTGTTAAAAAACCCTTTGACCTTAGGCAAGCTAGGGCTGACCTTGAGGTGGGAACCCTACCCAAGCATGAGGTGCTTATCGGCTTGCTAACTAAAGTTCCTAAAGTGTTTGTGGGAACCTTGCCCAAAGCTTGAGGTGATTTTTATGACTTAAGAAGCATAAAAGACACATGGCAAAATTCTCCACATGTGGCCCTCACGATGTGCTTGAATCCTATTCGATAGGTTTTATAGGGGTTCAATGAGAATTTAGATGCATAAAAAATAAATAATTAAGTTCTTTCTCTCAAAGAGGAAAATAGGACACGTCTCAAATGATATAATTAAATATCACTAGAGAGAGAGAGAGAGAGAGAGAGAGAGAGAGAGAGAGAGAGAGAGAGAGAGAGAGGGAGGTAGACCAAGCATGAGAGGGGGGTATACTCTCCCACCATGGTGTGGAGTGCAAAGTGCAAGAGCTCCATCTCCTTCTTCAAGCTTGTTGAGAAGTGGGGAGCCTACAACAACACTCTTGGCTATGGAATGCAAATCCAACTAAGAGCCATGCTTCAATGCTTAATCTTGCCATCTTCTTCATCTTCATTACTATGCTATTATGCTATTCTAAGCAAGAAGAGTGATGATAAGTGAGGAACTATTTCTTTCTCCTATGGACGATTCTTCTTCCCCTTCCCTACCCTCATTCCCCGCTAGCTCTCTCCACCTTCGAAGGTGTTTGAGGCCTTGGGACTGAGGATTAGGATAGTTAATTCTTTTTTTGCAAAGTTTATGTTATGCTTGTGATGCATGAAGCTTTCCATCTTCATTGCATCACCTAGGTCAGAAGGAACACAAAGAGTGTATTGTATCAAGTCTCTCTTGATGGGAGAATCTATAATACAAACGCCTTTTGGAGGGGACCGGCTCCAAGTAAATCCAGTCCTCAACTATTGTCATCTTCTCTGATACTCTCTCTCTCTCTCTTGCAAAAGTATTGTTCATGCCAAGTTAATTAAGTACTATTTTATGTTGCTACCATCAATTAAGTTCACCCGATATGTTCTCAAAGTAATCTAACAAAAATGCTCACTCTAATTCTCTTAATTTCACTATTCTCAAAGTTAATAGGCCATTTCCATTACAAAGGCTAATTATCATTGAGTGACGAGGTTCCAAACTGTCTCACTCAGTGCCATTGTTTCAAGGTGGTTTGAAAATGTTATCAATTGTCGAAGTCTTCGAGGTATTTCTTGATTTTGATTTAGCAAACTATCCCTCGTGGATCCCGTGTTCGACTCTCTGGACATGGGACTACTTGATAATCATCTTTTCAAATTTTAACTTTCCTCAAGGGGACGACTCCTCCTCCTTAGAGTGTCCTTGAAATTTTGGAGGATACTAGTAATTTGCCTGAAGCAAAGAAGTATGTCACGCGTCATGACCTCCAAAAGTTTGATGATCGAAATTGCAAATTGGTCATTCAAGTTCAACTACTCGCTACTCGGGTGGAGCAGCTTACAAAGTTGATCACCTCATACATCTGCAAGATGTAGTCACTTCTCATGGAAAAAAGATCAAAAAAAGTATCAGCCAACGTGGCCAAGAGGAGACTTTTAGTTACAGAGTTTAAGAGAGCAAAAATGCAAAAGTTGTGCTTTAATTGCATTGAAAGACACCAACAAAAACACTGTCCCCATGCATCAAATTCATAGGACCTTAATGAATGTCATCAATAAATTGTCAACTATCTTTTATATATCATTGAGTAGGTATCTATTTTCTCGGCTCTTACATAAGATACAAAAATAGACCGATAGATATAGCCTATAGAAATTGCAAATGTTGCTTTAAGCTTTGATTCTTAGAAGGGTTGATTTCCACATACATATGGTGATTATCCTTATGTCATTTACATTTAGATAAATCAATAAGATATGCTATACCTATTCTTTTACAGGCACGACCCTTTACACCATTTGGAGCTTCACCTTGACTACATAGGCTTGCCCACCATTGATGGGCTGACTTTTGGAAATGCATAGAAACATTTCAGAGACTTGAAGATTTCGAGAGATTTTCATCTCCAAAAGCCGTGTTAAATTATTGGATAAAGGCCAGCACTTTATCAATTGCTCTGAAGGTTCCCTCATTGGTAAAAAAGTTGATGTTCTTTCCTCCCTCTTTGAATTTCTTCAACTTACGTGACCTATAGCTCCTCCATTTATCCCTTCTCTTCTCTCCCTTGGTTGACAAGTTGCTATCCTCCAAGTAAAAAATGATGATGAAGAGAAAGAGGAAGAAGGCAAAGATGGTGACCTCTTTCTTCGCTTCCTCTTGCTTAGATTTCTTTCTCCCTTATTTGGAATGGCATGGGAGGGAGTACTTGATGACTTCCTCTTTTTTTTGGGAGGAGTATATGAGCGACATGCGTGTCGTCTTCTTGGGACAACATCTCTTTCATATGTAGGAGGGGTGTCACTTTCATAACTCTCCCTTGAAAGTTCAGGATGCATTTCTTCTTCTCAAACAGTTTTCATGGGAGGTCCTTTTGGTATCTCCTCTTTATTACCCAAAGATATTCCTCTTAGGGGGTCTCACTAAGAGGCCTTACAAGGACTCTCTCTTCTTGGGCACTTAAGGTAATTTAAGCTTGAAAGCCTTGAATTTTCTTTGAACTTCTGCTTGCAAAATAGGGTTTCCCATTGCTTCTTGCAACTTGTTAACAAGGTAGTTGACAATTCTAAAACCATCATCAAATGATATACCATGAGCCAAATTTAAATTGTCAATATTAAATGCATTCTCTTTATTATGTTGGGCCATGATTAAATTTCCTTATATGTGTATGCTAACTCTTTTCTTGGCACTTCATAAAATTTGGCTACCCCTCCTCTCATCCCTTGAAACTTAGCACTCGAGTAACTACATCCGTGGTTTAGATAATTATTAATTGCACACGGTAGTGGAGTAGGTTTAACAATGCGAGGTTGACAAAGGTTCCTATCGAACGACTAATAGCTCAATAATGGTTAAGCTATAGGAAAGTACCAAAAGAGTCCAATTATCAAGACCATAGATATTGATGGTGTCCCCCGTACCCTATAAACAACCATACCATCCAAGATAATAAATCCTAGTCCCACTTACCCTATTGCAATGAACAACTCCAACCTTTCGTACATTACTCGAGGACCTCTCTTCATACGCAAGAAAAGAGAAACCTCAACTCTGATACCAATGTCACAGAGTCTCATAGATTCAACAAAATTTAACTATAAAAGCAGAGAGTTTTTCCTCAAGATAAAGATAGCAATGTGTGTTGAGCTAATTGCTTTACACAAATACACATTAAAAGCACTATAATCATGCACATAATTCAAAGACAATACACAATTAAGATTGACAACTCGATGAGCACAGGATTTGCTTGGAGCCGGTCCCCCCTCCAAAAAGACTTGTATTATAACCCTTTCAAATGAGAGCTTTATTAAAACTCTTGGGGAGATTTTCTAGAATTGAAAACATGGTAAATCTATAGGAGTCCATGGTATAACACTCCTTCCCAAACCCTAAACACCCCAATGAGGAGAAAGGAATTGCGGGGAAAGAGGGAGATGAGGGTGAAAACAAGTATCTTTCAAACAAGAGAATGGATTCTTCGTATACGCTTGCTCATGGGCAAACTCTTAGCATAGATTAGTGTAATATAATAGTAGAGATAGAGAAGAAGAAACTTTCATTGGATTGGATTTGCATCCATAGCAAAGTGCTTCAGCATAGAATCTATTTCTAGAGCTTCCCTGTGAGAGAGAGAGAGAGAGAGAGAGAGAGCTTTGACAACTTGGATACTTGAGAGAGTGTGAGAGAGGAGCAAGAAGAGCCAAAACTCCTCACAAGCCCTTCCTTATATGCTTGCAAAACTGTGCAACTAGATTTGAATTAGAATGCTTCACACTTGACCAATGAGATAGGAACACCTCATTATGCAACTCAAGCATGACACACACTTGTCCACTCTTGCCTTGCACGATAGTACTCCCCACCCCCCCTTCTTGGGACTCTTCTTGGAAATGGAGACACCACACACTTGTTAAATTCACCCAAAGCAAGTGTGCTACTTTAGACATTTCGCCTCGTCAAAATTAGTAAACAAAGATTGGAGTCAACTTACTAAATGAGGAAGAGCCGACCTAACCCTAGTGTTTAGCTTTTCCCTTTCATTTAATGCAAAACATAAATTTATCTTTTTATTAATTAGCTAGGCATCAACTCTATCCCACACGAGCTTTTTTAGGAGGGGATCAATGGCCAATTATAAAAGGGGCTTTGCAGGGGCATGGCGGAGCGCCGATCTTGCGATGCCGCTCAAATTTACTAAACTAACCCAAATTTATCAAGAACACGTCTCCCAATGCTCTCAAGAAACATGCGCAGGCGAAGTGGTTAAGGTGATAGGCTCTCAACAGTGACGTCGTTGCTTCGAGTTGAGGAAGGGGGTGCACCCGAATGTACCCGTTTTCTCAAATTTACAAGAAGTAGATTATATGGCTCAGATTGCGCCTAATCCCATAATAAACATGGACCATTGATCCCCTCCCATATTGCCCGTGTGAGATAGTGAGGAGGCAGGAGCAGTTTTGCACAAACTTTGGAAGCTTATGAAACTACCAAGAGGCTACAATTTACTTGCTAATTTAGGGTCTGTTAAATCAAGATACGGTATGGTTGAAATTGAACTAACCCCCTGGGCTTTAAAACTTTTTCCCCACGTGCAAAACCTTGGCACAGTGCCTTTGAGGTGTCAATGCTACTCCCAAACCTGGTACATTTAGTCAATTGTGGCAAGTTAAAATTTGACCCTACGGCTTCGAAGACTTCATGTTTGGAGTCTAAAGAGTTACTCTAATGATTTAAGCTTAGCATTATTTTTTCTATTTTAAGACTATTTTATTTGCTCTCGATCATCACATTTATATTGGAGGTATCTTTTGACTTGTTGAGACCCCTGCACATTGTTGATAGAGTCTCTCTCTTCGCTTCTCTCACTAGAACGATAAGCAAGGCATGTGCACATTCCCCCGGCTGATTGGCACTCAATCACCCTCACCGCGCCTCTTTGTTACTTGTGCATGTGTGCACTCTATCTGAGTATTGTAATTTAAGGTTGTCTTGTTCTCCAAGGATATATAGACCGTTGTTCATAGGCCACATTGGTCATCGCCAACTCTACTATCAACTCTTTAAAAATATATAATCTTTAGGCAAGGATTTTTTCATCACATTGATTCATTATGGATTGGAAGATGCTTAATAGTGAGAGGTTTAGGCTCAAGGTTAAACACTTTCAAGAAGGAGATGCGGTGGCTACCAAGCTCGGGCCTTTCCAGAGGCCTGATTGTCATGCTTTTCCCCTTAGGAAGTTGAGCGATATAGAAATATTTTTATCAGCTGCTTCTTTAGAGTGATTGAGCATAACTGATAGATTAGTTAGGCCAACACGGAGGAAATATTATCCCGCCATTCGTATTTCTACATTACATTTGTAATTGATGATAACCAGTGTTTACATTCGCCAATTGTAGACTTGGGTTGAGAGGAATGAGAAAGTTTAAAGGATTCTGAATGTCCTGCTTTACATTAAAAACTCTTCCAGCATTAGATAGGGTAAAAGCAGATTAGGATACTATTGTCACTCTGTGTAGCTATGTGAAGGACACTCCCAAACATTCGTTCACTTCCCAGATGCGATAGCTCCAGGCTTTAGTGCATTATCAACCGTGCAACCTTCATTATACTTTGCATACGATCTACAAATTCTATTGAAGAAATTGTATATACCAAAGACAAGACCCAATTGCTCAATAGATAAAACATCCACTATATTTAAACGCCATAGTCAGCTCCATTTCAGCTAGATTGCTAATTTTTGGTGGGAATAACAAAGGTTGTTAGGTTTGCCAACTAACAATCAGATAGTGACAAAGTCGAGGACTTTCATATCAGCTGAATGAGAACATTCAAGCCAAACTTCATTCTCTTCATTAACCAGAAGAGATGAAGGGCTCAAATGAGAGGCATTTGGTCAGTGAACAGTAGCAAACTTCCGATGTAGATACACCCAGATAGGCATGATCTATAATCGAAACAGACTCGTACCATCAAGGTAAATGCAATGAAAACATGACGAGTAAATTGACAAAACAGGAGCAGGCACAGTTAACACGACAAAATAGGACCTTCCAACCAAATAAAAGGTTTTTACAAACTTCTCAATTGGCATACAAAGGAAGCGAAAGTCAATATCTGCTCCAAGTGATGGAGGTAGAAGGATCATCGCTCACTTGCTCAAGAAAGCCTGCACATTCAAAGAAACACAGAGAGCCACAAATCAGAGAAAACTCTTTCATGCTGCTTCACATATACATGAGTGAAGTAAACCATAACGCAAGGAACACGAAAAAAACAGAATTACCGAGAAAATGGTGTTGTGGCCAGGGTCAGAAAGATGGGCGGCAAGGTTGTCAATGGGGCCAGTGCCGGTGTAGATTGCTTGGAACCATGCACCCATAACGGCCAACATAGCGAGTCTGCCATTCTTGATCTCCTTAGTCCTTAGCTCCTTGAGCTTCTCAGGAGAACCAGAGCCCCAGCCTAGAGGGTCAAACCAGAAGCCACCGGGATATCCGACATCTGTGCCTGTTAGCTTGTTGTTGGTGAAGATGGGATCAGTATTCACTGATCCTGGAGTGATGATGTCTGCCCATCTTCGGCCCTCGGCCCAACCCAAGAATATAAGCTCCACAACGAAGAGGGTAGTCGTATCTGTGAAGTACTCGGCCTCTCCAGCTGAGTACCATGATGGGGTGTTCAAGATTCCTGCTTTGGTGAGAGCCTCTGGAATGAATATTCCAGCAGCACCCAACATAGCCCACCGGCAGTGCACTATCTCTGATTGCACAAACCACTTGAGGAGCTCAGGCTCGGATCCTAAAGCGGCAAAATACACATCAATCAGCAATAGTTAGGGCATTTCAAAGATACGAGGTTCAAATCAAGCGGTACGAGGTTCAAATCAAGCGGTGAAGCAGCAATTCAAATCTTACCGAGACCAAGGGGGTCAAAACCAAAGTCCCCAGGTAGGCTGCATTGGAAGCATCAGACAATAAGTCATGATATAATCCGCAATAGCGACAATACCTTCACACAGTAACTAATATATATTGAAATGGTATGCGCTGATGAAAAGCAAACCATCATATGAAATGCAAATACAAATACACAGAAATAGCACCGTGACGATGATGGGCATGGATACTACATCTCCAGCTGAAAAATGACTATATTCCATGCCAACAGGACATTCACATAGTACCACTGTGCTGCTGCTTTCACTAATTCAATGAAGGTACACACCTTCCGTCAAGCCATTCGGGAGGAGTGCTGCCGGGGAACCACAAAGGCCTGTCGGCTGCTGCTGCCGAAACGGTGACGGCCCTCTTTGATGGAGCAAACGTAGCTGCTGCGGGCGCAGCTCGCAATGCCCGTCCGGACACAAAGGAGCTCTTGCTCACGCTGCAGAACACAAACCCAGACACAACGCTTCAATCTAGCCAGCGCATTCCCGAAAAACAGAAGCGCAGAACAATCACAACGCGTGTCTCCGCGAGCATGTAGCAGCCAATGTGCCTAAGAAACGATAGGCACACGCAAATCCACAAGAGGGCGCGCAGTATTGAGAGCGTAGAGAAACGATAGGCACACACAGATCATCACTCGAGCGCTAGGCATACCTGGAAGCTGCCACGGCTGCGAGGCTGCTAGAGGAGCACACCGCGGACGCCATAGCCACAAGCTCGCGGTGATCGATTGCAGCTACTGCTCGCTCTTCTCGTTTGCTTTCTCGCAATCACAAGCACAGATTCGGTTGGGCGCCCACTAGCACACTCAAACCAACAGGTTTCTCCTCATAGAATACAATCTGTCCAAGGATAAAGGATAGGATAGTGCTCCTTTCATTGGTGGATGCCTCCTCACCACATACTTTCATCCAATTCAACCAGTTTATTTTCTTCAAACTACACATAAAACCCAACCTTCGGTGTACTATTGCTCGACAAATTTCACCTCAAGTCATGGAAATTTTAAATTTGTGCTTTCTCCATTGATCACAAAAACCATTTTTGGTGAGCATTGAGCATCAAGGATACACCCACTTCATCCACCGGAGTGAACTACGTGCCCCAACCACCATCGACAAAGGAAGGTAGCTAATACCATGTTCCAAAAGCATGCATCGTTAGCACATTGACTAGTATTCTGGTCACTAGTATTGCCGACGGCCTTCGGCTGCCTCTCTTTCTCTCTCTACACGCAGGCCTTTTATCTCTCTCGTCTCTCGCTGAGCACACTGGATTCAGAGCTCACTGGCCGAGGACTAAGGTGGGAGCAACACGGGGGGGGGGGAATCCCTCCCCCTTTTATAATAGTATTAAGAGAGAAAAAAAGCTAAACCAAGTCAAGGTCACGGTGGCTAATTTTTTTCAGGAGAACGTGCTCCACCTAACGTACACTCGAAGACTTGTTAACAATCCAATAGAACATAAATCGCATGCAAAAGGCTAGACTTCTTGCTACCAGCTTCTTTTAAGAAGGAACTTTCATAGAATAAGTCAAGTCGAGAACTTTTGGGATGCCTAACACATTACAAATGCCTAGAGCTTTGCAAACCATATATGTAGTGAGAATCTAGAAATCGTTAATATGGATCAATTTGGGGTCCCACACTCAAGACTGAGCCATAAGAATACATGCAGAGAGAATAAGAGAGAGATAAACAGAAGCCAAGTATGTAATGATGCTTGGTTGGCTAAGGTGAGAACCTCTTCTAAACTTATAAAAAGTGTAGGTAAGAGAGGCAGAGAGCCATAGGGGGTGACAATACATATAATGAACCCAAGAATAGTTGGACCTATTGTAGTGACAGACGTGTCCATGATGTAGGCAAAGAGAATAGCAAGCATATAGCTTGGTTATGACACCTAAGATCAAGTTTTAAGCATGCAACTAGCTAAAAATAATGTTGAACTCAATCATGTGCCAGAGAACAATGCTATCTTCTTTCATTCACAAGTCAAAAAGAGCTTCTTCATAAGGCAAATCTTGTTAGAAGAAGCCTTTTTCTGATCATCGTTGCATAGGTTTTTTCAAGGGACTTATTCGTCTTCTCTTTGATAACAATAAAGTATTTGCCAAGTGTAATATAAAACCAATGCATCTAACTCAAGCCTATCCTTGTCAAACATGGTAGGTGGCTTGATCCATGCAAAGTTTTCGCTTGCTTATTTTGGTGTGAACTTCTTTAATCTAGTTTTGATTGCTCCTTCCACATTGAGAAGTTGCTAGCATCATGCTTTTCAATGGTAAAGAGTTTCGGCCATCTCAAGCAAGAGACTATGGCAAGCTTAGTAAAGAAACTAGCAAGTTTTGGCACTATCTCAGTCAAAAACGTGATAGAAATATGCATAAATAAAATGGATCAATATGGCAGAAATCTCCAATAGTATTTTGGTATAGCCAAAAACAGTCAGAACAACAATGTATTAAAACCAAGGCATACAATGGATCATGAACTGACTCAAACACTATCACACCAACTCCATGAATGAGCAAAACATCTATACTCAATCTATAAAAAGCTTATGGTGAGCCTACAAAAGAGGATCTCCAACAAACATAATCCATATTGGGTGGCTACCAAAGCTCCCCACATTTGTCTTCAAAAGGCCTTATCATCACTGTCACAAAGGCTAAGTAATCTATTTACCATAAAGTCATGCATGTGTATATAGTAAATTATTGAGAAACTCCAATATGATGACCATGCAAAGGCTAGTATCCATTATGGTTGTATAGATATGGAAGATAGAAAGAGATCAAGACACTACTAAAATAGCAAACTATGCATGTAAATAGGCATGGTGAATCATGCAAGCAACTCAAAATCTATCAAAGATTGGCCACCACGTAACTAAAGTAATCTCCCACCTCAACCAAAGTTTACCTTAATTATACAAAAGATGCATCAATATAGCATATAACTACCAAAAGTACATCACATCTACAGTAAATTGGCATCAAAAGATCATAAGTGCAAGTCTATGTCAAAGCAGCCTCTACCATAAAGTGGCCCATCGGCATCAAGATATTGACAATTTATAGCCACTTATTGTGGGCATTAAATCAAATATCCATAAAGCAGGTAATAATATGTGCATGTAAGTGCATAATCACATCAATAAACCAAAATAAATATGTCATAAAATCTAATATCTAACTAACCCAAATGATTTTCTCATATTAAATTGATCGTTCAATGTGGGAGAATAAACGGGAACAAGAGTCAGAATATAGACATGCTCTTATGGATCTATCTCAACACGGGACCAAAAGTCAATGGGTCCAAATGGGAGATGGTCTATCAAAGAGCCATGCTAGCTAATGGAGCTTGAAATACCTTAGGGTTAGCTTCATTAAAGACCTCCAAAGGTTAGTGCTAAAAGTCCTTAGACCTAGGACCTTAGGCAATTTAGGGTTGATCTTGAGGTGGAATCCCCGACCCAATCTTGAGGTGCTTGTCGTGCTTGTCGTGCTTGCTAACTATGGTGCTTGAGGTGTTTGTCGTGCTTGCTGACTAGGTGCTTGAGATTCTTGTCATGCTTATGGGACAAGGTGCTAAATAAGCTTGAAGTCAAACCAAGGCCTACAATGAGGGGAGCGAGCCCTACAAGTAGGGGACGTGAGAGACTACCACTTACATCCTCTGAAGGGTCACCCTTTCCACAAGAGGCAATAGAGACACATGTAAAGCTCCTCCTAATGTTTCCCTCATGGTGTGCTTGAATCATATCGGCTAGGCTTTAAAGGGGTCCAATGAGCATTTAGTTTAATTAAATAATTATAAAGGCATTATCAAGCCCTCTCTCTCTCTCTCTCTCTCTCTCTCTCTCTCTCTCTCTCTCTCAAAGGGGTAAGGAGGACACTTGTCCAAATGCTACCCTTGTTGCTTGATATGCACTTAGCATGTGATTGGCTAGGCTTGCAGGGGTCTAATCAAATTCAATCATGAGCTACAAGCAGGGGTCGACCAAGGCAAGTTGGGGGTGTGCTTCGGGGTATACTCTCTCTCACACACACTCACATGCTCTCATTCTCACTTTGTGAAAGTACAAGAACTTCATATCCTTCTCTAAAGCTTGAGAAGTGGAGAGCCTACACCAACACTCTTGGCTATGAAATGCAAATCCAACCAAGAGCCATGCGTCAATACTATGCTTGCCAATCAAATTCAATCGTGAGCTACAAGTAGGGGTCGACCAAGGCAAGTTGGGGGTGTGCTTGGGGGTATACTCTCTCTCTCTCACACACACACACACACACATGCTCTCATTCTCACTTTGTGAAAGTACAAGAAATTCATCTCCTTCTCTAAAGCTTGAGAAGTGGAGAGCCTACACCAACACTCTTGGCTATGAAATGCAAATCCAACCAAGAGCCATGCTTCTATACTATGCTTGCCATCTTCTTTATCTCCATTACTATGCTACTATGATATGCTAAGCTCTATGAGTAATGGTATGAGAGGACACTACTTCTTTCTCATAAGAATTCTTCTTCTTTCTCTTCCCTACCCTCGTTCCCTGCTAGCTCTCTCCACCTTTGACGGTGTTTGAGGTCTTGGGACTGAGGCCGGGGACAAGTTAATGCTTTCATGTAGCTAAGTTACGGGCATAATTGTGGTGCATGAAGCTCTCTATCTTCATTGCACCATCAAGGTCTCAAGGAACACGAAGCTTGTATTGTACCAAGTCTCTCTATATGGGAGAATCTATAATACAAAAGCCTTTTGGAGAGGAAACCAGATCCACATAAATCCGGCCCTCAACTATTGTCAAGTTCTCTAATTCTCTCTCTTGCAAAGTATTGTTCACGCCAAGCTAATTAAGTATAATGGTTATGTTGCTACCTCTAATCAATTTCTCTCTCTATTTTCTCAAAGTATTCTCATAAAAATGCTCACTACAGTTCTTTAAATTCTGTTATTCTCAATGTTCATAGTCCAAATCCATTACATTGGTATCAGAGCTATTGGTTTCTCTTATCTTGCTTAAGAAGAGAGGTCCTTAAGTTGTCCATGAAAGGTTGGACATGTTCATTGCAAGAGGTAAGTGGGACATGGATCATTAACTTGGTTGAAAAGGACTTAGTTCGAGGTATACCATTGGGAACTATAGAATTAATAATGGAGTCTTTTGGGGCTTGCCTTTGGCTTAACCATTATTGAGCTACTAGTAAGTTCAACAGGAACCATAATCAACCTAGCAATCTTAGACCCTCTCCACTACTCTTTGCATTCAATAGTCTCTAAACCACAGGTGTGGCTACTTGAGAACTAACTTTCAAAGGTAAAGAAGAGTAGCAACTAAGGTTTTTGAGGGTACCAAAGCACAAAGTAGCATATACACAAGTTTAGTTAGCGTGGTTGCCATTAATAAAGAGAGTGGAATGAATATTGACAACTTTGATTTTGCACAAGAAGGTGCTACTAATGATGCCCCAATGTTTGTGAATTATCTTGTTACTAGGTTGCAACAAGCTATGGGCAACCTTGCCTTTCAAGACGAAGTTACCCAACAACTTCATCCTTATGGGATTTACCTACCTCTCCAAGAAGAGAGAGAGAGAGAGAGAGAGAGAGAGAGAGAGAGATTAGGAGCCTCTTGTTGAGACTTCCAAAAGAAGACTCTCTCCGATAAGAGAAGAGGAGGAATCCAATGAACGAGAAAGAAGTGAATCTCCGAATTCCTCTGAAGATGTGGCTCCACAAAGACGGCGGTCTTGACGATCCCCAACTCCCAAGAGGAAAAGATCATCCTATAGTCCTTCTCCTGATCAGTCTAAAAAGAAAGAGAGGAAACAAAGGAAGAAAAAGGCGAGAAAGAGGTCACCCTCTTCTCCTTCTTCATCACCTCCCTCCTCTTCCGATGAAAGCAGCGGTTATTCTCCTAGAGAATACAAGAGGAGAGGACATCGCAAATCCTACCCTGCTTGGAAAAGGTCCCACAAGCTTAAGAAGTTCAAAGGGGAGGAAAGAGTATCTCTTTTCTCGCCTTTGGTGCTACTGACAAAGTATTGGCCTTCATCCAGTAATTCGATGTTTCCTTTGAGGGCTTCACTGATTCTTCCAAGATTCGTCATGTAGCTATGCACTTTCAAAAATCTTATCGTCAATGGTGGGCTAATCTTTGTGGAAATGGTGAAGCTCCAAAGACATGGAAAACTCTATGAGTTTCCAAGAAATTCCTTGCAAGCAATGCCAAAGATAAAGTGCTCATCGAATGGCGGAGTTTGAAGTTATTTTCCAACGAGTCTATTCACAATTATGTAGACAAGTTTTGGGATTTACATCTCAAAGCTAGAAGATAGACTTCGCCAAGCAAAAGAAACAATTTTGTGCGGGATTACCTGAAGAAATAGCCGAGTATGTCAACTCCCAACGGCTTGGTTCTATCACCAAAGTCATCCACCACACTATGGTTGCATCTCGTATCAATTTCCAACAAGGGACTAAAAGGAATGCCAAGCCCATGGAAAACAAAGATCGAAATGATGCAAAGGAGAAGAACAATGCTCAAAGTTCTTCCCAAGGAAATTTCAACAACAACAACAAGACCAAGGAGAAGAGAGTTTACAAAGGTAAAAACAAAATCTCTCATGAAGAGCTAGAGTCTTTTCGCAAAGATCACAAATGCTTTAGGTGTGGGGAGCAAGGACATGGCTATCGTTCTCGCCCCAAAATAAATGCTCGTAATGAGACTCCTAGAGCTTCCACGGTCGAAGCTCCAAAAGAGGATTCTTATTGCAAAGGATCATCCCTTTCATATACTTGGGGGAAGGTGAGGGATCATGATGCCTTCATCCTATTTGATCCTAGCTCTACTCACAACTAGTTGTCCACAAAGCTGGGCATACAAGCTTTCGAGATGGGAGATACTATAACTGTCAATGGGGCTTTCAAGGGACAACAAGCCTCCGTTACTCCTTTGATTGGGAAGTTGAGGCTTCATGTCCAAAGCTACGTCGACAAAGAAGACTTTTTCATCTCTCCTCTTCAACATGAGCATGTTACCCTAGGAGCACCATGGTTCAACCGCATGGCTGCCAACATGAAGTTCCCTAAAGGAGAATCTACTTCCCCTGCAGGGAAAAGAGCATGTATATAGAGCTAATGAGTCCAGTCGTACTATACCACTTGTAAATTCACCTTCTATTGATAAGTCAATGAAAAGCTTGGTTTAATTGTACATGATTTTTGTCAAAGAGTCTCTATATGATGCTAATGTTTTAACAAAACAAATTGGTAGGAATCAAGAAGAATTAGACTTATCTAATTTTCTAAATAGATTCCCTATGGAGTTACCTCCAAAACGAGGGGATGATGACCATAAGATAGAGCTTCTATCTAGGAGCTCACTGCCTAATAAACTTCCTTATAGAGTTTCGCAAGCTCAACAAGAGGAGATTATGAGGCAAGTGCATGAGCCAGTAGACAAGGGGATGATAAGTCCTAGCTCCTCTCCCTTTTGTTCATCAGTCCTTTTAGTACAAAAGAAAGATGGCACATACCGCATTTGTGTGGACTATCGAGCACTAAATTGTCTCACTATCAAAAATAGATTTCCCATACCACTGGTAGAAGATCTGTTTATAAGCTACAAGGTTCGACCTACTTCAATAGGATTGACCTTAAAAGTGGCTATCATTGAATAAGGATAGTGAATGAAGATATCATAAAGACCGCGTTCTATACAAAGTTTGGTCTTTATGAATATCGTGTCATGCCTTTTGATTTGACAAATGCTCCAGCCACGTTCAACCACCTAATGGAGAAAATCTTTAGACCCTACCACAAGTTCATTGGAGTGTTCTTCGACGACATTATCATATACTCCAAATCTTTGGAGGAGCATGAGCAACATCTCCAGGTAGTCTTTCAATCTATGAGGGAGAATAAACTTTTCATTAACCAAAAGAAGAGTGAATTTTTTCTCCAAGAGATTCAAGACTTAGGCCATATTATCTCTCAAGATGGCATCCATATGATCCAACCAAGCTTGAAGTAATAAAAGGATGGCCTAACCCAAGGAATCTACATGAGCTATGAAGCTTTATTGGTATGTGTGCATAGTATAGATGCTTCATAGCTAAATTCTCCCAAATAGCAGTACCACTACATGCTTTGACCAAGAAAAATGTTAAGTATTTATGGACTTCAAAAGAGCAAAGTTCTTTTGAAAAGCTTAAAGAAAAGCTTACCTCTCAACACGTGCTTACACTACAGAATCTCTCAAAACCATTTGAGGTTCAATGTGATGCTTGTGGAGATTGCCTTGGAGCAATGTTGCTTCAAGAAGGGCAAGCCATAGCATATGAGAGTTGAAGACTTGATTTCGACAAGCGAGTATTGGGCATCTACGAGAAGGAGCTACTAGCTTGGAAGCACTATCTTTTGGGGATTCCATTCATCCTACGTGCGGATCACCAAAGTCTTAAGTACTTCATGACACAAACCAAGCTATCCGACAAACAAATGAGGTAGGAAAATTTTATTTCGCAATTCAATTTTCATATTGCTCACATTGCTAGCAAGCACAATCAAGTAGCTGATGCATTATCACAACAGCCAAAAGCCAATGCGGTGTCCATAGCAACTCACCATGATCTATCTTCTATGATAGATGAGTATGATGTTGACCCCAATTTTAAAGATGTAATTTCAGTCCTTCCTTAGGGAAGAAAGAAGAACCATTCACCTTGCAGGATGGTTATCTTCTCTATTGCAATAGGCTATGTGTTACTCACTCTCTTCGTGAAAAAGTGATGTATGAATCCCATGCTCCTCCCTATGCGAGGCATCGAGGGATTCAACCTACCCTTTGTGGAGTAAAGACGTATTTCTATTGGCCTACCATGAAGACGGACATACAAGACTATGTGTCAAAATGTGTGGTATGCCAAAAGACAGAGTATGATAGGGGGAAGCAATCTGGATTGCTCCAACTTTTGCCAATTCCTAATTCACCATGGGAGAACATATCCATGGATTTTATCTTTGGATTGCCCAAGTCCATCCATGGGAATATGGGAATATGGACAATAGTAGACAAGTTTAGTAAACAACACATTTTATACATGTCAAAAAGACTATTAATGCACACCAAATGGCAACCCTCTTCATATCCCAAATTTTTTAACACCATGGCTTGCCAACATCAATAGATTTGGATAGAGATCCTCGAATGACCAGTAATTTTTGGAAGGGTCTCTTTGAGAATCTAGGTACTAGGCTTAATTTCTCTTCGGCCTATCACCCACAAACGTATGGCCAAAGTGAAATAGCCAACCTTATGATTCTAGATCTACTTAAGACCTATGTTACCAAAGTAGATCAACGTTCCCAATGAGAAAAGTACCTACCTCTTTTAGAGTATAGGTACAATAACATTGTCCATACTACTATGGGGAAGGCACATTTCGAAATCATTGAAGGAAGACCTAAAAGTCCCTTGCTACTTAAGGTACATGGGAAGATCTTCGCTGGCCGATTAGTATAGTCGAGACCTACAAGAATCTTTCCAAAATATTAAGGAGGCTAAATCCATCTCGCAACAAAGGAAAAATGCTACTGCTAACATGCACAGAAGGGCCTTAGATTTCAAGGAAAATGATTGGATCCTACTCAAATTTCCCAAGGCTCGATTGAGATAGACTATGGGCAAAAATTCTATGGGCCACCAAAAGTATTATGATAAAATAGCTTTTCAAATCCTAAAACCAATCAATGAGATGGCCTATCAACTCAAGTTGCCCAACCATTGGCTCATTCACAATGTTTTTCATATGAGCCTACTCAATCCTTACAAAGGAGAGCCATCACAAGAGCGAATCATTGAGGACCCGAGATCGAAGATCGAGAAGAGGTGCTTCAGTCCAAATTGATTCTTTGACATGAAGAAAAGGTACTAAGACATGGTAAGATTATCTGATGGTATCTTATTAAGTTCAAAAATTATCCTTTTGAAATGCTAGATGGATGCAAGGAACACAGCTTAAGGATAGTATGAATCTTGTCAATGCATACTATGCTACAATAAAGTAAGCAAATGTAAATACTTTTTAAACGAAAAATATTTTTGTCTTATAAGACTAATTCTCTTTTTATTATACACAAATTTAAGTAGTATGCATGCTTAGAATCACGTTTGTTATGACAACGTCTCTCAAACACCAGGTAGAATTTGTCACTCTACTTTGTAAATATGGACTCAAGAGCAGACATGCTTACGTCAACTAAGTCTCTCAAGCACCAAATGGATTAGTCATCCATTCTAGAATGATGTCATAGGGTAAAAAGGGATCCTCTACCCACTAAGAAACATAGACTAATGACTAAGGCTTTATCTCCTCTACCTCATAGTCGAGGACGACTATGATTTCAAGAGAGAGGTAATGTCATAAAATCTAATATCTAACTAACTCAAATGATTTTCTCATATTAAACCGATCATTTATGTGGGAGAATAAATGGGAACAAGAGTTAGAATATAGACATGTGCTTATGAATCTATCTCAACACGGGGCCAAAAGTCAATTAGACTTAGGACCTTAGGCAAGCTAGGGCTGAGCTTGAGGTGGTAACCCGGCCCAAGCTTGAGTTGATTTTCGTGCTTGCTGACTAAGGTGCTTGAGATTCTTGTCATGCTTATGGGACAAGGTGCTAAATAAGCTTGAGGTCAAACCAAGGCCTACAATGAGGAAGGCAATCCCTACAAGTAGGGGATGTGAGAGACTACCACTTTCACCCTCTCAAGGGTCACCCTTTCCACAAGAGGCAACAGGGACACATGTCAAGCTCCTCCTCATGTTTCCCTCATCGTGTGCTTGAATCCTACTGGCTAGGCTTTAAAGGGATCCAATGAGCATTTAGTTTAATTAAATAATTATATAGGCATTATCAAGCCCTCTCTCTCAAAGGGGTAAGGAGGACACTTGTCCAAATGCTACCCTTGTTGCTTAATATTCACTAAGCATGTGATTGGCTAGGTTTTCAAGGGTCCAATCAAATTTAGTCATGAGCTACAAGAATGGGTTGATCAAGGCAATTTGGGGGTGTGCTCTCTCTCACACACACTCACATGCTCTCATTCTCACTTTGTGAAAGTGCAAGAACTTCATCTCCTTCTCTAAGCTTGAGAAGTGGAGAGCCTACACCAACACTTTTGGCTATGAAATGCAAATCCAACCAAGAGCCATGCTTCGATACTATGCTTGCCATCTTCTTCATCTCCATTACTATGCTACTATGCTATGCTAAGCTCTATGAGTAATGGTATGAGAGGACACTACTTCTTTCTCACAAGAATTCTTCTTCTTTCTCTTCCCTACCCTCATTCCCTACTAGCTCTCTCCACCTTTGAAGGTGTTTGAGGTCTTGGAACTGAGGTCGGGGACCAGTTAATGCTTTCATTTAGCTAAGTTACGGGCACAATTGTGGTGCATGAATCTCTCTATCTTCATTGCACCATCAAGGTCTCAAGGAACACAAAGCTTGTATTGTACCAAGTCTCTCTTTATAGGAGAAGCTATAATACAAAAGCCTTTTGGAGGGGGCACCGAATCCACATAAATCCAGTCCTCAACTGTTTTCAAGTTCTCTAAAATTATCTCTTGCAAAGTAATGTTCATGCCAAGCTAATTAAGTAAAATGGTTATGTTGCTACCTCTAATCAAGTTCTCTCTCTATTTTCTCAAAGTATTCTCACAAAAATGCTTACTACAATTCTTTAAATTTTTCTATTCTCAATGTTCATAGTCCAATTCCATTACATTGGTATTAGAGCTATTGGTTTCTCTTTTCTTCCTTAAGAAGAGAGGTCCTTCATTACAAGAGGGTAAGTAGGACATGGATCTATTAACTTGATTGAAACGGACTTAGTTCGAGGTACAACGTTGGGAACTATAGACTTAATAATGGAGTCTTTCGGGGCTTGCCTTTGGCTTAACCATTATTGAGCTACTAGCAATCTCAATAGGAACCATAATCAATTGAGCAATGTTAGATCCTCTCCACTACACTTTGCAATCAACAGTCTCTAAACCATAGGTGTGGTTGCTTGAGAGCTAATTTCAAAGGTAAAGAAGAGTAGTAACTGAGGGTGCCAAAGCACAAAGTAGCATATACATAAATTTAGCTAGCATGGCTAACAATAATAAAGGGAGTAGAATGAATATTGACAACTTTGATTTTGCACATGAAGGTGCTACTGATGATGCCCCAATGTTTGTGAACTATCTTATTACTAGGCTGCAACAAGCTATGGGCAACCCACCTTGCAAGCCAAAGTTACCCAACAACTTCGTGCTTATGGGATTTCCCTACCTCTTCAAGAAGAGAGAGAGAGAGAGAGCTTAGAAAGCCTCTTGTTCAAAAGAAGTCTCTCTCCGATAAGAGAAGAGGAGGAATACAATGAGAACAAGAAAGAAGTGAATCTCCAAATTCCTCTGAAGAAGTGGATCCACGAAGATGGCGGTCTCAATGATCCCCAACTCCTCCCAAGAGGAAAAGATCATCCTATAGTCCTTCTCCTTGTCACTTTGGAAAGGAAGAGAGGAAACAAAGCCAGAAAAAGAACGAAACTTTGCTACGTGTATAAAAAACAATCCATTAACGTTGTTTAATAATACTTATAATTTTAAGAATTCTTACTGAGTATCTGACAATTTCTAGCCACTGAAATTGTTCTTGATACAATGTGCTCAAAATGGTATAGTGAAAGGAATATGACCAACACCTAGGGAATTAGTCGCTGTCGTGTTGTGACACGTACATAGTGGGAACGCATGCTACAAGATCTATCTTGTAACTTTTTAGATACATAATTATCTTTCCTATAATGTACATATGCATATTTAAGTATAATAATAAGCCTTCTATCTCATCCTATTATTTTTTTCAATGGTAACCTATCCTTACTTTACCATCAGAAAATACTATGGGAAAAGTTCAATAGCTCCGCCTCTTTAACTTGGGGCAAAAAGCATTGATTCTTTATTTCATTATCATCTCACACCCTAGCTAGATCCTATATCTAGGGTAAACTCCTGAGGCTTAGCTATCAAAGGTAGCAAATTGCAAAACTTTGCTTGATCAAAGAAACATTTTCTTGTCAAGTTGACATTGTAGAAAATCCTACAAAATGGAATAAGTTCAAAATTGAAACTTAAATTTAAGGTTCTTACCATTTTTTTGTGACCATCACCCCTAGCATCAAAAGTTGGAGTATCCTGCACTCTAGCAAGCTGTGATTGTTGTGGGATAATTATGCATCGAATGCATACACATATATATGGAGTCATGCTCCTGGAAGCCTTGCTTCACCGTAAGAATTTCAAGAAATTATTGTGTTTGTAGTTATGCGTTGCCTTCACAAATGTTCACCTATCATGGAAAGCTTCTAGTATTGCTATTACAAATCAACTCCTTGCAAGTGATACCAAAGACAAAGTTCTAACGGAATGGCGAAGCTTGAAGATGTCCCCATATGAGTCTGTCCAAAAGTATGTGGATAAATTTTGGGAGTTACATCTCAAAGCCATTGTCTACAAAAAGATAGACTTTGTGGAACAAAAGCAAAAATATTGTGTCGGTCTATTTGAGAAGATGAGTGAGTCTGTCAACTCACAAAGACCTAAAACTATTATGGAGGTCATACATCATAATATGGTCGCTTCAAGGATTCATTTTCAACAAGGGACCAAGAACGGCTCAAAGCCAACAAAAACCAAGGAGTTAACTGAGCCAAAACAAAGGTAAAAATAAACTTTCTCCTGAAGAGGTTGAATGTTATTGTAAATACTACAAGTGTTTTAAGTGTGGAGAGCAAGGTCATGTTTTTCGGGTATTTCCTAAGAAAAATGAATGTAATGACCCTCCTAGAGCCACCATGGTGGAAGCCCTAAAAGAGGAAGGCCATTGCAAAGGAACATCACTCTCTTATTGTTGGAACTAGGGTTGCAGGAAAACACACACGGCTTAGAGAAGACTAAGGAAGCTCAAGGCACACAACAGAGAGTGTATTACTTAGTGTGCAATGGAAAGATAAGATAGCCCTAGAGTAATGGACGTATATACAATGCACGGGGGAAAAACTCCTAGTGAGGGAAAAAATGCCCCGACGATCCTAAGTGTGTTCACACACATCACTACCATATGTATATGGTAATCAATCCCCCCTCGGAGTGATGCGATGAACGAGAGTTGGCACATAGAGTATAGGGAAGTGCCATGCCCTGTGAGGACATGATCAACCCACCAAGGGAAGTAAGCCCAAAGATTTCCATAAAACTTCGAACTTCTCACGAGACAATGCTTTTGTGAAAAGATATGCAAGGTTGTCTTGTGATGGCACATAAGCCAAGCTAATCTCTCCTGATGAGAGCATCTCCATGACATAGTGGTAATGCACCTCAATGTGCTTTGTGCGAGCATGAAAAAATGGGTTCCGTGCAACTGCCAATGCGCTCTGACTATCAGTGTAGATAGTCACTGGCAGTGTCTTGTCCAACACCCAAATCAGCCATAAGGCGTCTGAGCCATACACACTCAATCATAGCTGTGAAGACTACCTTGTACTCAGTCTCACAACTAGAAGTGGCCACAGTAGGTTTCTTCTTGCTCAACCATGAGATACATGAATTTTTGAGCACGAAACAAAAACCACTTGTGGACACCCATAAATCTGGCGGCAATGATCCCCCCTTGGGATAAGACAAGCCAAGATGTAAAGTGCCACTCAAGTAGCGAGCAAAAAATCCTCTTGACAGCCTGTCAATGCTTAGACCCCGGGCTATGCATAAATGTGCTGACGTGTGAGACTGCAAACTAAATATCCGGCCTTGTGTTGCATACATAAATGAGGCATCCAACATCAGTTTGGTAAAGAGTAGCATCGGCAGGATCACCAGCATCATGAAGACTCAATTTCAAATGTGTTTCCATGGGAGTGGCAATATGTTTGCAATCCTTAAGTCCAAACTTACATAGCAATGTCTCTATGTAACTTGTTTGACACAAGGCAATACCACCATCATATTACTTAAACTGTTTACCCACGTAATGATGCAACAACCCCAAATCTTTCATCAAAGTCGCATTCAAATCGGCCTTGAAAGCAATACGTCTCTCATTTGGTTCAGTGATAAGCAAATCATTCACATAGAGAACCACAATGAGAAGTACATCACCAACACGCTTTTCATACAATGTACTTTCTGTTGGACTGTTACAAAAGCCTCATTTGACCAAATGAGTGTCAGCCTTCTCATACCAAGCACGAGGAGATTGCTTCAACCCATACAAAGCTTTCTTACATTTGCATACTTTATCTTCCTACCCTTTTATGACAAAGTTGCTACATAAACTTCCTCAAATATGTCACAATTCAAGAAAGAAGTAACAATGTCTGACTGATGTACATCCCAACCAAAATGAGCTGCCAATGCACATAGAAAATGCACAATAGTCATACAACAAGTGGGAGCAAAAGTCTCTTCATAATCTATGCCTTTTTTATGTCATAACCTTTTGCAACAAGTCGAGCCTTTTGGCGATCAATCTCACCATCTGGCTTGCGTTTCAACTTGTAAACCCACTTTGTACCAATGTCCTTTTTGCCAGGAGGAAAATCACATAAAGTCACGTGTCATTTTCTATAAGTGCATCATATTTTGATTGCATGGCAGCCATCCAATTTTTTGAATTTTGTGCTTCATCAAAAGACAGAGGTTCCTCACCATCACATAAGCTAGACACAACCAAAGCATAACAATATGATGCATAAGATGCATAGTGAGAATCTGAACGAGTACGACTAGACAAAGCTGCATCCAGTTTACTGTCACAGAAAGCTGTTTTGGCATACCTCTAGCCTGCTCATTCTCATCCCTTTCCTCATCAAGTACATCATGTACATCTGCACCAATAATAGACTGATATGTAACATTTTTAGAAACCCTCATAGGTTGTACATTTGCCTCATTGGAATTTACATTCAAACTTCCACCATTGAAAAGAGGCAACAAAGTGTCATAAATGTCCTGTGAGCTTACATTATTGTCTCTAGTACATGACAACAAGGGCTGAACAAAATCTTCCACAAACACAACATCCCGTGAGACCAAGATACGCTTTGTTTGCAGATAATACAACCTATAACCTTTGCTTTCAGCACTATAACCAACAAAAATACATTTGACAACCTTATCATCCAATTTTTTGCGTTGTGTTTGTGGCACCAAAGCATATGCCAAACGACCAAAAACACGCATGTGCTCAATAGAAGGCTTTCTATCATGCCATGCTTCGTAAGGAGTCATAGACTGTAAAGCTTTTGTAGGACACCTGTTAAGTACATAAGTGGCACACATGATGGCCTCAAGCCAAAACGAATGCGGCAAAGCTTGACTTTTGACCATACATCATGCCATTTTTGTCGATGACCTTTTTTTCCTCTTAGCAACACCATTTTGTTGAGGCGTATACGGCACTGTGCATTGGTGTTTTATCCAAAGACTGGCTAGAAATGCATTAAATTCATGAGACATATACTCCCTCCCTCGATCTGACCAGAGGGTGCCCATAGTACATTTCGAGACATTTTCAGTCGTAGCCAGAAATTGTTTGAAGCACATAACCACTTCGGACTTTGCTTTAAGCGGATACACCCATGCATGCCTGGAGTAATCGTCAATGAAAGTCACGAAGTAAAGGTGATTACCCAAGGATGGAGTTTGCATGGGCCCACAAACATCACTATGCACAAGCTGCTTTGGAAACTTTGAACGCTGCGTCTTACCCAAAATAAAGCCTTCACAAACATGTTTGAGAGGTGCTTCAAGAGGCAGCAAAGAAGCAACCATATCAGATTTCTGCAAACGTAGCAAACTGGCAAAATTAAGATGCCCAAAACGTGCATGCCAAAGTTTTACATATGAAACAGCCTTTGAATCTACAACAACATTTGCAAAATTCTACCCACACTTGTCATACAAAGTGAGCTCATACATCCCACGACATGAAATGCCAGATGCAACAATGTCGTCACCAAAATTGAGATCATGTACTATACATCTGTCATAGCAAGTGCAGATACAGACAAAAGATTCTTCTTGATGGCAGGTGCATACAATGCATCAACAAGTGTGAAAGAACTGCCATTTGTAGCAGTAAGCACAATCTTTCCAACTCCTTGAACCGGATAAGAGGCATTGTTGGCACGTGACTAAATTCCCATGAGGGACATACTCAAGAGAGGTAAACAAATCACGATGTGAGGTAATGTGCTTTGTAGCACCACTGTCAAAATACCACACATGTGAATCTGTAGCAACTGACATGCATGCATCATGGACAGCAGGATCATAAGTACACTCTACACTAAAAGTTCACTATGCATCTACATCAGAATCACACTCTCCTTTCACAGAAGACTCCACAATAGCTGCACTTGTATTGGACCCTGTAGTTGATCCAGCCACCAGAATTCCCAAATGAATTACTGCCAGCAGAAGCATTAGGAAAATGTGATTTACCACTCGCAGAAATACCATGAGAAGTGACTACATTACTACTACCATTTTTTTCTTTGAGCAGCAATAAAGGCATGTTCTTCGACTGCAGTTTTCTAGTCCTATTTTTTTTGGAAAGTGACTCTTGCAGCAGCACTCCAAGCCTTGGGTCGTTAGTAGGTATGCGCTTTAGAGGTTTGGTGTCTATCAAGTCATAACCTTCTAATTCTAACACTGGCGCTTTAGAGATTTGGGGTCTATCAAGTCATAACCTTCTAATTCTAACATTGGTGGTCCTTCCTTCACGATCATGTTTGGAATCAGAGTGTTATCTTCCAATCCCCATCTGTCTACAGTGTCAGGATTTTGTATTCTCGGGTATTGCATCTCGTTTTTGTCCATGTAGAAGGTATCTTGCTTGTTTGCTCTAACCTCTTGTTCAAACTCGGTAGTATGGTCATCTTCCCTATCCATGAAGTTTGGGCATGTGCACGATAGCTCCTTGCAAATACAAACATTGTACAACCCAACATGAGTGTCTTCACCTTGGGTCTCTACTATGAAGACCTCATGAACACCATCTACCCCACATATCTCCTCTACCACCTTTGCCTGCAACGCTAGCTCTAGGCTGATCTTGTGTGCAACATCTCCAAAAATGGAAGACCAATATTCTACACGCATACCATCCTGCATTGTGGCTCACATACTACCTTGAGGAATGACTGTATCATCTGACCTGATATGAATGTTGGTCTGGTTTTTCACAGGAGCAATTGGGCGTAATAGGAGAGTTTCCTTCATTGCTAAAATCCACTTGATACCCCCTTCAAACGATATTTTCACCCGATTCCTAGTTAGGTTGGTACCCACAAGCACATGCCAAATATGTGGTGGACATCGAGGTTGTGGCTCTATGTTCTTGTCTACTATGTGGCAATGCACGACATGATTTGGACAAAACCAAAACCACTGGTGCACCACACCTTTGGGATGCTTTCAATATCCTTTAAAGGACGGGGCCGGTACATCAAGGCTTGAACTTGCAATATTCTACCACACCTTTGCCCTCCTCTTGGCGTGCCAGTACACGTGACTGCTACCTTGCGGTGTTTGTCGTATAGGCCACATTGCTTCACTTACCTTGGGTTCCATTACACACTTACCACCTAATTATGTCCTTTGTTCTGGAGTTTGTGATGTGCTTTCTTGCAGAAAGTTGATCTTACGGGGCCTCCCACACTTCTTATGATCTTTGCTAACCGAGTTGTACTCTGGCGTGTCTGATTCATCATCTTCCACATTAATAACTTCACTTAGTGTTCGCTTCTGCTCTGACGTCTCCTTATCCCATCTTAGTGGAGTGTTTACTTTGTACATTGGAGTACCCTCGATAGCCTCATTCAATGTTCTTATTACTTGACTAGGGTGACTTCCATGGCATTCGGTAAGCCTTCGTATCGATGGGACCTTTCCGATAGGTTTTCCACGGCTGTACAAAACAGCCTTTGTGCTTTATAGAATAGAATTTTCTAGGTCGGTTGTACACGCATTGTACAACGAGATGTGTCAACGAAAACACTCCCGTGCCAGCCAATGACCATGCTTGCTCTCAGTGAGGTTTGTGCGTGGAGTGTTTGGTCCATTGGAGCTTCTTTCTATACATGTCATAATGCCACCCCAATGTGCAATACAAAATTTCCACCAACTCAGCCATGAATCCATGTATGGAATGTTGCGGTCCATGCAATGACCGTTGCACCACCATCGGTGTATCAGGCAAGCCTCTGCTACTATAGCCTCCTTTGTTGGTGCTTGTTTCCACTTCTCACATATTTATTTGTGTATGTGTTGAGAATCTTGGGCCACTTACTTTGTTGTATGTTGATTAAAGCTTTGCTTTGAATGGAAAAGGCAAGATTTCTCTCATCCACTCATCATGTTAATCTTGTAGCCACCATTGAAAACAATTCGGATTGCATTCCAATTTGCTTGGGCTTTGTCTGTCATGAATCCAAAATTTTTTTCTCTTTCACACCCATGTGACATCATTACCTCATTGAGGCACTCCATAAACAAACATCAAGATTCCATATCTTCCTCCTTCATTTCACAAGTTGCAATAGTGAGAAGGTCTTGCATGCTACAAACAACATGTCAGAGGATGTGTCATGTGCGACCTACATTGTTGTCAAGGTTTCCCACATACCTTGGATCATAGACATGACAAACCATGGTCAATCAATCGTTCATGCATCTAGTGTGATAGAATGGAATCCACACACATCGAAGATTGCCATCCCCATCTTGTCTCATTCGGCTCACCAGATCCACACCGGATGTTGGAGCTACTGTGGACATTTTGAAGACAAAACATTTCTCTCCTTCCTTTCTTTGACTAGGAAACCTGCTACCGTGGAAAAAATCATATGTGCAGTCTCGCTTAAGGAGTGCATAAATGCCAAAAAACTCTTTGCAACCACCTCCCCGTGAAGCGGACACTGACCTTCAAAACCTACCAAGCTCACAGCGTTTAGACTAAATATACACAAGAATTGAGTTTTGCATTGAAACACAATAATGACAAATGCACATACCTGTTATCTTGCACCAAGGGTCCCAACTCTTTTGCAATTGCAAATAGTTGTCGCTCACTTAAACTTCCATCCTCAGTGTTGTTGTAAAGAAGTGTTGTACTAATAATTTCCTTTGATAAGCACATTTGAACCTTCTTGGCTTATGCATGTGGGTCCACCATCAAAATCCTTTGCACCATCAGTTTGGTGCTATTCGTTAGTGTCTTAGATGTGCCGATACGCACATCGTGTCTATGTGTGCCATATGAATCATGATTTGGGTGGCCGTCTCATCAGCTGGCATGACATAGTACACTACACACTCACATGATGTAATGCAGAAAGCAATTGCCTTACATAAGTGGCATGTCATGCTCTTATCTCCCATCTCACATTATTGCCCAGGTGTAGGGGCCTTTCGTAGGTAGCCGTTGAAATGTTCTCAACCATGACAATTGGTGAGCACATGTTCTCAACCATGATGAAAGTCATGTCACGAAGAAGGTTGTGAAGGTCACTACGAAAATCACATTAAAAAAGAAAGGTCTTAAATGATAAGTTGATGTGGCCAAGCATGAATAGTGATATCACTCATTGGTGTAAGTATTATCACATGTGGCTACAAACTTGGGCATGGGAATATATGCATCCCCACTACAATGTGGCTAAAACCACTATGGGAGCCCAATCGTTGCCTTTCACTGTCCACTCTCCTCACCACAACTACTTAAACTTTATATGGAGAGGCACAAGAAGATAGATGGAACAGGAGGAGAGCCAGAGGTAAAACAATACCTATAGTGGGATTTGAAATTACTACTATTGGCTACTCTAAAATATTGAAGTGTGAGGGTGAAAGCATGTATTGTTGATACCACTTATTGCACTATTGAAGATGTAAAGCTTTCAAGAGATAGAGCATTGACATTATTGTTTTGGTGATGAAGGCTCAAGATCCTATGCTCCCTAGTTATTATCATACCATCATGGTAAGTCACATTGGCCAAGCTTTATGCTTCCATGCTTGAGCATGAGCTCAGTTACTAGGCAAAGAGAGTGGTTGTCCAAGCATAGGTACATGTTGGGATCATGAGAGGCTTCTCTAAGCTTGATCATATATATACATATATGCTTGATCACACACACACACACACACACACACACACACACACACACACACACACACACACACACACACACACACACACACACACACACACACACACACACACACACACACACACACACACACACACAAGGAGGGCCACCTTAAACATAGCATTAACCACAAAGAATTTTCTTTGGCTTATGAAAAAATTGGATATTTTTTTAGTTTATTTGATTAATTTACAATATTTTCTTTATTTTGTATAATAACACTTCAAAACTTTGCAATCAAAGACAAAAATCTTGGAATTGAAAATTGACAGCAAATGGAACCACACACTATGGGGACTATACAATAAATTTTTGGGAATCATCTGAAGATGTTGAGAGGACCTCCACTTACGAGGCCAAGCCACTTTGCAAAACTCAACAACTTGGTCATATGGATAGAATTAGAAATTTACAACCCATATAGGAAGTTGATATCAATGGGTATGAAAGTGCGCATAACAATCGAGAGCCAAGGGATACATATACTCTAGCGACTAGATCTTAACCCTTTAGAGAGAGAGAGAGAGAGAGAGAGAGAGAGAGAGAGAGAGAGAGAGAGAGAGAGAGAGAGAGAGAGAGAGAGAGAGAGAGAGAGAGAGAGAGAGAGAGAGAGAGAGAGAGACCTATGGGCAATCCTTGCACACACTACATGCATCCATCTGACGCAAGCTGTTGGAGGTGAGTCCACTTGATGAACATAATATTTTGTGCTTAGGGTAGATGACCCAATAAGTGGAGAGGTCCCTTTATAAGGCTCGTCCCCCCACCCCCCAAAAAAATAAAAATAAATAAATCAAGTTGTGGGGGCTCCAATATGCATACGACCAGAATTGTGTGCTTGGTCAACTTCAGTTATCGGATGTTATCGTCGACCTATCCTTCTTTTGGCGCAAAGTGAGTATGAAGTTTTAGTAGATTTGTACTCATGTGCAAAGGGTATGGCATGTGAAATTGTGTTTGAGTTCATTCATGCCATCAAGGCTTGTGGTTTGCATGACATGTACTTGAGATGACCATCAAAATCAAGGATGATGCAACAAGTTGAACAATTTGAGAAAAAAACATGGGATTCCTCTTGTTGTAGATGCTATTGATAGGTCCCATATACTAATCATAACACCTAAAGGAAATCACACAGATTATTGTAACTGCAAAGGGTTTCATTCACTCCTTTTGCGATGTACAATTGCAACAAAATTGTGCTGCATGGGATTATGATGTAGGATGGGCTTGCTCTATCCATGACTCCATCAATTTTAGTCATAGCGAGATTGAAAAACATTGTGAAGCAGGGCGCCTTGGATAATACCAACCCCATCCATACATGCTAGTTCCATTCAAGAGTAGCAAAGAAGGTCTTTGTTGCCGTACTTAATCATTCAATCAAGCAGTAGGATGCTCGTGGAGAGGGCTTTTGGAATGCTTAAGGATCACTTTTGCATTCTTTTAACAAGATGCGACATGGATCTACAGAATTTGCCCTCAATGGTTGCTTCCTTCCTAATGTTGCACAATATTTGCATAGTTCATGGAGATTAGTTCGCCAGAGATTGGGTGGATGAAGCAGAAGAGCACCTAAGAGTTGGGCAACTGGAAGATGAGCCCACCTGAAGTGCTAGAAGCTCTTTAATTGATCTCTAAGCACTCAAAGCGCTATGAGCTATTCAATTGAGCTCCAAGCAGTGAGACCCCTCAATTCCTAAGAGACAATCACGCGTAGACAAAGTGGCGATAGGTGAAGAAGCTAGTATGTTTCGCAATGGTTTTGATCAACATGACAATCTAGCAAAGTTCATGTGAGTTCAAACAGAGCGATATACAACTTATGTTCCCCAATGATGTGGTAGAAAGTGAAGAATCTTCAGGTGCCTTTGAAAGTGGGTGCTATGAGTCTCAATCTAATGAGGACAATTCTTCTTTAGCTCCATGTCTATATTATCTTGCTACCTATGATTTATGCATTTGAATAAAACACTGTACCTATTATTTCCAACCCACCCTCCCCTACCCTATTCATGTAATGCGATTTATTATCTTGCTACTGTGATTTATTTATTCGAGTCAAACATTGTACCTATTATTTCCAACCCACCCTCCCCTACCCTATTCACGTAATGCGATTTGTTATCTTGCTACCTGTGATTTATGCATTTGAATCAAACATTGTACCTATTATTTCCAACCCACCCTCCCCTACCCCATCTACTAATGTCTAGTTCTTTCTCTCTGTCACTTTCTTAGCTTTTGAATGTTTCGCTTAATGTCTGTCTCTCCATGATCCTTAATATCCCGTTCTTTCACTAATACATTCTCGATAATAATCAAATTTGACTTACATGAAGGTTTTCACACTGAATTCGTACAAAATCATGGATATTTATTCACTTTTTCCCTTTTTTCCCATCCTTGAGTTTTTATGAGGAATATTTGAAGAAGGAGAATGGAAGGGTGAACTGGAAATGACGCGGTGGACCTCGATACTTAGGCTATGGTCACGCGAGGCTTAGTTGGCCGTAACATTTCTGACAGCGTTTCTGAGCATTTTTACGGGCTTAGTTCGTGTCACTATGTCTTTTTTAGCAGAGTTGGAAAACTATGCCCGCTACTTGCCGGTCGCAACATTTGTTTCTCTCTCACTGCCTGCGCCTCACTCTCTCTCTCACTACCTGCGCTTGCCCGTCGCCTTTTGAATGCCGTACACGAGGCTTACAGATAACTAAGCCTCGCGTGACCACGCCCTTAAAAGCTAGGCGCAACTTTACTGGGTGGAAAGTGAACGTTGCGAGGAACAGCTCGCAGTCTGAAATTGCTGCCTAAGGGAGGGGAAAATTTCCAAGCGTGTGAAGTCTGGCAAGCAGCAAGCTCTCCTGCGAATCAACCATAGTGAAGGTAATGCCGATGGCAGCTGCGGGCTATTGCGTTTCTGGTGCTCGCTGCCCATCGCAGGCCGCAGCTTGCCCAGATTTTCAAGCGCTTGGTAATGTTGGGCGCAGCTTGAAAATTCAGGTCCCCGAAAGAACACAGATTACTCGGCAGCGTTTTGAAGTTCGTGCTTCCATAGCTAGCTCTGAGGTTGCAGAGAAGAAATCTGTTGCTGAAGATGCCTACAGCTCCCTCAGTCAGGTCTGTGCTGTGCTTGGCACTCAGTGGGGGGATGAAGGAAAGGGAAAACTTGTCGATATCCTTGCTGAGCGCTATGACATAGTGGCCAGATGTCAGGTTAGGTACTGGTGTTTCAAGATTGTGTGCTTGCTTTGCATGTAATAGCCAAACATTTTTCTGATGTTTTCATACTCTGTGTGTGCATCTTGGTATATTGTTTCTGAACTGTATTTGTTTCGAGACAATTTTTTTCCAGTATTCTGCTTTGTACTGTCAGTGTGTATTTACTGGTAATTACGTTTTAGAAGTGGATATCTTGTAGGTTTGTTGGATGATGCTTTTTAGTGAGACACATGTGTGCATGTTCAAGTGATGTAATTGTTTGGAATGGACTTTAGCCTACGACCCTCCTCTAGATGATTACCCCATGCTTTTTCTATGATGTGTATGAATCTCCTCGATTTTTGATTCTTGCTTATGCTTGTGCGTGCTATCATTTTGCATTGTCTTGTGAGTGGTGGTCAAATGCACGCCTGTATGAAGTCAATGTCCACTAAAAACTCGTTTACTGTCTGTTACAAATGTAATCAAGCTTCTTTTTTTGGGGGGGGGGGGGGGGGAGGGGGTTGTTAAAGTTATGCATCTCAAGCGAATGCTCAATGTGATCTTATTTATTTGTCATTTTATGTATTTTCTACTTATTTGGCATTAGAATTGCCCTGAGTTGAGAGGTATTCGAGAACCCCTAGCCCCCATTGTAATAATCAACTAATTCATTTGCTGATAGTTTTGGTTTGGAGAATCTCTCTTTGTCTCTCTCTCTCGTACATATCCTTTCTCTATGCTTCCGCATCGTCTACTTTGACATGATATCAAAGATTTTGTTGATGAAGTCCAGTTGTAGTACCATTGACAGTGATCCTCATGTCTGCTACTTGGTGCCAATGATAAATATAGGCAAGAAGTCATCAAAGTACCGTGTGTTGAGCTTGATATCTCAACAACAACTTTGTCAATCACAAGGACGAGTAGGTGCATTTGCATTGTAAGAAAATGTGTGGAAAGCACATCTCCATCATAAAAATTGCCTCAGTAGCATTTAGGCATGGTTTCTCTACATTTTCCTTTGTGATCTATGTCGATGAGATCGGATGTACCAAAGATGGATGGTTAGACATGATCTTAGAGTGCCAACAACCCGAAAATACGCCGGAAAATTATGACGCATAGAACTATATACATGTCTGTGGGGATCCTGTTGCCCCCCCCCCCCAAACACACACACACACACACACACACACACACACACACACACACACACACACAAATGCACTGTAGTGTGATGGGAGCGCGTTAGAGAAGCGAGTCCAAGTCTAGAAGAGGATGGGATGTTGTAGATTTGGAAAGAGCATGGAGTGGGCGAGAAATAGGCATGCTACTGAAAATGCAGCAATAGAGCACCGATTGTGCATGACGTTGTAATGGGTGGTCATATGGATATAAATGCTACATTGGAAAAGATTGAATGATTCTTTTATTGGCCAAAGGTACTGTCAGATGCAATGGAATTGAGAGAATATAGCTAGATTCGAGAATTCACGCTTGTACGAACTGTTGTTCTTTCCTTGCATTAATAAATGCAACTTATGCATTATTAATGGTTTCTTTTAGATACTTGAAATGAGAGAGAGAGAGAGAGAGAGAGAGAGAGAGAGAGAGAGAGAGAGAGAGAGAGAGAGAGAGAGAGAGAGTCTTCTCATTTTGTAGAGGATTTTGACTATTTGGTAGGTTTTGCATCACTAATAGGTGTCCTGTTATCTGAGATCTTGTCCTCGCAGTTCTTTGCGGTTGGTCTATGGATATCTCTAGATGTCTCTTTGAGTTCCTTGTAGTTGTCAGGAACACGTCACATTTTACTCAATCTAGAGCGAACTCCCATGATCAGATTCAACGTACAGGCTCTATATGAGGACTCCATTTGGACGAGGGAGGCTATTTATGATACCATACAGGAGCAGACAATGGTTGACTTTATGGATATCAGATAGTTTGCAAACTTGTTTGAGATCGAGTTTAGCGAGGCCTTTGGGAAAGGTGGTTTGGTTAGAGAGATGTGCATCTTGGTATAGTTTAAGAGAAAGAAATGCTTGGATGATGGTTGTTTTGCTGTAACACTGCGCCAAGGGCAATGTTACTATAGGTCAATGACAGATGATCCTCGGGTCGCTCGGGAGGAAGTGTAGGGGGAAGATCATCCTAGATAAACAAGTGCTTAAACTTTTCAAACAACTCACCATACCTGTCACGAATACCCAAGTTCCGTGATGTGGGGTTGAGATAGATGACCGTCGCTTGGGCTCCTCGACGTAGCTCCCTTTTTGCTTGGACATGAGAAATGAGAGGGAGAGAGGGAATGTTACTCTCGCCTCGAATGAGGACTGGTTGCGACACATTGTTGTTGATGAGAAGTGTGCACTTCTCCCAGTCAACAACGGGTTTAAACATGCGAAACCACTTAATGCCCATAATAATGTCACATTGTGCAAGTTTAGAGATTACAAAACGACGAGTAAATTGAGTTTGTTGAATGACGAATTTGACATCATTAACTTCTTGAGAGATCGAAGCGTCCATGCCTTCAGAAAACCCCTACACCGGGAGGGTGGGGATGGGAGAAGCCTGAAGACGTGCATGTTTCATAAGAGGTTCACTTATGACATCATGATAACTTCCAGAATCAAACCACACAATGACCCGTTGACCATTCACATGTCCTTAACATTTTATGAGTTCATTTTCTAGTTATTTGACAACCTAAAACTCCTTGAGCAATCTTTTCATCAGATGTTCATCAGATGTGAGTTGAGGCTTATGAGATTTTTCTTTACCCTTATCATTAGATTTATCGCCCTTAGATTGAGATGGAGAATTAGATTGAGCAGAAGAATTGAGAGTTCTTTTACCATTCCCATTAGAGTTCTTGTCTTTAGACGAGTCACGAGAGGAAGAGTTACTATTACCAAAGGCTGTCTTGAGCTTACCCTTGTGCTTCATCTCTTGGAGTTGAGCCAAGCGTATAACATCTTGCAATGTCTTTGGATCACCGGCCTCCACATCAAACTTGATGGAGTGGTTCAATCCAAAGAGAAAAGCCTCTAATCTTTCATTATCTGATTTCGGCAATTGTCCACCTAGCTGCGACACAGTTAGCATATGACATCACAAGTTTACCTTGTTCAGACAAAGCCCGAAAATCCTCTTTGAATCGCTTCAAGTACTGTGGAGGTAAGAAGTGAGTCCTTAGATCCTCCTCGAACTCCTCCCAACTAAGCTCGAGAGGGGGAATGAGAAGAGACTCCGAATGGGCATCCATGTGGGCTTCTTGCTTCTTTTCCATCCACTCATCCTTCCAAGTCATGGCATCACTGGTGAGATGCACGGAAGCCAAGAGAACCTTGTTATTATCATACTTTTTCCACAACCGCAAAATAGGATGTAAATTTATACAGCCAAGAGTAAATGACAATCGCATCCGTCTTACCGTTATAGTTACTAAACGTGATCTTCTCGGAAATAAGTTCATTGGTCATTCGTGTAGCAATGGTCGCCTCCGTGATGGTCTTGGCAAGCTTTTCATAATCGAGCTCTGAATGAGAGGTATAGGATCTCACCGACAAGGTGGTGATGAGATCACGCATGGTTTAGCCTACAAGCCTCTGCTTCGGCCGTCCCAATCCACGCTCCTCACGCTCCGCCGTTTCCACTTGCTCTAATCGACGTGCTTCCTCTGTGTCCATTCGTTCTTGTCATCAAGCTTCGTCTTGCCGGCGTGCCGCATCATCATCTCCATCATCATGCACATCATGGCATCCATGGGATTTGGTGGCAAAGGAGGAGGGGTTGGGGGAGGGCTAGGAGGAATTGTAGGTGGCACTTGCTCGCCTTCTTGATTGGTGGAGGTCTCCATACCGCTACGAGTCTTGACCATGCAAGGATTTCTCCTCTTGGTTCAAGGAAGGTCGTAGACTAACCTTCGGGAGACTATCTACCCCCTCGTCGGCACACCCCACATGCAACACCCGGTATACAATTGGTTTCTATTTTTTGACGCTCAAGGTGCACGGCTCTACGCACAATGGCAGGCTTGCTGTTCCAAGAGTGGGAGGAGTATACAACGAAGGGCTGCACACACAACCAAAAACACAAGAGGAAAAAAACTTTTTGGGGATTAGCGGATTAGTGCAAAATCTTCAAAGCTCTAATACCAATGTCATGCGCAGCGGAATTGAAATGGTGAAGATCTAGTTTTACACTTCCACAAAATCCTTTCTTTTCTTCCTTGCGTTAGTGAATGCTTTATGCTTGAATGATGGTTCTTTTTACCTTCCCGCGAAGAGAGGGGCTGAGAGAATGCAGCAGAGATGTGTAGAGGGAGAGAGAAAGAGAGAGAAGAAGAGAGCGACACCCGATGGGGTCCCAACCAACCCTCTCTAGGGCCCCCCACACCGTTACCGATGTGGTATTTGCTTATTGCGTAAATGGAATGTATACACAATGCAATACCTCAATGCAGACTCTACTGACTCAAGGGATGACTGTCGCCGCGGTAACTCCTCTGAAAGAGGCACCTCCAGGACTGATTTGATGCGCGTTGTATCCTCCTTGATGTGGGAATGACGGATGACCACCATCGGTTGATTTGCACTCCCGATGTGAGAGGGATGAAGGGCTGGAAACGCAGATCTCGACTAGGCCGACGATGGACAACAATGGAGCACTCAACTCTGGCGAGGGAATGGCCGAGGGGAGAGCTAGATGGGTTGCCGAAGTACTGGACCGCATCCGAAGACGGCAAGGCTGCAGATCTCACCCGCACACAATGGCGACCGGCTGAAAACTGAAAACTGAAAACGCTGACCTGATCTGCTGGCAACACCTTGTGCCAGGGCTAAATTTTGCAAAACGCTGGCTGAATTTGCAACTTGCACTTCCTCTTCTGCCTTCTGTTGCAAACGCTAGGTTGCTTGCATCCCTTTATAGGTGAATTATGAGGCCTTCAGAATTTGCTTAGGCCTAGGTAGGGCAGGTGTCCTACTTCCCAACAAATAAATCATAAAATGATTTATTTTAAAAATAAGTCCAGGGGTCCAGATTTGGGGGCAACTGTCGCACATCTGCCCACCCGGAAATCCGATTGACGCGGAGAATGGTTTGTTGGATTCCTCTAACCTACAACTACATGCTCGTCATGCCAGATACCCAGCGTAGTGTAATAACATTTGTCAAAACGCGTATATAAACCATTTATGCAAGAGGGTTCCAAAACTGGAAAACCTAATCTAATGGACTTGTCCGGACATGTAGGTCCTGCAAACAGGCTCACACAATTGCTGGTACTAATCCTCCTAGGATTCTAAACATCCCTATCTAGGAAGAAGGGCTCTGGAAGTCGATGAAGCATGTTTACGTGGCACACAGAGCCATGTGCACATGACAGAATTCGCCTATCCTGCGTCAGTCTCGACATGGATATCGAAAGCCGATAGGATGAATAAGGATTTCTTTGCACACTTGCAGGATCGTCCGAAGGGGGCTTTTATTAGAGCCTTACAAGATTATGGAGACAGGTTACACACAGACCTTAATGTGGTCCTTGACATTGCTTGCGATTTTCTTGAGCATTTGTTCACTGCCGGTCATCGGACTGATGTTATCGTGCATGCTAGAGAAGAGATTTAGTCTCATGTACAACGTGCGGTTACAACGAATATGTCACTTTACTAGCTCACTTCTCTGTGCATGATGCCTCTTGTCTTGTAGAGGATGGGTTGACTATAGTTCTTCTTGTAGTTTTGGGATGCTCTCAGCCCTGTTATGCTTTCAGTTTACATCATATATTTGACACAGAGAGATGCATGCATCTATGTGTTTGGGACTTATTTCTGTTATACCGAAAGGGCAAGATGCATCGTCAACCCAAGAGTGGAGAGCGATCACTCTCATGTCTTCTATGTGTAAGATCTTTGCTCGCATGATCAATATGCGGTTGAAATCCTTTATGCCAAATCTCATCCATGCTTCACAGATAGGTTTTGTGTTGGATCAATGTATTTTGGATAACATCTTTACCTTCTATGAGGCAATTGAGTGGGCTCGTTAGATAGATCAGCCTAAAGCGTTCATGCTTCTTGATTTTCTATGAGGCACTGTGTGGGCTCGTTAGATAGATCAGCCTAAAGCGTTCATGCTTCTTGATTTTGAGAAGGCTTATGATAGAGTAGATTGAGGTTTCTTGGAGTACACTATTCAAAGGATTGGTTTTTCCTTGCAGTGGATTAGAGATGTATTTGCATTATACCGTATTGCCTCCAGCACTGCCACGATTAGAGGCCACATTGGATGACATTTTCCTATGTCTTGTTCAGTCCGACAGGATGTACCTTGGTAGCTTACTTCTTTCTGTTTTTGGTCGACGCCATGTCTCTTTCTTGTGTCATAGGACCTCACAATTGAGAGGTCTTACTATGCCTTTCGATGACTCGTGAGATTTGTTGGATCAAGAGTATGTAGATGACACTATGCTCTTTGTACAGTATGAGACACCCACCTTGGACAGATTACGGGATGCTCTCGCTATCTTTTGCTTGGCTAGTGGTGTTCTCATCAATTGGCACAAAACTTTTGGTTTTCTTGTAGGATTGGATGAGGATTGTTAATGGAGTGCGCATGATAATTTCACTTAGGCTACCTAGAGGACAGACTTGCAGATATTTGGGTTTCCATGATGGCATTGATGTGTCAGTTGAGCAGCAATTTGTACCCATGCTACCGTCTATCAAGAAGAAACTTTGCCATCGGTCATCCTTGCATTTGTCTTTTGGTGAGGTTTTTAGTTGGCAGAGCCCTTGTGGTGAATCAAGTTCTTCTTGCAATGGCTTGGTTCACCACATCCTGCATGACTCTTCACTCTGTCATTATGGCACGTTTGAAGCACCTTGTACACAACTATTTGTGGGATGGTCTAGATGGCTCTAGTGACGAGTTCTCGACCACAAGTCCATTGGGACACAGTCATTTTACCTAGAGAGGAGAGAGGCTTGGGGATTATTGATCCATAGTTTCAGAGGAGGCATTGCTTGCCAAGCTCATAGTACGGGGATTGTTTCTAGGGGTTGAACCAGTGTGGATGGCAATTTGTTGATTGATTAGAGTAGGCATCCCTGATGGGTTTGTGACGTGGGGGGTTAGTTGCATGGCTTTTGCAATTTCCGGGGTCACACGTTTTTTCAGGGCTTGCCCACAAATCTGGTCTTCATGCTTACTTCCTTAGGATACAGACTGGGCACTCTACAGATGATCCCAAATGCAGGTTACTTGTTGGAATTTTTCCAGTGGGACAGTGTGTTCACCATGATATGCAGCATCACGCTTTGGACCATGTGGACAGCTCGATGTGCCCACATTGTGGGCTCACAATCCTCTACATCCACCGTCTTTATAGCCATTTGAAATGAGTTGCTACATACTCTTGGGATTCTTCAACTATCTCCTCTAGGGCAGCGGAGCATTGTTGATGCGTCTTTCTTCACACATGGGTGAGATTGTCAGTTCCTTTTAGTCGGGATCATGCCCACATCAAATGGCATTATGCACCCCCCCAATGGTTCATGTCACACTCATCTTACATGCCACCTTGATGTTTACATAGTCTACACATTGTTACCTTGCTTTGGTACTTCCTTTGGGTTGACCATCTCTAGAGGTCTCTTATGTACATGGAATACATCCCCTTTTTAGAGAGAGAGAGAGAGAGAGAGAGAGAGAGAGAGAGAGAGAGAGAGAGAGAGAGAGAGAGAGAGAGAGAGAGAGAGAGAGAGAGAGAGAGAGAGAGAGAGAAATGAAATGTTATATTAACGTCTTCAAAAGGCCAAAGGGACCTATGAGACCAGAAAGTTACAATGTGGTGGATCTGATACAAAGTCAGAGTAACAAGATGATAGAATGACAAAATGACAAAATAAAATACTATGGAATCCTAAACTGCTAGGTGTGGACTAAGTAGCTAAACAACTAGCTGGGATAGCTAGATCACAGGAGATCCAGCATCGGTCGCTGGCGGATCTCATCAATCTCCTCCATGGTTAGTAGTCTGACCGGGCGTCGTGCATGTCGAGCCAAAGTGACCCCAATCCTCTGATGCAGCCTCCGTCGATGCTGTGTAGTCCTCCGCAGTCGTGGGCGTCTGGATCTCCCCAGCTCAGTCGCTCGGTCGATCAGTATGCCTCTGGTGTAAAGCGACGGGCTCTGCTGTGGTAGTAACTCCTCCGGGTGTTCAGTGGCAGCTCTAAAGAAGTCTGTGATTTGTCTCTAAGACTGGCTAGCCTCTCCTCTCATCAGGCTCTGTCTGTGTCTGCGCAGCTCGAGCAAAAACAAACCCAGGCATCTCTGATCCTCGTACCGCATGACTCTAGAGAATGGTCCAAAGCCCTCTCTGAACAAGCAATGGAAGCGGCCTCGTATCTTGTAGTAGACGGGGCAGTGGCATGTGTAGTGCAACTCTGTCTCACGCTCGATGTCACACAGGGGGCATGTCCTGGCCTCTGCTGGTACTCTGCTGTATCTCCCAGTCCCGATCCGCAGCTGGTGTGAAGATGTGCGTATCTGGCCAATAGCACATCGTATTTGAAACGAACGCGGAGAAAGGATCTCTCGGCTACACAGACCGCCTACAGATACGCGTCGAACGAACCACCCGACCATAGCCACCCGACCATAGCCACCATCCGGCAGCTCCCCCGTGCTGGGGCAAGCGTCCGAGGACGTAGGCGTGCACCTGTAAGACCGAGCGTCCCATATCACCCGGCCTCACCTCCTCGAGGTGACCTCGCGCACTCCTAGCCTCGCGGGCTAACCACTGGCACTCTGCCAGTGGGGGTCGATAACTAGGGTCGATAACTACAAATGAGGCCTTGGCCTCCCTTTTATAATAATGGCCAGCCACATTGGCCGGGTCACACTACGTTCGCGCGGACACTGGACGCCCATCCGGACGGCATCTGGGCTAGATTCCCTCTCCTGTGAGCGGGACATAACATACTTCCCCCCTTAAGAGCCATTGATGTCCTCATCAATGAAGTGGGGATACTGAGCCTTCAAAGCTCTAACAGGTTCCCAAGTAGCAAATCTTTCAGATTGACCCTTCCATTTAATTAAGTACTTGTCATAAGCCTTTTGACGTGAATGACGGGTACGATGATCTAAAACCGCTTTTGGTTCTTGAGGAATATACTCACTCCTGGCTACACAGACCGCCTACGGATACGCGTCGAACGAACCACCCGACCATAGCCACCATCCGGCAGCTCCCTCGTGCAGGGGCCAGCGTCCGAGGACGTAGGCGTGCACCTGTAAGACCGAGCGTCCCATACCACCCGGCCTCACCTCCTCGAGGTGACCTCGCGCACTCCTAGCCTCGCAGGCTAACCACTGGCACTTTGCCAGTGGGGGTCGATAACTAGGGTCGATAACTACAAATGAGGCCTTGGCCTCCCTTTTATAATAATGGCCAGCCACACTGGCCGGGTTCACACTACGTCCGCCCGAACACTGGACGCCCATCCCGACGGCATCTGGGCTAGATCCCCTCTTTTGTGAGCGGGACATAACATACTTACCCCCTTAAGAACCATTGATGTCCTCATCAATGAAGTGGGGATACTGAGCCTTCAAAGCTCTAACAGGTTCCCAAGTAGCAAACCTTTTAGATTGACCCTTCCATTTAATTAAGTACTCGTCATAAGCCTTTTGACGTGAATGATGGGTACGATGATCTAAAACCGCTTTTGGTTCTCGAGGAATATACTCAGTTTGCATATCTTGCCATACATTTTCCTCGATAAGCACCACAACGTCGGCTTCGCCCAATTTTACTTTAAGGCGGCTGACATGAAACACTGGATGTACACTAACATCCGAAGGAAGAGCCAGCTTGTAGGTAACTTGGCCAATCTTCTTTGTGATCAAGAACGGACCACAATATCTAGCTGAAAGCTTGTAATGCTTTCCTGTTCGCATAGTCTTGGAATCCTTGGGTATCTTCAGATAGACCCATTGTCCCACATCTAGAGTCCTTGGAGACCTCTTTTGATTAGCATTAGTAGTAACTCGGTCACGAGCCGTTCTTATACTATCCTTAGCCAATTCGAGCATTTCTTGCATGTCATATAGGAAATCACGAGCTTGGCGCTCCTTGACTTTCTCTAAGCCAATAGCAATCGGGGATTTAGGCTCAAATCCATACATCAGCATGAACGGGCTAAATCCAGTAGCAGAATGCTTGCTACTATTATAGGCAAACTCTAACTGTGGAAGATACCTTTCCCAGTCAGATTGTCTGTGAGAGACATAGGCTCTCAACATGTCCTCTAACGTCTGATTCATCCTCTCCGTTTGTCCATCGGACTCAGGATGGTCAGAAGACGACATACTCAACTTCGTCTGAAGGTGAGCAAAGACATCTCACCAAAATCGGCCAGTGAACTTAGTATCACGATCATTGACGATATCTTCTGGGAGACCATACAGCTTATAAAGTTGATCGACAAATAAAACCGCCAACTCATGGCTTTTTACTGTCGACTTCGTTGGTATAAACTTCGCCATTTTTGTGAGTCTATCGACCACAACCCAAATAGCGTCATTGCCCCGACTAGTATTTGGCAAACCCACGATGAAGTCCATGGAAATACTTTGCCACTTGGCATCTGGGATTTCCAATGGATGTAGCAGGCTAGCTTTCCTAAGGCGCTCTGCCTTATTGACCTGACACTGAGCGCATCTCTTCACATAGCTCTCTATGTAAGAGCGCATTCTTGGCCAATAGAAATATCGCTTGACCAAAGCCAAAGTTCTCTGGATGCCTGGGTGCCCGACGCTAGGAACATCGTGGCATTCGCACAAAATCCTTTGTCGAATCTCATCGATTTCCGGCATGCAGACTTTACCATTTCTGAACAATAGTCCACCTCTAATGGAATATTGTCGCTGTCTCGTCTCTCCAGCACGACTCACTTGGGTCTCCGGACCACCCAAGCCTGTATGCGAGTCACGCCCCGCTTCGACCTCGTTCCATATCTTGCCAAAATGGCAATCGGAATGACATAGCCCTCGGAGAGAGAGATAGAAATCCGTCGAGATTTCAGCCATAGACAAGGCATTGACCTCAGGAATCCTGCTGAGCGCATCGGCAACTCGGTTGCTGGATCTTTTTCTATAACGGATCTCAAAGTCAAACTCTTGCATAAGCTCAACCAATCTAACCTTCCGGCCTCTGAGATCACCCTGATCACAGATATAGCGCAAGGAATGATGATCTGTCCATGCAACAAACGTAGAGCCATACAAGTAGTGCCGCCATTTCCTCAGGGCGTGGACTACAGCATAAAGCTCCTTTTCATACTTTGGATAACGCATCTCAACGTCAGAAAGTGTCTTACTTTCAAACGCGACAAGACGTCCATTCTGGTATAATGCCGCACCAATAGCATAATCACTAGCATTCGTTTCAACCACAAACAGGTTGCTAGGATCCACAATGTGTAATATTGGCGCACTAGTCACCAAGTGCTTTAGTGTCCGAAAGCTCTTGTCGAGATGCTCATTCAAGACAACAGGGGGATTACCTTTACGATGAGGACCCGAAGTCTTCGGCCCTTTCACCCCTCCTTTTAAAAGTTGCGTAAGCAGAGCAGCAACTTTAGAGTAATCCTTGATAAACTTGCGAAAGAATCCTGTAAAGCCTAAAAAGGACTTTACTTGGCGTACATTCTTCAGAATGGGCCAATTTCGCACTTTATCCAACTTTTCAGGGTCGACGCGAATTCCATCGCGAGTAATGATGTGACCCAAGTACAGAAGCTCTTTTGTAAAGAATTCACACTTAGAAGCCTTAGCGTAAAGCTTCTCAGTTCTCAGTACTTCAAGAACAGCGCGTATATGCGCTAAGTGCTCAAGCAAACTTCGGCTGTAGATCAAGATATCATCGAGAAATACAACAGCGAAGTTGCCTAAAAATGGTCTCAGCAGATCATTCATCATCTGCTGAAACGTAGCCGGAGCATTGGTCAAACCAAAAGGCAAGACCAAAAAGTCGTAGTGACCATAACGCGTATGGAAGCCTGTCTTAGGAATATCTTCCAGTTTGATCCGTATCTGATGATAGCCTGATCGCAGGTCTATCTTCGTAAAATACAACGCTCCATGGAGCCGATCTATGAGATCGTCCATGCGCGGGAGCGGATACTTGTTCTTGACAGTGAGCTTATTCAACCCCTTGTAATCCACGCAAAAGCGCATAGTGTTATCCTTCTTTCGAGAAAGTAACACTTGCGCTTCCCACGGGGATTTGCTAGGCCGAACAAAACCCCTGTCGAGATAATCCTTCAGCTGTCGCTGAATCTCGTCCTCCTCGGTTTTACTAAACCGATAGGGTTGCTTTGAGAAGGGCTGACTACCAGCCACCAACTCAATGCCATGATCTACTCCTCTTGAAGGCGGCAAGCCAGGAGGTGGATCATCAGGAAAACATCCTTGAAATCAATCATGATTTCGCGGATAAGGTTGGATTCGTCGGAATCCCCAAGTTCAACAGAAGAACATGAAACATTTTTGCGAAATTCAGTGACAGAAGTACCAAGCACTAATGAATCAAACCAAGCAGATGGTACACATTGATAAAAGTCAACATCAGAAGACTTTATTTCTTTATACATTTCCAAAGCAGTAACAACTGGTATTGCAAAACTATTATTTACAGACTTCTGATTACAAAGCGACACAGATACACGAGGCATGTTCTGCTTAACAAAAACAAGAGAGTGATGTACATAGTCTATATACAACGAGTCTTGTTTATCATAAAACCATGGAATTCCTAAAATAACATCTGCTCTATCTAGGCGCATGATGTGGAAATCCAGGTTCTCTTTGTAATCAGCTAGCTCGAGCGACAAGTCTGGAACCATCCGATTCCATACATCCGTATCCACGTCACGAGCCATCTTCACGTGATACTCATGGTCACTGTCCCGCGTCTGTAGGCTCAGTTTCTGCACCAATTTTGCATCCACAAAATTGTGTGAGCTTCCATTATCAAGGAGTACGGTCACGTCGTGACCATTGATCTTCCCGGGGAAACGGAGAAGATCGTGCTTATCAAACACTTTGGTGCTAAAAGTACAGTTAGTGCATGAACTGTGCGCTAAATGATGGATTTCAACTCGAACAACATCAGAGTTACCTAAGATATCGTGAATTTGAATCGAAGGACGGACTTGCGGTTTCTGCGTCTTCTTCTTCTTGGGACAATCCTTGATTTGGTGACCCGTCTGGCCACACCCGAAGCAAGCCCCCTTCTTCACTGCATCCTCGAAGCACCCTCACCGGATTGATGGTTTGCAGTTCTTTTCTTCTCATAATTCGCTCCATTTATCAAATGGAACGTCCTGGCCTTTGCCATTGCATCCTCGACGTCAATCGGGGCTTTATCCTTTATGAAGGCCCACCGGTAGTCCTCATGCAATCCCAGCAGATACATGTGTACTACGTGCATAGAGTCCACCTTGCAGAAGGTGAGCGCCTCTTTGAAAGCTGTCGTATATTTATCGAAAGACAGAGTTTTCATCGAAAGAATCTGCAGTTTGGCATAAGCTTTCAAAGGGTCCATTTTGGTGAAATCGCTCTTGAATTTCACACAAAAATCAGCCCACGTCGTAGGCTTTTCTGTCATGTCACGCCACCAGGTAAGCGCCTTGCTGCGCAGATAGAGAGGAATCGTTTGAATCCTTCGTTCATCATGCTCCCCATGGAGGTCAAAGTATGTGGTCCACTAGTGCAGCCAGTTATTTATGGCTAATTCCGGTCACTCCTCCTCTTCACCCGAGAAATTTATAGTTTTGTACGGAATTGTGGCAGTCGGACTACCTTGCGAATGCCCAAAAGCAGCAATCTGCATCCGCAATTGCTGGAGATTGGTTTCCCCCTCGGAAATACGTGCAGTCGTCGACCGAGCCATATTTTCGAGAGTAGAAAGTCGGGAACTGAGCCCCTGTACGACCCCTTCGAGAGAGGCCAAGCAAAGGTTCGTCTGAACATTCGCGTTTTCCAGAGCGGTAACACGCTGGTGGAAACTCTGGAAAGTGCTTGTAATTGATGTGTAGAGAGCATGCGTGAATGGAATTTGGATGTTACCTGGCGCGTCGTCACGCTGCACATATGAGCTTGAGGAATCCATGGCGAAGTGCGTGAAAAAACTGGAATTTGCACGCGAAACCGAGCTTTTTCTGCACTTTTCGGTCGCGGAAAGTTGAAGGTTGAAGAGCTCTACGCGTCGGCGTGAGCGTCTGAACGCGAGCAGGTGATGGCGGGAGCGCGAGCAGGTGAGAGAGGGAGAACTCATGTGACGAGCAGAGGAGTGAAAAGAGAGATCTTTGCAAACTTGTAAGTCTCTGTAAGTGACTTTTTTAACAATGAGCAGGGTTCACACTTTAACTTAAAAAAATTAAAGTGTCTAGACTATGGTTTTTTTAAAAAAAAACCTCAAGTGACCAAGTCACTTAAAAAAAGAAATCCTTGGCCATAAAATAAGCCAGTGTAAAAACTCTATCGTTGCCAAAAAAAAAAAATCGAACGCCCTCCTTTGTACGGATGTCACGTGGAGAGAAAGGACAGCATATGCTTGTTCCTGGGAGGGGGCACCCTTGCGCACACCCGTGCCATACACACGCCCATCCTCCAGGTCAGCGCCCACGTTGGTAAAAAAAAAACCCTTGTGCAAGGTTCTTTGTCACGCTGCAGAGCTCACACGGAGAGAGGTAACTCTCTCTCTCTCTCTCTCTCTCTCTCTCTCTCTCTGCTTCGCATTGAGGGCCGGAATGCGGAGCCGTCAGGGGGTGGCCTCCAGACCTCCTTGCCGATCCTCCTCAATGGCAATGGGGCAGACAAATCCGCCAAAACGATAGGGGGCACCACCTAGCTTGTGTGCGGCTAGGACGCAAGAGAGTGAGTAGGTAACACACTATGCAATGGACCATATGGAATGCTTCTTGTCATGCAATAAAAAAAATCACTCACTAATCCCCAAGACCATGGGAGAAGAAGAGAGTGGAACCATCTTGACCATTTGCATGACCTTGAACACACACATAAACAAAGAGAGAGAGAGAGAGAGAGAGAGAGAGAGAGAGAGAGAGAGAGAGAGAGAGAGAGAGTTATGGGGTTGCATTTTAGGTATTGTATACTTATCCCATCACGAGAGAGTGATGGAGAGGGAGTTTTAGGGCTAGGAGTTCACATACCACCAAGTGATAAGCAATACATCATGCACAATAAGTAAGAGTAAGAACCACGAGAGAGATTTGTGGAAATATGGCATAAGGAAACCATGTAACTATCAACACAAGACCATATTTACAATAGAGAGACTTAATGGGCAGCCATGGATACTCCAAGTGTAGGCATGAAGCTCAAACACCAAGGCTTAAGAGGTGGTGTGTGTAGCGTAACCCTCTAGCAACTTGTTACCCTATTGTGTAGTGTGTTTTTTGTCTGTAGAAGAGGCCTCTTTATATAGGAGAGGGGAAGCTTGATTAAGATAGAGTTAATTGCTAATTGCAATTAACTTTTTCAAAGCGGATGGTGTAGTGATAATGAAGCTCCTCCCCACCACTTTGGTTTTTTGCATGATGGCCAAGTTGTGACTAGGCCTAAAAGATGCCTCTAGCCATGTGAGTGGCCACTCTAGCTAGAGGCCAAATGATGTGGTAAGTGAGGTATAATGATGTACAAAGGTGAGAAAAAGAGGGGTTTTTACAAGGTTGGGTGAGAGAGAGTTGAGGGTAAAGTGGTTGTGTGTGTGTGTGTGGAAGTAGGGAAAATAGGGTAGGCAAACCTGTCACTGTGAGCTGCCAACAGGGTCCCACCATTTTGGACATAGCTCCTCGCTTAGAGCTCCAAAAAATAAAATAAAAATACTGGCAAAGAGATGAGCTCACGAGCTACAACTTTCATTCACGCCACTTTGACAAATTCGGTGTGGAGCTACGTGCTAAAATTCGAGCCAATAAACATGTATTTTCCACATCCCAAAAGTCTTTTTGGTGGACCATATGACCTTACCTTTCTTTATGCTTCCAAAGATGATTCATTGATGCCTTGTGTGAGCATGATGTATACCCATGACTCACCTTGCAACCATCCAAGAGAAGATAATGATAGAGATATGCAAATATAATGAAAATAGAAAATAGGAATTAACATATAGCAAAATGAAGGGAAAATAATTAGTGATGAGATAATAAATAGTAAAAATATTAGAAAAATAGGTAATGATGTGAAAAGTGTTCCTTACTTTTATTAAGATAAATATGATGGGTTTTATTTATTTTTGAAAGATAAAATAGGAAAAACAAGCCAAATCTACTAGTAGGAAAAAAAATGCTAAAGATAGAAATGCTAGAGGTGGTTCATACACTAAAAGCATTTGGCTTCTTTGGCGAGGATACACATGAAAAATACCGAGTGGGGGTGCATGCAAAAAGCCACCATCATTAGCCCTCCCCCAAAAGCTAGAGGCCTCTTCTACACACAAAAACACACTAAACAATAGGGTAACAAGTTGCTAGAGGGTTACGCTACACACACCACCTCTTAAGCCTTGGTGTTTGAGCTTCATGCCTACACTTGGAGTATCCATGGCTGCCCATTAAGTCTCTCTATTGTAAGTATGGTCTTCTATATAAAGAGGCTTCTTCTACACACAAAAAACACACTACACAATAGGGTAACAAGTTGCTAGAGGGTTACGCTACACACACCACCTCTTAAGCCTTGGTGTTTGAACTTTGAGCTTCATGCCTACACTTGGAGTATCCATGGCTGCCCATTAAGTCTCCCTATTGTAAGTATGGTCTTGTGTTGATAGTTACATAGTTTCCTTATGTCATATTCCTACAAATCTCTCTCGTGGTTCTTACTCTTACTTATTGTGCATGATGTATTGCTTATCACTTGGTGGTATGTGAACTCCTAGCCCTAAAACTCTCTCTCCATCACTCTCTCGTGATGGAATAAGTATACAATACCTAAAATGCAGCCCCATAACTCTCACTCTCTCTCTCTCTCTCTCTCTCTCTCTCTCTCTCTCTCTCGCTATTTGTTTATGTGTGTTCAAGGTCATGCAAATGGTCAAGATGGTTCCACTCTCTTCTTCTCCCATGGTCTTAGGGATTAGTGAGTGATTTTTTTTATTTAGGGTTTTGGTAGAGTGCTCTCCCTCTCTCTCTTTCATGACAAGAAGCATTTCATATGGTTCATTGCATAGTGTGTTACCTACTCACTCTCTTGCGTCCTAGCCGTACACAAGCTAGCTGGTGCCCCCTATCGTTTTGGCGGATTTATCTGCCCCATTGCCATTGAGGAGGATCGGCAAGGAGGTGTAGAGGCCACCCCCTGACGTCTCCGCATTCCGGCCCTCAGCACAGAGAGACTTATAGAGGGAGGGACTTATAAAGAGATGTAAAAGTATACCATATGCTGAATTTTAATCTAAAGCAGCAAATTAATGATAAAATACATTAATTTCGATTGAAAACCAAGAACTTCGGTAAGAATCCTCTGATTTTCAGCACTCCCACCTGTTGAATTGCTGAATTTTATCAAATATCAGCAAGAAACACATCAAGTTTCACCTGCAAACACACTCATGAGAAGAAAAACGCACAATTTCAGCGGTTAATCACTAAAAATTACGCAAACTCGAGGTTCCCCGACTCGAACCGATCCGTAGGTGTGCACACAGTTCCTCGTGCAGCCAAGCCGGCTCTGATACCATGAAACGAACGCGGAGAAAGGATCTCTCTGCTACAGAGACCGCCTACAGATATGCGTCGGACGAACCATCCGACCATAGCAACCATCCGGCGGCTCCCTCGTGTTGGGGCCAGCGTCCGAGGATGTAGACGTACACCTGTAAGACCGAGCGTCCCATACCACTCAGCCTCACCTCTCGAGGTGATCTCGCACACTCCTAGCCTCGCGGACTAACCACTGGCACTCTGCCAGTGGGGGTCGATAACTACAAATGAGGCCTTGCCCTCCCTTTTATAATATGGCCGGTCACACTGGCCGGGTTCACACTACGTCCGCCCGGACACTGGACGCCCATCCAGACGGCATCTGGGCTACATCCCCTCTCCTGTGAGCGGGACATAACAGTATCCCATGAGACAAGAAGGTATCCATGTATCCGGGCCTCGTCACAAAACCATCCTGCGTAAGCTGGAGGAGATGCTCTCTGAGAGAGAGAGAGAGAGAGAGAGAGAGAGAGAGAGAGAGAGAGAGAGAGAGAGAGAGAGAGAGAGAGAGAGAGAGAGAGAGAGACGTGACATCAAATTGGAGTTTTTGGGATGAGGTTCTATTTGGGAAGAGTAGATTGCCCAATTGGCAGCCTATTAGAGTGGTAGGCTCTTTCGAGAGGAGATCATGTATTGACTCTGTTTTCACTATGGAGGAGGCACCACTTTGGAGATTGTGGATTTGGCACGGAAATCCCCTTGTTTAGTTGGACTTGATCATGATGAGTGACAGTGGCCTTCGTTGTGCGACGATGGGGCCCCTCTTATCCTTTTCGAGTACATTGTATCCTTGAGAGGAGGCTACTTTTGTGGAACTGATACCCACCTCATCGTCCACGCTAGCCATAGGTATGCCAGGATGAGCACATCCTCCCAGCATTTTAGCGACAGTTTTGGTCACGTGTCACGTGGCACCACGGTGGTTCTCGTCCGTCGGACGTAACGTCACGTCCGATTTCGTCCCGTCCGGTAGTGGCGTCCGTTCCGTCCGGCCCCTTTTTAGTCCGTTTGACCGGTTTTAAAACCGTTGACTGCGCTTTTGTTTGTGAGGATTTTACGTGACTTTTTGGCATAGGATTCCTCCTAGGATCCCCCCCCCTCACCTCCCACATGCCTTGAGCATTGCTTTGGATTCCATTAGCTCCTCTCTCTCCCTCTTCCTCTCTCATTGCTTTGGTCCTTTACCTTGGATTCCATTAGGGCCTAGGCTCCTCTCTCTCTCTCTCTCTTATCTAACTGTCTCTTGTGTTCAAGGGCAAGTGTCTACACTCTAAATCTATATAACGATGCCCTCTTTCTCTTCTTCTCCATTATGTTCCAACTCAAGGCTCAAGCTCATGAGTCATTCTCAAGCTCTCAAGCTCTCCATTCCTCCCTCATAGCTCTCCATTGGCATTCCTCCATGAAGCTTTCCTCTTGAGTCTTCCTCTCTCCATTATCAAAAAATCTCAAGCTCTCCATTGCGTAACCCTTTCAAGTTTCAACTTTCAAGCTCTAAATCTCTCAACTTTCAAGTGTTCTATCATGCCTCCCCCTCTTCATGAAGCTTTTGAAAAGCATTGCCGTTCCTATGAGAGAGTGAGGGACAAACGAAACGTTTGTAGGTGGACATGCAAGTATTGTCCCAAGATCATGACCTCCTGCTCCACTCGACTCATCATCCACTTGACGAAGATGGGAGGTGAAGCCGGTTCATGTCCCAATATACCCGACGACATTTTGGAAGAGTGCAAGAAGAAGTATCTCCCTTTGAAAAGGCGCAAGGTGGGGATGAAGAGAGCTCAAGAGGAGATAGTGGCGCCTGACATTGATGTTACCGACTCGGAGGAGGATACAACTACAAGCGGCCCTTCTCCCTCTACCTCCATTGCAAGCGGTGACACGATGGCAAGCTCAATGGCTACCAATAAGAAGAAGGCATCGGCAAGTGCTAGTGGCCGTCCTCCAAAGCAAGCAAGGCAAGCCCCTCTCTCGCAATCGGTGGGTTTGAGCTCCGGTCCATTGTCTTTCCTCAAAGAGAGACAAAGGCTTGCGGACATTGAGATTGCACGCACCATCATTGAGTGTAATCTTGCTTTCAACATCCTTCGACTAGAGCAGTGGAAGAGGATGGTGAAAGCTATTGCGGCCGTCGGTCCATGTTGGGGGTGGACGGGTCCATCCTATGTGGACATACTCACCAAGAAGCTCGACAAAGAGCGGACAAGAATCGACAAATCCCTTGAGCCCGTGCGAGCCGGATGGGCAAAATATGGGTACTCCATTCTCTCCGATGGGTGGAGTGATCGTAAGAAGAGGGGCATCATTAACATACTCGTGTCATGCCCTCTTGGCACCTACTTCTTGAGAGCGGTTGATGCGGGAGCAAGAGGCAAGAAGGTCACGGGAAAATTCATCTACAAGCACATCAAGGCGGCAATAGAAGAGGTGAGAGTTTAAGTTGTCTCCTCTTCTTGTGCAATGTGCATTGTGCAATGTGTAGTATGTACTTACTACTTTTTTGCCCTCTTGATAAGTGTTCTAAATTTTTCTCTCTTTAATGTAGGTCGGGCCCGAAAATGTGGTGCAAGTGATCACCGATAATGCATCCAATTGCACTAGCATGAGCCGACTACTTGAGGCCGAATACAAGAACATTGTATGGACCCCTTGTGCCTCCCATTGCCTCGATCTTCTCATGGAAGACATAGGAGACCTAGAATGGGTGAAGGCCATTCTCACCCAAGCCCTCACTATCGTCAACTTCATCAATGCTAAGGTGAGAGTACTTGCAATTTTTCGCACGTACTCCGACAAGGAGTTGAAGAAACCCTCGGCAACACGATTTGCCTCTATGTGGCTTCTTCTTGAGCGCCTCTACGATGTCCAATACAAAGTGCAAAAAACCATGGTGTCCGATGAGTTCAAGCAATGGTGTGAAAGGAGAGAACTCGGCAACCTCACAAGAGGCAAAGGCCATCCAACGGCTTTCCCTCAAAGAAGAATTTTGGGAAGAGGTGAAGGGTCTTGTGGTAGCCATCTTGCCCATTACAGAGTGCTCCGAATGACCGACATGGAGGGATCTACCATAGGCCTTCTTCACCACTTCATGGATGAGGCATACAAGGAAATAGAGGCATCAACCATTCTTGATGGTCCACCCGATGGGACACGATATGATGTATCTCCTTTGCTCTCCATTCTCAAGTCGACAATATATTTTTTGCTAATTTGCACTATGCCTCACCTCTCTCTCTCTCTCTCTCTCTCTCTCTCTCTCTCTCTCTCTTTTTGTAGTGATGTCTTTGAAGATTCCCCCAAGAAAGATGATATCCTCTTTCATTTCCAAAAGAGATGGGATTTTATGAAGAGGCCCATTCACCACTTTGCGGCTCTCTTGCATCCGGCCTACAAGAAGCCGGATCCTTTCACAAACCAAATGCTACAAGAAGAGAGCCACAACTTCCTTCCCAAGGCCCTCTCGGAAGATCATCACGACGCATTCCTTCAAGAGCTAATCAACTACGGAGACCAAAGAGGCACGGCTTTTACTTCCACCATATGTTGGAAGAGGGAGTCCTTGGTGAAGCCTCTTTTTTGGTGGGAGAGCTTCGGGTACCAATTACCTCACCTTCAAAGAGTTGCATTAAGGATTCTTGGACAAGTAAACCCTCTTAAGCCTCGGGCCTTGGCGCTCTCTCTCTCTCTCTCTCTCTCTCTCTCTCTCTCTCTCTCTCTCGTCTCTCATGAATTATATTACATACATGATACTCACTATCTTTTGAATATAATATAGGATTGCTCATCCGGTGCATGCGAGCGAAATTGGTCCGCATACTCGCTTATCCACACCAAAATTCGCAACAAACTGTCAACAAAGCAATTGGAGCGGCTCATCTATTGTCGCTCCAATCTCCGAATGTTGCGCTCCATGTATGAGATGCCTATGGCTAGACAAGTAAACCCTCTTTCTACACACTTGCTTCTTGACTCATATGGGCTATTATGGCTTTGCATTCCAATTCACATGTGCTAACTTTATCTTGAGTTTTGACTCTTTTGAACTTTTGTATAACTTGTCAAATAGGTCAATGTTGATGATTGCAAGCTCTCAATTGATACTCTGAAAAGTGTCAACAAAGAGCGTGATATGACGGAGGAGCAAATTTTCCGCGAGCTCTACTTGGAGCTAGAGGAGATTGACCGACGGGTTTCTCGCACACGATCACGCAAGAGGGTCATTGTGCGTGGAGTCCCTTCGGCTACAAGAGGTAGAGGTGCAAGAGCTTCCCATGCTCGTGGCCGTGGCCGTGGCCGTGGGCGTGGGCGTGAGATGGAGGCTACTACTCCTACAACCTATGTGCGGCGAGGCTCGGGAAGCGGCTCCATTGCGGCGGCCTCTGTTTTGGAAAATGTGCCTATTCGTAGATCCAACACTATGGACCCTAGAGAGCCGGAGTATGACGAGGAGGGTAATATCCTTAGTGAGGGAGATTATGATACACCACAATCCGATTCATGTGAGGATGAAGATGACATCGATGAGCATAGCTCACAAGAGGAAGATGATGATGATGATGAGAGCGGAGAAAGCTCTTAGACTTTAGTGTCTCTCATATCTTTTTTGACCCTACTTCCACTTTTTGCATGATTGAGGCTTAAAAGGCCTACTTTTTTGTATCATCTCGGTTATCAAATCTCAACTTAGCTTTTTGATTTATGACATATATAATGCGAATCGCAGTTCATACCCATTGTGTCTCATTGTCTTGATTCTCAACTCTTGAGTGTCGGCACTTGGCACTTGCAAGTTGCATTCTTGTCCAATGTGATAATCAATTGTCTATTTGTCCTCAGTGTAAAATCTAGGGTTAAGAATTGCATGTTTTTATTTTTGAACGTACGTAACCATGTCGTACGACATAAAATTTTCTAGTTCGATGAGTACCGTACGTCTGCGTACGTGGACAAAACGTACGTGACCGTACGAGACCACCCTGCGTGGCACATCCAACCCTATGTGTCCGTTGACAAGCTACAGCATGACCAGGGTTCAGTCAGTCAAGTCAGTTTAGAATAGGAAGTGATTTGGTACTTTTGTGCGTCTGTTCGCAGACTGTGCATGACCAGTCACGTAGAGTAGATGCATATCCTCCGGTTGCACACAACATGATCATCAGCATTACCATCAGAATCCATCAGGAGCAGTTTCCAGTGCATAAAACCTATTTTTGACATTTTTCACTTATTTATTGAGTGACTTTTGTTGGGAAACTAGGTAGGGCAATTTTGCTAAGATAATATATAAGCAAACCAAAGTTAGCACTTTCTGGCAGAGGAGGCAACAGGAGCATTGCTCAACAGGCCGATTCTCAAGCAAGACAAGGACCCCATCAGCCTGGCGTTTTTCACAAAGCAGCACTCAGCGTTTTCCAGCCCTAAAGACTTAAGCGATTTCAGCCATCAGAGCAGCGTTTTGTGGACCAGCATACCAGCGTTTTGGTAGCATTGCAGATCAGCGTTTTTCAGCAGTATCGCAGCCAGCATACCAGCGTTTTTAGCGCTGCAGATCAGCGTTTTTAGGGACAGCATTTCTGCGTTGTGTCGTAGCATGAACCAGCGTTTTTGCAATAGCAGATCAGCCTCGTCCACTTTGACCCTTGCAGATTCGCCAAGCAGTCAGTTTTCAGCCATAGTCTCGTCATCGCCGGCACCACCGTCGGCCTTGACATAGTCCCATTAGATTTGCATCTGCATCTTGTACCAGATTGGCAATCAATAGTAGAACACTCTTGCCATCGAGAGTGGGGCCCTTGGAGGAGGGTTTGACAACTTCTCGGTGTCGTATTCTCTTCTCTCTCTATCTCTTAGACTCATGTACCTTAACGTACAGTGTCCATTCACTTTGTTTGTGTCCATTGCACTCTCTCATTAAAGAACGGAAGGCTCTTCCTTCCCTAAGTAAAAGGAACCTTGAGCACAGCTCGGAGCACTCATCTTGAGCAAAGTTCAACATTCACTTCCATTGCACCTTACATCATGCATCTGGACCCTCAGAATCAGCCACAAGATATGTTTTTTCATGTGAATGATAGCACATGCATTTTTTGTTGTTCACACTTGGACTACAGTCATTGTTCATAATCCGACTTGTCAGAGATGTACTTGTCACAAATGGGTGCGCACACGAATAATCAACAAGCTAAAAATAAATAAACTTTCAACCAAAAGACTCAAAAGAAACGAGGAAGAAGATCGACATAGTATTGGGAACCAGAAGATGGGGCCGATCCCCCCCTTAAAGAGAAATTTGTTACACAATGATGACGTGGTAGTGTTTGCCTGGACAAAGATGCAGGAGACATGCTCGGATTTCGTGCAGGCTCTGGTGACGTGGTAGTACGGATGCCCGTAAAAAGCGTTGACAGGCGGAATGTACGTGTCACAAGACGGGCACCACGCGCCAATAGAAAAGAACAGATTGAACAGACTTTTAGCACTTCAATAACAACTGAATTGAGAGAGAGAGACGACATGCGACACAGTGGCGGAATTCCACCCCAGAGAGTATTGGCCCCAAACCTTGGCGCCCCTTTCGATATTTCTTTATATTGCATCAATGCAATACAACCCGGTACTCCAAACTCTGCACCTTCTCCAGGAAGCATGCCAGAGAATGAGCCCTAACCTCATATTTTAAGGCCCTTGGCCTAAAAAGCAATTTCAGTGAAAAGCCTTCAAACTTAAAAGCATCTGGTCCAAAAGCAAAGCCAAAAAGCTGCCAGCGTAAATCACGGAAAATCCGTACAGCCTACCACGTCATCAACCAACACAATTTTTGGAAATCTCCTTATTGTTGTTAGGGTTAGGGTTTTTGCAGTTTTAGGGTTAGGGTTTTCAGAATTAGGTTTTGCAGGTTTTAGGGTTAGGGTTTCTAGAATTAGGGTTTCAGCTGTTAGGGTTTTTGGCAGAAATTAGGGTTAGGGTTTCTGCTTTCGGGCAGCCACGCATCACTTTGTGATAGTTTAGGCCCCTCGGCCACATCTGTAAGTTGGTTCCCTTCTTTAGGCTTTGACACGTCAGCAGTTTGTTACAGTACGTACGCTTGTAAAATGTGTTGGCAAAATTGTACGGAATTTGTAGGCGTGGCAGAACTGTACAGAATTTCGCTTTTTGCCTGATGCTTTTTTTGGCAGCTTTTGGAGGCAGTTGCTTTTTTGATCAATTGCTTTTGAGTTTAGAAGCTTTTGGGGCTCTGCTTTTTGGGCATCCCTTGTATCAATAACTAGACCCAAGGGGCCTCACTTTTCAGAGGATCTGGATGTAGAGTTTGAGAGAAGAGGACCCTTTGGGAGTTGTATTTTGCTCAAAGATTAATATAAAAAAAATACCGAAAGGGGCGCCAGTCTTTGGGGTCAATCTCTCTAGGCACGGAACTACGCCGGGTCATGTCGACCAAATTCAATTGTGAATTTAAAGTTGTGAAGTATTTTAAGTGATTCTCTCGTGTGTTGTGTTGGATTCTCGTCTTGGGGTGCCCTAGCCTGTGACAGAATCTTTATTTGGGAGAATCTTTTCACAAGAACAAGAATCAGAGAAACCCCTTCATTCTGGATTTCAGACTTGATGGTCAATTCCTTCCCGTGCCGAAAAATCCGAGAGGCAAGCTCTCAATTCTGACTGGACTGCACACGGAGTGTGGAACTCCGCAGACCGTTCCTGATTCCGTTTTCGAATTCCTAAGCATAGGCCATGTTAGGTGCCGCGTAAGTGTTTATGGATTTAGGTGTAAACACTGGGAACCCGAGGTGTTGCCGATCGGGTGCCTGTCTCCTTGTGTCCCTGCATTCATCTGCTGTCTTGTAGCGCCCAAGGGTTGCCTTTATAGATTCTTGAGGCTAGGGTGGGTCGAGCAAGCATAAAGGAAACCCCTCGATTCTGGAATAAATGGCTAAAGTCACTTATTGAATAAATGACTTAAGAGGTGATTCGCGCGCCACAAATGCCTACATGCTGAAAATGGCCGTTTTGTGCGAGAGGGTAATGCAATTGTGACCGCCCTGGACATGCACATCCTCTAGAGGCTCACAAAGGTGCCAGGCTCAGTCCTAAACTATTGGATCATGCTAGATTGTAGCAAAACATGTACACGTAGCACAAGTGAAGATTGAAGTGCGTATGTGACATCCCCCCATGTTAAAGGTGAGGCACAACTGTCGAACATCTATCTGTACTTTTGATGCAGATTGCTTTTCATGCATGTGGATGCATAAACCGATGAAAACTCCTCCAAATAGGTGGATACTACGGATGTAGATCTGGTGCGATGTCAACACCTACCATACGGGTTATCAGGTAGCCTTACTACTGTCACAAAACATCTATCTGTACTTCTGATGCTGACTGCTTCTTATGCATGTGGATGCACAAACCGATGAAAACTCCTCCAAACGGGTGGATACTATGAATGTAGATCTGGTGCGATATCAACACCTATTATCATGTAGCCTTACTACTGTCGTAGAATACCAGCTTTCTTACTGACTTGCCTTGCGAGCAAGTACGACCACTCGAATAGTCTTGTGGTGAAATCATTGCAAGTGGGGTGAAGGTGAAAGGTAAAGATGCTCTGAGGTAATTCCAAGATGGGATCTCGTAAGTCCGCGATCTGGACTCGAAGATTCATTTCAGGCATAGTTACCAGGAACGAGAAACCGGAATGGGAACGCGGAACGGGAAGGTAGAACAAAATGCCATTCCATGTTACGGATACTCTCGTTTGAAACACGGAACGGGGATTCGGAACAGGAACTTGGAATGGGAACGGGGAACGGAGACCTGAAAACGGCCATTCCCTGTTACTATGATTTCAAGAACAAAAATCGGGAGAGGTTCCTTGGGTTCTTTGGTACTTCTTGGGGCTCTTCTTTAGGTTCTTCCCTTGAGTTCGCGAAGTCGAAGCACACACAGAGCTCTGATACCAATGTCAGGTGCAGCGAAAGTGTTAATGGATTTAGCTCGGATCTAGTACTCCGCACAAACACAAGGGACACTTAACTTCACTTGAAAGAACTAAACTGAACTGAAAGAAAGAGAGAGATAACAGAGAGAAGAGAGACGACTGTCAGGTGTAGCGGAACTGAAATGGTGAAGATCTAGTTTTACCCTTCCGCATCCTTCTACTTCTTTCCTTGTGTTGTAACAGACTTGGACACTCCAAGTCAAGAATCAATCACGACAGCACCAAATAACCACTTCAAAACAGTTCACAATTCACAATAGATTTGCACTGGCCCGATGGAGTTCCGTGCCTAGAGAAATTGGCCCCAAAGACTGGCGCCCCTTTCGGTATTTCTTTATGTATTAATCAGTGTTCAAAGTACAAGAGTGGTTCGAGTCTCACTCTCAGACTCTGCGTCCATATGCTCTGCAGAGTGGGAGCCCAAACCACATATTCAAATTACAAGGGATGCCCAAAAGCAGAGCCCCAAAAGCTTAAAAATAAAGCAGAGTCTCTTTCCTCTCTCAAGCTCTCTCTTGAGCTTTAGAAAATAAAGCAAAAAGTATTCTCTCTCTTTCTCCAATTGCATAGAGAAAAGCAATTCTGCCGCAACCCTTAATCAGCGCCGCAAATTCCGGTACGGTGCCATGTCATCATGTGAGCGCTTTTTTCGGGATTCCCTTGTTGCCCTAGGGTTAGGATTAGGGTTTTTGCTGTTTTAGGGTTTCTAGCAGATTTTAGGGTTAGGGTTTCCAGAATTAGGGTTTTTAGCAGCAGTCAGGGTTAGGGTTTCCCGCATGCTCTCGGGTAGGCACGTCATCACTTTGTGACATACCCCCTCTTGAAAGCATTGTAATCGCCCTCGATTACCCTTGCAAAACAGACAGAGGCCATAAACCGTCTTAACAGACACTGATTGTTAGTACCTACGTACTAGGAACACACATCTAGCACATGTACCAATCAACAGTCACATCACACGACATCACAGGACATCGTGCGGGTGGAACGATGACGAGAACTGCAACCGCGTGCCAATGTTCTCCCAAATTGCCTTCCAAAACAAACTCGTAAATCTAGGGTCCCTGTTGGAGACAATCGTCTCAGGCATGCGATGTAATCTGAACATCTGGGCCACAAACAGTCTCGCTAAGTGATCCGGCTTGACTGTTTTCTTCACTGACAAACTCGTAAATCTAGGGTCCCTGTCGGAGACAATCGTCTCAGGCATGCGATGTAATCTGAAAATCTGGGCCACAAACAGTCTCGCTAAGTGATCTGGCTTGACTGTTTTCTTCATTGGAATGAGATGAGCTTGTTTGCTAAATCTGTCAATAAGAGTCCAGATACCATCGTGACTACTCTGTGTTCTCGGGAGATCAAAAATGAAATCCATCACAATACTTTCCCAGGGGCGGGTGGGTATGGGCAAGGCTGTAACAATCCCTGTGCTTTATGCCTGTCAAACTTGACCTTCTGGCATACCAAGCAAGTGCGCACAAACTCTTCCACATCCTTTTTGAGTCTCGGCCAATAGAAGTATCTCTCTACCCCTTTCATGGTGGTAGCAATGCCGCGGTCACTTGGCAAAGGTGGACAATGGCATTCAGTCATAACCTTTTCCCTCAACGGTTGTGTAACGCACAACATGGTTTTTCTCATCAAGTAGCCATCCCGAATGGAGTATCCTATTGTCTCCCCATCCCGTATCCGTGTGAAAACGTCTGCAAAATCGTGGCATACTGGTCGACCATATCCTCGAAGCTCCTATGATGTATCGCGGAAATAGCTAGAACCAACGGCTTCTGAGACAAAGCATCTGCCACCACATTCTTCTGTCCTTGCACATGGACAATCTGGAAGTGAAACTGTGACAAGATGTACGCCCACCGCATTTGCTTTTCCGAAAGCTGCTTGTGTGACAAGAAGTAGCGCAAACTCTGATGATCTGTAAAGACAGTAAAATCCACTCCGAGTAGGTAATGCCGCCACTGAGTAAGAGCATGGATAACCGCCAAAAGCTCTTTCTCATAAATTTGTGCTGTCATCTCCTGTCTTGAGAACAATCGACTCTCGTAAGCAATGACATGGCCTTCTTGCATTAAGACTGCACCCAGACTATGACCACAAGCATCACAATATACTTCAAATGACTTCTGTAAGTCCGGCAAAGTCAAAAATGGTCCTGTAGTCAATTTCTCTTTCAATGTCTGAAAGGTAGTCACCTCTGTGGGTCCCCACGAGAAAGGGACTCCTTTCTGTGTCAAGATATGCAAACGAGAAGCAACCTTTGCCAACTTTTGAATGAACCGCCTATAGTACGAACATAGTCCCAAGAAGCTTCTAACTTCATGGACATTCTTCAAATCGGGCCAATCACGTATAGTTTCTATCTTGGCCGGATCCATTTGCACTCTCGCTGCTGAGACAATGTGTCCCAAAAAGTGTATCTCTGGTAGGAAAAATTCACTTTTCTTTGCATTTATCACTAACTTGTGATCTCGTAATGCCTGAAAGACTTGAAACAGATGATCTCTGTGTTCTGCCTCATTCTTGGAGAAAACAATGATATTATCAAAGAAAGTGCCAACAAATAGCCTGTACTCTCGAAAAATCCTGTCCATCATCCGGTTAAATGTCGCATGAGCATTGGTTAAGCAAAAAGGCATCACCAAAAACTCAAATAACCCAAAAGTCGTCCGAAAAGCTGTCTTGTAGAAGTCTCCCAGCGCGATTTTGATATGATGATATCCACTCTTCAAACCAAGCCTGCTAACGCACGAGGATCCCTGTAATCTGTCGAGTATATCATCGATCCTAAGAATCGGAAATCTGTTCTTGATGGTAATTTTGTTGAGAGCTCTATAATCGATGCACATTCTCCAAGATCTGTCTTCTTCAAAACCAACAACACTGGAGAGCAATACGGTGAAGTACCAGGCTGAACAAGACCCTTTTCCAAGAGGTCTTTCACTTGGTTCATAATCTCTTCATTCTGTGCTCGGCTCACACAGTAAGGTGGCCGGTTCGGTGGTGTGCTTCCAGGTATCAGATCAATGGTATGATCTTTAGGACGAGCAGGTGGTAACTCACTTAGTAAGCCCTCTGAGAAGCAATTGGCGTGAAAGTGGAGAAAATCTTGGCGTTCTTTAGCAAGTTTAGACATATTTGTCCTATCCTCATCGCTCAATCCTTTCATAAAGATCGAGTAAACAAACAGATTGGATTTTATTAATTTAGAAATGGCCGAAGCCGATACAATAGGGACAGACTCGCCCTTCAATTTAATATCAAGTACAATGGTTCTGCCCTTCTCTGTAGTCAATGTTGCTTTCCTCGCCCGATAATCGACCACGGCGTTGTTCTTGTGGTACGAGGGAATCCCTAAGAGAACATCACAACCTTCCAAAAGGCATTATGAAAAAGTCCTCATGCCCCAAATACCCTTGACAGTGCCACCGAAGTTTGCCAATGACGAGTGTAATGGCTACGTCCCTCCCGGGTGCTGCTAGAACTGCCTCCGCAAGTGGTCCCATCCGATTGGGAGTGATCTCGAGCCGCGCCTCTAATGGTTGGCCTTGGCTCATCCATCAAAGAAGATCAGGGCCTCTTGGTCTTTCACTTTGCCCCAAGCTCGGCAAAGTTCTGTACTCTCGTCCATGGTGTTGGGATCGGTACCCACACAATCTGGAACCTGTCCTGTTTTCATCTTGCCTTTTCTTCCACGTTCCTCAGCTGCTCTCGAACTCTCAAGCCTGTCGTCGTCCTTGTCATTCTGTTCTTTCTGTGCCTTTTTAGGGCACTTCGCGGAGATATGTCCATGTTCCCTGCATCCAAAGCACTTCCCCTCCCTGATGAAGCGAGCTCTCTCCTGAGGAGTAAGCTTGGGTCGTGCATCCTTCTTTTCTCTTTCACTTTCATTCGCTGAAGTCTGTTCGGCTCGTTGTGTCATGACCTCATCGGTGGGGTAGGTCAGACTGCCAGAGTGAATGGCAAAGCCTCTTTTCGCATGACTCATCAACTCTTGAATAGAAGCTGATTTCTGTTCCAAGCAGTGATCTCGGATCTCTGTAGGTAGACCCCAGGTAAACTGATTAATTTGTTCTGTGAACGAGATCTTCTTGAATGAAGAGGCGGGTAGAAAAGAGCTCCAGAATCTCTCGCAATAAGCATCCACTGTATCTCTCTTGGTCATCTGAAGATGGTTCCAAGAAGCTCGTATATCGCATTCATACTCTTGCGTTAGCCAAGAAGAAATAAAAAGCTTCTTAAATTTCAGCCATTTAACTGGCGCAGTCTTGTTTAAAACAAGCGTGGACCACCAAGTTCAAGCATTCCCCAGGCAGCTCTCCGAATCTTGGAGTGCTCTGAATAGTGTCCTCCCATGAAAGCGATGTCAAACTGCTGTATAAAAGACAAAGCCTTCAAAGCATCTTTATATCCTGAAAAAGTGTCAAATTTGATTGACTGTCCACCTTCCTTAAACTCTCGGACTTTCTTGCTTTTATCTTCCAGAAAGTCATACTGGTTGGCTTTATAAAAATTCTTCTTGTTCGCATAAAAGTTGCCGTCATCAGAGTCTGAACTATCTGTAGACGAGTCCTTTGTAGAACTGTCACTCACTGGGCAAGATTTAGACTTCTTTGCCTCTTTCTTGCCCTTTCCGAAGCGTTGTTTCTTGCTTGCTTTTTGCCTTTTCTATCTTCTTCACTCGAATCTGAAGAGCTAGAAGAACTGTCAGAACACCTTCAAATCGAACACGCTTCTTCTATTTCTTTGCTTTGTCAATTGTCGACTGACGACCCAAATAACCTAGAAAGTCAGTGCCCTTTTGCTTTTTGCCGTGATTTTTAGCTTTGCTTTGGGCGTTAAAAAGCTGAGCAATCCGTGCATCAACCACCTCTTCTAATTCCTTCTCTGAATATTGCTTGTGAGTAGAAGGTTTCTTGAGAGCAGGTTTCGGGGGTGGTGTTGTGGTTTTCTGCTACTGCTCGTGCACTTCCTGAAAAGAAGTCTCGATCATATATTTTGCCAGTTTTGGGTCCTTCGCAAAACTGAGCATCATCTTTGTTGCATTGTTGATCAATAACGACGCTTCATCTCTCGTTGCTCCACCTGAGTAGGCCGAGGCGGGCCATACTCTCTGCCGGAATCTTCATTGTGATCCTTGCCTGCATCTCCGGATGCAGAGGGAGTCGATTGATCCTTGCGTGAAGCCATAGGTGCCACGGAAAAAAAATCGGGATCGGATTTGCTGTAGAAGAGAAATCGACCGTGCTCTGATACCACTGTAACAGACTTGGACACTCCAAGTCTAGAATCAATCACGACAGCACCAAATAACTATTTCAAAACAGTTCACAGTTCACAATAGATTTGAACTGGCCCGGTGGAGTTCCGTGCCTAGAGATATTGGCCCCAAAGACTGGCGCCCCTTTCGGTATTTCTTTATGTATTAATCAGTGTTCAAAGTACAAGAGTGGTTTGGGTCTCGCTCTCAGACTCTGCGTCCAGATGCTCTGCAGAGTGGGAGCCCAAACCACATATTTAAATTACAAGGGATGCCCAAAAGCAGAGCCCCAAAAGCTCAAAAAAATAAAGCAGAGTCTCTTTCCTCTCTCAAGCTCTCTCTTGAGCTTTAGAAAATAAAGCAAAAAAGTATTCTCTCTTTCTCCAATTGCGTAGAGAAAAGCAATTCTGCCGTAGCCCTTAATCTGCGCCGCAAATTCCGGAAAGCTGTGTACGGTGCCATGTCATCATGTGAGCGCTTTTTCTGGGATTCCCTTGTTGCCCTAGGGTTAGGATTAGGGTTTGTGCTGTTTTAGGGTTTCTAACAGATTTTAGGGTTTGCAAGTTTTAGGGTTAGGGTTTCCAGAATTAGGGTTTTCAGCAGCAGTCAGGGTTAGGGTTTCCAGCATGCTCTCGGGCAAACACGTCATCACTTTGTGACATGTGTTAGTGATTGCTTCTAGCTTAGATGATGAATCCTTTTACTTTCCCCTAAAGAGAGGGGCGAGAGTATGCAATAGAGATGCGTAGAGGGAGAGAGAAAGAGAGAGAAGAGAAGAGCGACACGCAATGGAGTCCGAACCAACCCTCTTGAGGGCCCCCCACTCTATTGCCGATGTGATATTTGCTTTTGATTGTAATGTACACACAATGCAATGCCTCAATGCAGACTCTACTTACTCGAATGATGACAATCGCCGCGGTAACTCCTCAGGATGGAGCAAAAACACGAGGGCTAAAGTTTGCAGATGGCTAGCGCTAGGGCTAGAGATTGCTAACGTTGGTTGATTTGCTACCTGGAAGAAAACGCTAGGCTGTCCTTGGAGAAAATGTCAGGCATGGCTTTGCATAGTGCTAGAACTAGAGGCGCTATCTGCGACTTGTCCCATATAGGCCAAGTTCTTGACTTATAAATCTGCTAAAGACTAGGGATCTGAAATTGTTCACCAGACCCAACAAAATAAATCATAGAATGATTTATCAATATATTGGACCAGGGTCTCATTTTTGGGTGAAATTGTCGCACATATGTTCACCCGGGAATTTGTTTGACACGGGGAATGGCTCGTTGGATTCATCTAACACAAAACCATGTGCACGTCATGCCAGGTGCCCACTGTAGTGTAATAACATCTGTCAAAACGTGTGTTCAAACCATATATGCAAGAGGGTTCCAAAACCAAAAAATGTAAAGTAATTCACTTGCTCGGACATGCAGGTCTTGCGAATAGGCTCACAAAAGTGCCAGTATTAATCGTCCAAGGATTCTAGACACTCCTTTCTATCTAGGAAGAAGGGAAAGTTGGCTTTCTAAGTTGATGAAGCATGTCCACATGGGACACAGAACCATGTGCACGTGACATACCATAGAGGACGAAGCCTCCTAAACAAGGATGCACCTGGTTTTGGCTTCTCTTTATCGGGTTGGGAGAAAACTTTACCTACGTGTTTCGTGCCATGCAATTGGTCGGAGATAATGTCCATAGGTCGATGGGGATAGTGTGTAGGGGAATGCTAATCTTGGGAAAGCACGTAGCTCTTTGTTGTCCTGGACATGAGAGATGAGAGGGATTATTGCTCTTGCCTTGAATGAGGACGGATTGCGACACATTATCTTTGATGAGAAACGTGAGCTTCTCCCAATTGATAATGGTGTTGAACCTGTGAAACCACTTAATGCTCAAAATGATATCACATCTTGCAAGTTTGGAGACTACAAACTTGACCTCATCACATTCTTGAAAGATTACAGCGCCCATGCCTTGAGAGAACCCCTGCACCGGGAGGGTGGGGAAGGTTCCTTAGCAATAGGCTGACTTGCAGGCAGGCCCACATGGCCGGAGTAAACTAGCATGGAAAGCATTATGGATCCTCCAATTAGGCGGTAGCTCTAATCAGAATGTCACATTGTTTACTTGGCCAATTATCTTAAATTGCCCATACTAATAAGTTCTACCACTTTCCTCTTATGAGTCGCTTGTTTCTTTAATCTTGCCTTCTCAAACTTGAGTAAGACTAGTCGATCGACTGTTAAGTTTAAATTCCTTTTGTGCTTGTCCACAACTTTCTTATGTTTTTCTTGAGAGCATAAATTTGCTCTCTTCACTTGCCCATAGGTAGTGTCTATATTGCGAACAAACTCATCCGCTGCAAATATCTTATCCTTAGTTAAAAGGATCGGCAAAAGCAATAAAGAATCTCAAAGGGTACTGTCCCGTGGACGAATGTACCGTATTATTATACACATGCTCGACAAGGGGCAATTACTATTAGAGTTCATGCATCTCTCCTGGTTAATCCAGTCGGTCCCACTTTCTCCCAGGGATAGGTGCTAGGGAGTGAGGGCTGTTTTGTGGCTGTGCTAGACCAGTGTGAGTAGGTCGCTCATGTCGGGTCGTGTCTAGACATGTTTAGCCGTGGGTTTTGGTTAGTTTCATGGCCTACTATGTTCCTTTTGCCCCTTAGCAAGTTTCTTCCTTGCAGTTAAGTGCTTTCCCAAAGCGCTAGGGATTGCTCCTCTCTTGCCGTATTTTCCCGTTTATTGGGATTTATGCCAGTTTGTGGAGTCTTTTGGCTGGGTCGGACAAGCTGTGGCAGCACGTATATATGCAGCAGGGGGGGCGACTACCAATTGCATGCATGCATTCAGCCCTAGTTTAGGGGCGCCCTCTCATGGGTACCCCAAGGGGCAATATGAGGAGATCACCAGCTTTCAGCCTAGCGTTTTTTCCACCAGCATTTCTAGAGATTTTCATCAGCAACCCCAACGTTTTCCTTGGCAGCCCCCAACGTTTTTGGCGGGCAGCCATGGAGAGGTTTGCAGATGATGGCAGGTTCCTTGTGGTGGCGATTTCTTGCTAGGACAGACATGGGCAGTAGATCTTTCCCCTTCTTGTGATCCTCTCACGGCAGCCTGTCCCTTGGGTATCTCAGTTAGAGGCATAACACTATCCTCTTGTGCCGGCCAGAGGGGGATCTATTTTTTTCTAGCTTCTTCTTCAGAGAGGTTTGGACAGTAGTAGGATCTTCTTCCTCACTTAGGGAGAAGGTTTCTATCGTTGTGTTTTTTGCGAGGAGATGGATTGGCAAATTTGCTGTGCCTTTTGCAAATGCACGTCTTTCTTGACATGCTACCTATCCGATGGGTAGCAGGTTGATGATTCGGTTGCACTCTTGTACTAGATTGTGGATTATTGATGACAGACGGGGATCACTTCCCTTCTTTAAGCAGAGGATGTTCTATGATTTTTCATTGTTCCTTAAAGGATGGAAGTTCCAGTTCCGGCTTCAGTTGACTCTTGTTCTTCCGGTATGCAGCAGTTCAGGTGCATGTTCCAGTGCATGTGTTGGAGTTGGCTTTTGACAGGTAGAGGGGGATACTTCTATCTCTAGAACCACTTCTTAGATAGAACCACTTCTTGTTTGATCATCCAACTTCCAGATGTCACAGGCTTGGGTACCCCAAGTTGAGAATCCGACACGACACAGGAGAGAATCACTTAAAATACTTAAAATCTTTAAAATCACAGTTCAATTTAGTTGACACGGTTCGACTTAGTTCCATGCCCAGAGAGATTGCCCCCAAAAACTGGTGCCCCTTTCGGTATTTCTTTTATATTAATGTTGAGGAAAGAAGTACAACACTCAATAAGTCCTCTTCTCTCAGACTCTACGTCTAGATGCTCTGAAGAGTGAGGCCCCTAAGGGTTCTTTTATTCTTAGAAGGGATGCTAAAAGTAGAGCACCAAAAGCAGTCTAACCCAAAAGCAAAGTGTTCCAAAAGCAATAATCCCCAAAAGCTGGCCCAAAAAGCATCAGCGTAATCTACGGAATTTTGTACAATGCTGTCAGCGCTTTTTGCGGAGGGCTTATGCTTTTTGCGCAGGGCCGTCAAGCTGCCACGTCATCAGTCAGTGCAAAATTCGGGATTCTGTACAGCGTCGTACTGCCAGCCTGTTAGTCTGACACCAGACGGTTCTCAAACCCCCCTTCAAGGGCCCCTCTCTCTATGGTGAGAGAGGTCTATGCTATAGATTTCACAAATCTGGTATCTAGATGCTGTGGTACTTGATGATGACGATGTCGACGACGACGATGATATCGTCGTCAAGTCAGGGATCTGCGTTGATGGCGACAAAGGTGTCGTTGTCAAGATAGGGATCTGCAATGACGATGATGAAGGTGTCGTCGTCAAGATAGGGACTTCAATGACGATGTTGACATTGGCGGCGACGACGACGATGACGTCAAGGCTGAAAACTGAAAACGCTAGTTGCTCTGTTGGGGTCTGCTACTAAGGTGGTACTGTGGCGTGAATCTACAACCACCGAGTTGCACTTGGGTTGAAATGCAAAAACGCTTGGCTGATCTGGCTGAAAATGCAAAACACTGGCTGTAAACTGAAAACGCTATGTTGTTTTGACAGTAGGTGGGTCGATGCGGTGAGGATCTGCAACAGGAGTGCGGGTTCACGCGGGCTAAGGGCTGGAATTTGAAAACATTGGTTTGCTGATGTAAAAACGTTGGCCTTCTTCTTGAGAAACGCTAAGGCTCCTGTTGAGGTGCTGCCGATCTGCTACAGTGCCTGCTTCCTTCTGTCCCTGGCTCTTCTTCTATTGAGTGCCCAACGGGTTTCTTTTATAGATCTTTAGCAATTTTCCCTACTTACTTTTCCAACAAAAGTCACTTGTTAATAAATAAATGAAAAATGTGTTATTTGGCAAAAAGGGGCTCTATGCTCTAGAAAATGCTCATGATGGGTACTGAATGTCATGCTAATGATTCTGATGTGTGCAATCAGAGCGTATGCAACTATTCTAATTGCCTGGACATGCACGGCCTGCGCACAGGCTCACAAGGGTGCTAGATCACTTTCTAAGCTAACCTGAACCCTAGAACTGGGATAGCTTGTCCACATGCACATAGGGTTAGATGTGCACGTGACATCTTGAAAGAAAGTAATGGTCCGCGATTACAATATTTGCAAAACAAATCAAGTTAGCTCAAAAATTTCCGAGGGTCATTCAGAGGGACAATCAGTTTCTCATTCCAAATTGGAACTCTTGATATCTTGGGTCGTTGGTTTTCCAAAAGTATCTCATCCAATAAGGAGTCTCATTCCATATCGGAACTCTTGATATCGTGGTCGTTGGTTTCCCAGAAGTATCTCATCCAATAAGGAATATTCAGTGGTTGACACATCACAACGCAACACAAATGCTCACATATGCATGTTACAAGACTAAACATAAAGCCAGCCTAGTGCTGAGGAACCTCCTGAGGTTGAGGAAACAGAAGAAATACTCCAACCGGAGCAGATAGTAAGTCATCAGGAGCGGTCTCTCAAATCCGGAAAGATAACACGGAAGTATTTGGTTAAGTTTAAGAACTATTCGAATCTAGATGCTCAGTGGATGACGCAGGAGGAATTAGCAGCTTATCCCGAGATACTGGAGGTATATGTCCAAGCACTACAGTTGAGGTCAACTGTTTAGAAGCCAGAGGGATGTTGCTAATTGGACTATTTTCTTATTTTTAATGATTAATCTCTTTTTTTATGATATTTTATTATGTGCACTAAGAACTGTTAAAAGATTGTAGCTACAGGAACTGCCATCAAGAACGGACAACTCTGATGTGTCATTTGATGGGTGACGGTAAACATCGCGAAGGAGTTTCCGTAAGTTCGGTGGAAAGGGCCAGGTTACGAGTGCCCCTGATGCGTCACATGATGGGTGACAAGTGCATCAGTAAGGGGGCATCCTGTAGGCTAAGGAGGAAATCCGAACTGAGTAAGAAAGTACGCGTAAGAACGCAAGCACAAGAATAAAGATGGGTTCAATGACGCTTTTTACGAAAAGCAGGAACGGTCGCGGGAGGACAGATGTTTTCCCGCGAGGAGTCTGTGTTTGCATTGCATCTGTGTCGTGTCCTGCACCCGGGGACGCCTGGAATGTGTCCGTGTAGCATTGTTTTCACTAACTGAGTGAGTTTTTAAAGTTTGAACAGGTTCACACTTTATAAAGTGACCGGTCACTTAGACCGGTCACTTTTAAGTGACCGGCCCCTTTATTAATAAAATAAAGCAAGCCACTCAAAAAAGGAAGGCCAGCGTTAAAAAAAAAGCTACGCAAGGAGGGGGGGCTGATTTGCGATCTCTCTCTCTCTCCTCTCTCTAGAAAGCGCCAACTTTCTCTCTCCTCTCTCTAGGAGCGCCCAGTTCCGCTTTTCGGCATCTATTCCTGTCGGGTGCCAGACCCTATAAAAGGGTAAGCCAGCGTTCAATTTCGAAGAGTCGGAAGTAGCAAAAAAGCACTAGCGCTAGTATTCTGGAGCAGAGACTGGAGACAAAATTTGCAAGTGTTCGCGTGACGACCGAGTACAGAGGTCGATTCTCCGAGCAAGGAGCGACAGGTATAAGGTGTTGATACGCATTGAGAATTGTTGCTTTGTGTGGTTTGTTTTGCAGGAATCTCCCGTCTTACGGGAAGGCCCTTTACGGGAAGTACGGCTTCATGCCTAAGTCCGTCACGGGAAAGCACGGCTTCGCACGTAAGTCCTTTACGGAAAGGAATGGCCTTGTGCCCAAGCCCTTTACGGGAAAGCACGACCTTCGGGTCTAAGATTACAGAACGGAAGGGTTTCCTCGGGTTCTCGTGCTTGTATAAGAATTCTCCCTGAATAAAAGAATACTCTTAACGGGGGGGGACCAGCCCATCTTCTGGTCCCCAATATTGTGCCGATCTTCTCCCTTCTCTCATGTTTTCAAAGAATTATAATTTTCAGATTTTCTAAGTGCTCGTGTACGCTCCCGTTTTGTGACAGTGGTATCAGAGCTCGGACTCCTCTCTTTCTCTGCAAAGAAGGACGATTCCGGGAAGAACGGGGAGAACCATGTCGAGCCAAGGGAGAAGCGTTGAAGAAGAGCTTCAACAAGTGCAAGCTCAGCTTGCGGAGTTGCAACAAATCTTACTGTGACCAGACGTCCAAAAGCTTTTGGGCGGAATGAAGAAAACGAATGGAATTGATGCAGCCAAGCATCCAGACAACACTGTTGGTGTGAGACCACAGGAGGAAAGAGAAGAAGAACGTGCCGAGGTGCACAAAGGATCTTCGGATCGGAATGAACGGCCTACTTCAAGGAAAGGCCAGGAAAAAGCGCTCTCTCTGCTAGACGAGAGCAAGGACATCTCTATATTATCTCCATCTTACTCTCCTGATTATACTTCTACTTCTCGATCATCTCGTCAGAAGAAGGAAGCCGCTACTACTGCCACTACCCTACATCAACCTAAAGATAAGCCTCGATTCAAGAAGCATGGTCGCAAGTCTCAACATCGCATGAGAGTCTTCAAATCGGGCGACAAGGACATCAAGTTCGAAACCTACAACGAACGGAGAGACATCTCCAAAGCACTGTCCTTCATCAGACAGTTTGAAGTCGCCTTTACCAATGGGCACTTCACAGAAAGATCCAAATTACGCCATGTAGGGATGCACCTCAAGGAAACGGCAAGTAATTGGTGGTTAGCCAAGATTCTGGAAGGTTCTCAGGCCAGAACTTGGAAGAGCTTCAAATCTAAATTTTATGAACAATTTCTTCCACCTGACTTCGAGCAAGACATACGGAAGGAATGGGATTGGCTTGCCCAGAAGGAACATGAAAGAGTAACGACTTATGTGGACAAGTATTGGTCGGTTCTTCTGAAGGTCACTCCCTTCATGAAGATTGCCGACGAAGAAAAGAAAAGGAAGTTCGAAGCGGGTCTCCAACCACAGCTTCGAAAGAGTATGAAGGTGTATCCGCATGATACTCTTCAAAGGATGATGGAGTCAGCAATCATTGCATAGGATTTGCACTCAACTGGGACGCCCAGAAAAATGGAGCATAGCACTAACCGTGCAAGACAAAGAGGGGTCTACGATGACCATGGGAGCCAAGGAAGAAAACGTCCTCCATCTAGGGACGATGATCATTCTAAGAAGCCAGAGGGCACTGGCAAGCGAACTAAGTATCTTTCTCCTACTCAACTTCAAACTTTCAGAGAGGAAGGAAGATGCTTCTACTGTGGCGAGAAAGGACATATGAAACCGGATTGCCCGCTAAAGCAGCAACGGCAAGAGCAAGCCTCTACGAGGCAAGAGAAAGCAAGGAAGGAACCCGCACCACCAAGCTCGAACTCAATCCCAGATGTTCAAGGAAACACAGAAACGGAGAAAGGGAAGCGTCAACTTCTGAAGGGCTTGGGGTCTTTGAACAACCAGCGAGTACTGATTCTTTATGATCCAGGATCCACGGATAACTTCATCTCCCTGGATACTGCGGAACGATTGTGCCTCACCCCGGTTACATCCGGATCGACATTGGAGGGGTTGACAACCAATGCAACTCCCGTGCAAGGATAGCTCAATCTTCGGATTGGCGAGTACAAGGACCGCGAATCATTTTTGATGGCACCCATCGAGGGATGTGATATCATCTTGGGTATGCCATGGCACTTTCACATGACACCTATTCCCGATTATGTGGAAAAGACCCTCACTTTTGATCATGGGGGTAAGAAAATAAAGATTCAAGCTGATGCAGGAGATTGGCAGTTCCCAATTGTAAGCCATATCTCCATTAAGAAAGAAATGAAGAAGTGTGTTTCTGCTTACTTGATATTTGCAAAGGATAAAACTAGTAGGGACTCTCTCTCTAGTCTGGAAATTAAGCGTCTTCAATTTATTGATAAGTACAAGGATTGTTTCACGGAAACACTTCCTGATGAACTCCCTCCGGTACGCCCGGAAGATCACCGCATAGATCTCATACAGGGTAGCTCGCCTCCTAATCAACCCCCTTATCGGGTGAGTCTTGCTCAGCAAGAGGAAATTTTGAAGCAAGTCAACGAGCTTCTAGAGAAAGGGTTAGTACGGCCAAGTGCTTCACCCTACTGCTCTCCAGTTCTTCTGGTGCAGAAGAAAGATGGCACGTTTCGAATGTGCATAGACTACCGGTCTTTAAACAAGATCACAATCAAGAATCGCTTTCCGATCCCTCGGATTGATGATATACTTGATAAGTTGCAGGGTGCAAGTGTCTTTAGTCGCATAGACTTAAAGAGTGGGTATCATCAGATACGGATCGCCCCTGAGGATGTCCATAAGACTGCTTTCCGCACAACCTTTGGACTATATGAATTTTTGGTAATGCCTTTCGGCTTGACCAATGCTCCTGCGACGTTCAATCGCATGATGGACCGCATTTTCAGCCCGTATCGAGCTTTTACGGAGTATTCTTTGACGACATACTCATCTTCTCTAAGTTAGAAGAGGAACATCGGAAGCACTTGGACTTAGTGTTTCAAGAATTGCGAAAGCATGAGTTGCATGTGAATTCAAAGAAGAGCGAGTTCTTTCTCTCAGAGATACACTATCTCGACCATATAGTCTCTCACAATCAAGTGAGTATGGATCCTTCCAAGATCCGAGTGGTAGAAGATTGTCCTATTCCCACTACGGTACATGATGTACGTAGTTTCCTGGGATTATGTTCATATTATCGAAGGTTTGTCCGAGGATTTGCTCATGTAGCAGGACCCCTTCATGATTTGACAAAGAAGAAGATTCCTTTCAGATGGGGATCGAGACAACAAGGAGCTTTTGATCGGCTCAAGTACTTGCTAAGCCATGGACCTATTCTGATAGTACCTGACTTAAGGAAACCATTTGAGGTTCATTGCGATGCTTCAAGCGATTGCATCGGAGCAGTGTTAAACCAAGAAGGCTATGCAGTGACATACGAAAGCATATGGCTTAAGGATGCAGAGTTGCATGCATCAATCTACGAAAAGGAACTCTCGGCTGTGATTCACGCCTTATCCAACTGGAAGCACTAACTTCTAGGAGCGGATTTTGTGATCAAGACTGATCACCAGAGTTTGCGGTATTTTCTTACGCAAAAGAAACTATCTGAGAAGTAGATGAGGTGGGCAAACTTTTTGTCTATGTGTCACTTCCAGATCCTTCACACGGCTGGGAGTAAGAATGTAGTCGCAGACGCACTATCTAGGCGGCCAAGGGTGAACGCTATCACTTCGGTGTATCGCCAAGAATTAGAAGCACTACCGGATTTATATCCGAATGATCCAGACTTCTCCACCATCTGGGGAAAGCTACATCATGGAGAGAATGAGTTTCCCTATTCCATTCGGGACGGTTATCTCTACCACCATCAGGCCATATGTGTGGCGGAACCATTAAGAAAGAAGATGATGGATGAAGCACACGCTTCGCCTTATGCGGGTCATCGGGGTATTCTCCCTACAACCTTAGCAATGGAAAGATATTTCTTTTGGCCTAGCCTTAAAGCAGACATTGATAAGTATGTCAGGGAATGCTTGGTTTGCAAAAAAGTGAAGTATGATCGGCATAAGACGCCTGGGTTGCTACAACCTTTGCCTGTACCTAATGAACCTTGGGAAAGTATTGCCATGGACTTCATCATGGACCTCCCTAGAACTCAGACTGGAAATGACGCGATCTGGACCATTGTGGACAGGTTTAGCAAGCAAGCACACTTTATACCAGTCAAGAAAACGATCAAAGCAAATCATATGGCTAGGGTCTTTCTAGCACAGATCTTTAAGCATCATGGAATGCCTATGTCTATTGTGAGCGATCAAGATCCTCACATGACAGGAAATTTTTGGCGTGCCTTGATGGATAATCTTGGTACGAAGCTGAATTTTTCATTTGCCTACCATCCTCAAACGGACGAGCAGAGTGAGATAGCCAATTCCATAGTATTGGATATGTTAAAAGCTTATGTGTCAGACCGGCAATCTGACTGGGAGAAATATTTGCCCCTTGTCGACTATGCGTATAGCAATACCATACACTCATCGATGGGGAAAGCACCTTTTGAGATTCTCTATGGTAAGCCTTTGCTTCCACCCATCCTTTTAACTAAGGATAAGATCTTTGCAGCAGATGAATTTGTCCGGGATTTGGACACAGCCTACGGGCAAGTTAGGCGAGCTATTCTACGCTCTCAGGAAAAGCATAAGAAAGCTGCAGACAAGCACAAGAGGAATCTCGACTTAACAGTCGGACAGTTAGTCTTACTCAAGTTTGAGAAGGTAAGACTTAAGAAACAAGCGTCTCATAAGTGGAAAGTGGTAAAACTTTCCACCCGTTATTATGGGCCGTTTAAGATCACTGAGCGAGTGAATGATGTCGCTTTCCGATTAGAGCTACCGCCTAATTGGAAGATCCATAATGCTTTCCATGTTAGTTTACTCCGGCCGTATGTGGGACCGCCTCCAAGCTAGCCTAGTGCTGAGGAACCTCCTGAGGTTGAGGAAACAGAAGAAATACTCCAACCGGAGCAGATAGTAAGTCATCAGGAGCGGTCTCTCAAATCCGGAAAGATAACACGGAAGTATTTGGTTAAGTTTAAGAACTATTCGAATCTAGATGCTCAGTGGATGACGCAGGAGGAATTAGCAGCTTATCCCGAGATACTGGAGGTATATGTCCAAGCACTACAGTTGAGGTCAACTGTTTAGAAGCCAGAGGGATGTTGCTAATTGGACTATTTTCTTATTTTTAATGATTAATCTCTTTTTTATGATATTTTATTATGTGCACTAAGAACTGTTAAAAGATTGTAGCTACAGGAACTGCCATCAGGAACGGACAACTCTGATGTGTCATTTGATGGGTGACGGTAAACATCGCGAAGGAGTTTCCGTAAGTTCGGTGGAAAGGGCCGGGTTACGAGTGCCCCTGATGCGTCACATGATGGGTGACAGGTGCATCAGTAAGGGGGCATCCCGTAGGCTAAGGAGGAAATCCGAACTGAGTAAGAAAGTACCCGTAAGAACGCAAGCACAAGAATAAAGATGGGTTCAATGACGCTTTTTACGAAAAGCAGGAAGGATCGCAGGAGGACAGATGTTTTCCCGCGAGGAGTCTGTGTTTGCATTGGATCTGTGTCGTGTCCTGCACCAGGGGACGCCTGGAATGTGTCCGTGTAGCATTGTTTTCACTAACTAAGTGAGTTTTTAAAGTTTGAACAGGTTCACACTTTATAAAGTGACCGGCCCCTTTATTAATAAAATAAAGCAAGCCACTCAAAAAAGGAAGGCCAGCGTTAAAAAAAAAGCTACGCAAGGAGGGGGGGCTGATTTGCTATCTCTTTCTCTCCTTTCTCTAGGAGCGCCCCACAAATAACCACATTCAATACTCCCCCCACAAATAACCACAAAGGTTCGGGCCATGAGTAAAAGCAACACTTTTCAAACAGTCAATACTCCCCCCGCAAATAACCACAAGGGTCCAGGCCATGAGTAAAAACAACACTTTTCAAACAGTCAATACTCCCCCCCCCCCCGCAATAACCACAAGGGTCCGGGCCATGAGTATGAGCAAGTATTCTCAAACATCATTTCTCACTACTCCACCCGGGAGTAAAATCACCAATCAGTTTGAGAAGAGACACTTGTTGAGACATGTTGAGAAATTTCAAGTTTTAATCTACTAGAATTTCTGTGGCAAGCATTTCAGGATAACCCACTCTTCCAAAAGCTATACTCCAAAGAAAGATGTCTGGAGGCATAGAACTTCGAGCAAAACTTTTCTTGAAAGCTTGCCAAGTCTTTGGAGTGTGCGGATTGGCTTGGTAGCTATAGACATCCACCATTGCATGGCACTGCCTCTGAGAAAAACAACAATTCGAAACAAATCTTGGATCCTTCTCTTGCAAGTGATCTTTATGGCTTATGCCCTGTAAGACAGAGCCATGAAGACGGGAGCGCGTCCGATGCGCGATGAAGTCAGGGTGGGGTGGCTAATAACTCCGGGGTCAGACTGCGGAGATTCTTCAATAGAATTTTTAGTAAACTTGGGAAGCGCCAAAGTGCTTTGTCTACTCTTTGGTAGTACTGGTATGTTTTCAGAAAAGCACACGCTTGAAGCTATGATACCACTGTCATTGGACGGGCACCACGTGCCAACAGAATTGAAAAAGAGAGAGCACACGCGACAACAATTGAATTGAAAAAGAGAGAGCACACGCGACATGGAGTGGCGGAATTTCACCCCAGAGAGTACTAGCCCCAAACCTCGGTGCCCCTTTCGGTATTTCTTTATATTACTTGAACTCAGTACAATGCCGGTACTCGCGCTCTGCAGCTTCGCCCAAAAGAGTGCCAGAGATGAAGCGCGAGTACCGGCGGTGCAGATTTCCGACTCGTTCCTCGAGGGTGAAGCATTTTAGCACTTGGGACAACTGCTCCTCTCTTGCCCTACTTTCCCATTTATTGGAATTTACGCTAGGTTGCGGAGTCTTCTGGCTGGGTTGGGCAGGCTGTGGAAGCAGGTATATATGCAGCAGAGGGGGCGGCTACCAGTTGCATGCATTCAGCCCCAGTTCAGGGGCGCCCTCTCATGGGCACCCCAGGGGCAGTATGAGGAGATCACCAGCTTTCAGCCTAGCATTTCTCCACCAGCAGCTCTAGTGTTTTCTAAATTGGAGAGGAAGGTCTCCAATGAATCTTCATCAGCAACCCCATCGTTTTCCCTGGCAGCCCCTAAAGTTTATGGTGGGCAGCCACAGGGAGGTTTGCAGATGTCTTCTGGCTGGGCCAGGAAGGTTTCTTGTGGTGGCAATCTCTTGCTAGGACAGACTATCCTCTTGTGCTGACCTAGGAGATCCAATTTTGTCTCTCCCCCTAGTTCTTCCTTTGCCAAGAGTTGGATCAATGGTGGGGAGCCCAACCCATGTTGTGGCCATGTCAAGGATCTCGTGTACAGGACCAGTTGGTAGTGTCAGTAGCAGTTGCAGTTGTGTGTACTTCGGGTCTATCCATTGGGCATGTCAATTCTATGCGGGACCACCCTTGGTCACTTGTATGAGCAGATTGTTATCAGCATGGAGAGCCTCTCTCTCTCTCTCTCTCTCTCTCTCTCTCTCTCTCTCTCTGAGGATGGATTCTAGTAGTAGTAGTATTTTTGTTCTAGTCTTTTTGTACCCAGACATTGTGCCGGATTCCCAATTTTGTAACAGTTTGGTCTCATAGGTCATTTTGGCCTTTTGAAGACGTTAATATAACATTTCATTTCATATCTCTCTCTCTCTAGATCATGTCTTTACACTCAGAGCTATCATTGAGGAGGGTCGAGCACATGGTAGACGGATATACTGCAGCTTTGTGGATTTCCGCAAAGCTTTTGACACAGTACCGAGGGCCAGATTGATGAGCCGACTTATAGAATTGGGGGTACCCACAGAGTTGATACGGGGGATTATGGCATTGTACAGTTCAGTGATGGGCCATGTACGCACATCATAGGGGATATCTGACATAGTTCACTCCACTATCGGAGTGAAACAGGGATGCCCACTGTCCTCTACTTTATTTGGTATGTATGTTGATGAGATCTCTGATTATATTGACAGAGGAGGAGATAGAGGTGCCTCGAACAAAGCTATGGCTTTTCGACACTTTGGTCGCTTCAGTTATGCACTACGGGGTTCAGGTTTGGGGGCCGTCTGTTGACAGTGCCCGATGGAGTAATATGGAGAGACCCTTGATATCTATGATTTATAGGCTGATTAGAGCCAAGGCCTCAGTCCCACATGACATCATACGAGCGGAGCTGGCTGCCCCACCTATGGAGGTTGAGGCTCTCACTAGATCAGTATCATTTGTACACAGCTTATGGGACACCACCAGGGACAGGTATGCCAGGCTTGCTCTTGAGTCATCTAGACAGCTGGCATTACAGGGAGATACATCATGTTGGTATGCACAGATGAGCTCATGGTTTCAGAGGCACGGTTTCAACATGGACAGGCTGCCCCCTTTCCAGTATTCTCTTGATGCACCATCTTTGGCACTTACACGGATGGAGACTACTAGACTCATTCGACAAGATCTTATCCAGCTTGTTAGCAAGAGGACATGGATAGAGCCAGCATGGGAGTTGGGTACGAAGAGGGTTTTCTATAGAGAGCATCTTCTCCAACTCACGACAGACGGATTTGTCACACGGCCCAGTTACATGGACACACATCTATCTCATGGGTTACGATGTGCTATAGGCCAGATTCGCACATGTTCACACCAGCTTGGGATTGAGACAGGTAGATTCAGAGGCATACCAGCAGACAGTAGGATATGTCAGTTATGCCATGCAAAGCTAGAGACAGAGTTTCACTACATATGTCGCTACACAGTCTACTATGAGATACGGGGACGCTTTCATTGTTTATTCAGAGATGGTTTCGACTCGCTAGATAGAGTCATGAGATACCAGGATCAAAGATGTCTTGGATTATTCCTACTTGAGATACAGAGACATAGAGACGCTCTATTGAGTGGGCAAAGACAGAGACAGTCCCAGAGACGTATCTCAGATTTCTTCAGTCTGAGTACCACAGAGGCAGAGGCGACACCACCATCACAGAGCTCGGTTCCCACCCATACACACACCAGCGGTACTCTCATTGATCGAGCTATAGAGCTAGGCAGATCGAGACGACCGCGACTGATGAGGAGGGGAGCCACGCAGCACCGGCGGAGATTGCAGCAGAGGATCCACAGAATTCTAGCACGACACCCAGAGTGTCGATCAGGATAGGCTTCATGCTACTGTTATATTTTATCATGGTGACATTTATCCCCACTTTGTACCTTTATGGCATGATACCATTGATCAGCCTACCAGCCACCCATAGGAGTCGGTAGCACTCCTATCAGTTTCCTAGTTTGTAGTTTTCTTTGTTTGTACCCAGACTTGGTACTAGACTCATCATTGTAATCAGTTAGTCTCATAGGTCATTTTGGCCTTTTGTAGACGTTAATATATCATTTCATTTCATTTCTCTCTCTCTCTCTCTCTCTCTCTCTCTCTCTCTCTCTCTCTCTCATTCTGAGGTGTCCTATCTTTTTCTACCTCAGTCATATCTCTTCTGCACAGGTTGTGCCTTGTTCATGTGTTTGGCATTGCAAGAGTTCTAGATTGGAGTCGAGGTGCCCACCTGGTCACAAGCTAGTTCTTGTCTTCATGGCATCTCCCGTTGCCACTTTTGACAAAACCTCCAAGTTCGTAAGAGTCAAAGACCGCCGTCATGGCCTCTTTCCTAATGGCACAATTCTCGCCATTCAATTGCAAATCCGAGGAAAAATTACGAAGGGTAGGTATCTTTGATCACCTATGGCAGAACTTCCTCTTCTTGTACTTATTTATCAGGGACTGCGTTAAAATCAAAATCATCACCCCTCTGCATTGTGTGGGAGAACGTGGGCATGTGACAAGCTAGGTCAGGATGGATGAAGGGAAACCTTCAAATCAGCCCCAAATGAGTAGAAAACAGCAGAACAACATCAAACAGCCTCTTTTCATTGTGAATCAGCACCAAATACCATGTCAAAGGTGCAACAGGAAAAGGGTGAATCGGATGATGATCTTGTTTGCAACCGCGAGGAGCAAACCTAGGGGAAGCACTAGAGAGATGAAGCGTTGACCAGCGAGTGAGATCGCTAGGCAAAAATGCAAGGCCCAGGTGTGAGAAAAATGCTAGAGAGCACAATGTCTAGAGAGAGAAAACGCTAGTGAGAAAGTGCAATAAGGCCCAAAGGTTGGCAAGCTCTGTTGATCTGATATGCAAATAGAATTGGGGTTTGCCTACATATATAGTGTCGACAAAAATATGCCCCACTTATAGATAAAACACAAGAGGGTTAGGATCTAAACTAACTTATAGATAAAACCCTAACCCTAAATCAACTTATACAGTACCGTTGAGGGACCTAAACCCTTCGAGAAATAAAGCAAGGACAAAAAATTGCGTAAAGGATGACACGTGGCACAATGTACGTACATGCCTGCATTTTATGGAGATGATGATGTGGCACTGTACGCGGAACTAGGCGCCAATTTTTGGGTTTGCAACTTTTGGGGCCATTACTTTCCATGTAAGTTGCTTTTGGGCCAGAGGCCACTTGTATAATGTTCATAAGTAGAGCTAGGGTCTCTCTCTTAGGTAGATTAGCTTGGGAGCTCTGTAGAGAGAGGACCCTGGGACATTATGATAATAAAGAAATACCGGGAAGGGGCACCGGTCTTTGGGGCTAGTGCATTTGGAAGCGGAAGTCCGTTGCTTCATGTAGACCAAAGACCCCCCCCCAACCCCCCCCCACATCAATCTCAATTCCGAATCAGCTTCAGATTCATTTCCTTAATGTTTCTAGTGTTAGTTCTTTGTACTTTCCGCACTCAGACATGATATCAGATTCACCAGTTGTAATTTTTTGGTCTCATAGGTCATTTTGGCCCTTCGAAGACGTTAATATAACATTTCATTTCATCTCTCTCTCTCTCTCTCTCTCTCTCTCTCTCTCTCTCTCTCTCTCTCTCTCTCTCTCTCTCTCTCTCTCTCTCTGTGTGTGTGTGTGTGTGTGTGTGTGTGTGTGTGTGTGTGTGTGTGTGTGTGTTCAGTTCAATTGTTTGCAGTTTTCTCACGTGTTCTAGATCTTTGATTTGGTGTGTCCAAGTCTGTTAGCACCTCCAGATGCAAAACGTTGTGAATGATGTAATATAAAGAACAGAGAGCCCCCTATGCCACATATATAGTAAGCTAGGGCAAGGTCGGGCAAATATCTCTTATCAAATACCACGACCAAAAGTAAAACCGTCATCCTAAAAATAATGAAATGGCCTAAACAGGCTTGAGATGGGCAAAGTGTCGGAGCAAACCCTAATTGTGCATGAGATCCTTGTCTAGAAGCTGTATGGGTGGCCAACGCATAACCAAGTTCCAATGCATGTGGGATGAGAAGCCTGGAACCAACAGGAAAAGCATTTGGAATGGTGAACATAATTATGTTCACGATTCCAAATGCTTTTTTATGCTGGGAATGGTGAACACCCAATTCTATTGCCATTCTGCTGTGTTTTCAGCCCATTCCCAGCAAGTGCAAGTGGCATAAAAAAGGCCCGCCATCAATTGTGGGTAGGGAGATTAGCAGCAAACCCTAATTGTGCATGAGATCCTTGTCTAGAAGGTGTATGGGTGGCCAACCCATAACCAAGTTCCAATGCATGTGGGATGAGAAGCCTGGAACCAACAGAAAAAGCATTTGGAATGGTGAACATAATTATGTTCACCATTCCAAATGCTTTTTTATGCTGGGAATGGTGAACACCCAATTCTATTGCCATTCTGCTGTGTTTTCAGCCCATTCCCAGCAAGTGCAAGTGGCATAAAAAAGGCCCGCCATCAATTGTGGGTAGGGAGATTAGCAGTGTCTGGTATCACCTCACTCCAAGAAGGGGATCCCATTGTCAATCTTTGCAACCCAAGTATAAGAAAATCTTCTAAAAACCACATGCAATGAAGCTTGGAAGATTTAGCTCTCTAATAGTGATTGCAACCAAAGAGTCTGTATCGTATGATGGCTTTTCAAACACTTTTTTAGTTTAGGGTTTGCATGTGCATAAGAATAAATACAGAATTTGGGTGTAGAAACATGGAGGACTTCCACAAAGCGAGCAAATTCTCATTTCAGAGTGATTACTCCAAGTATTGTTACCACTCTCTCAATGTTGGCTTTAGCGTCCTAATCATACACCATAACCTCTTAGAAGATAAAAGATAATTTTTTGTTAAAACAAACAAGTTCAATCCACACCGAAAAAGGTCCTTAATTCGAATGCCGAGAGAAACGAAATGTAGACAGGAACAGCTTCAAAATATCGCATTTTATAATTTATTAATAATATAAATAGTCATGAAACCTGAAAGCTCGACCCCTCAAAAAATTTTCGAAGCAGCATGGACTCTTTCAAACAGTTTTTTGGCCTACGTTTACTCAGCCAGCATTCAACCATTGATCCAGCTTACATTGGGTGCTAGATCTCCCTTTTGGTGGCAATTTGCAGCACGTTGAGATTGGTCTAGTAGCTACATCAGATTTGCCTCAGAGGTTCTTCCCACAAAGAGTTGCCAATCGTCAGTGCCATTGACTCGAGTGAAGCCATGCATTGAGGTATAATCTGTTGTACATTCCTTTTATGCTGTGAAAAGAAATGGCCATTTAGGAATCGGAATGGGGGACCTTAGGGAGTAGGTTGCGATCCAGTTCATCTCTCCCTACATTAACACACACCTCTCTCTCTAATTCTCTCTCTCTAATCCATCCAAGCAAGAAATCACCACTGACAGAAGGAACATTAGAGTTGTGATTGTGTGAGCCATTGACACAGGTACTTCCATCAACACCAGGGCACTGCAGCTTGCAGTCTCGAACCCTGGTTGAGTTCTCCCCTGAACCTTGGGGGGCATGCTTGCTGCTCACGCACCGCCATGCAGCTTTCAAGCCGGATCAAGATTATTGCTGGCCATAACGGGCCTAAAGCCCCTACAGGCTAGTGGACAGATATTTTCGTCAATTTGAAGCTTTTTGGCTATCTAGGTATATGTGTCTTGCTTGATCATACGTTATAGACGAGGGTTTCGGCGCTTATCTTAGTTTGTAAGTTTCAACGTTTTTGACCTTATAAGAGTATAGCATACATGTACAATCACATGGGATTTAGAGATGTCAGAGCCATTTCTGATGGAAGTAACATGCTTGAAAGCAACTGATGATTGGCAGGTTTGAAGAGTGGAGACCAGAAAGGGAAATTTCCATTGAGAATTTCAACTTTACTCCAAAAATTAGTGACAAAGGTGTGGAGTTTGCATGTACCTATTTGTGGAGACGTCTTTGATGAAAGATTACTTATGCACTGTTTGCCAATGAAAAAGGCAATGCTTGGCTTCATGGCCCGAGCATGTATCGTTTTATTATGTGTATATCTTTGTCCGCAGATTATAAATGCTGAGCAGGGAGTTCATCTTTTGCTTTAATCCCATCATTTCGCTGTATGTCTTATGACTGATGTGGCATTTTTGTCATGAAACTCTCTAAATTATTAGAAAAACTCAGAATTTTTCTAACTTTTCGCCTTGTTAAACTGAATGATCAGGGGGGATCAAATGCTGGCCACACAATATACAATAATGAGGGAAAGAAATTCGCTCTGCATCTTATACCTTCTGGAATATTGAATGAAAATGCTGTTTGCGTTGTGGGAAATGGAGTAGTTGTGCATTTGCCAACCTTCTTTGAGGAGGTAAACAGGCTAGAAACCAGCGGTGTGGATTGTAAAGGAAGGCTTTTTGTTTCTGATCGTGCACATTTGCTCTTTGACTTGCATCAAACTGTTGACGGACTCAGGGAAGCAGAGCTGAAAGGGTCCATGATTGGCACTACAAAGCGTGGCATTGGCCCCTGTTATGCCAGCAAGGCCATCAGGAATGGTCTTAGAGTGAGTGATCTGAGGCATATGGACACATTTCAAGAGAAACTGGCGAATCTTTTCTGGGATGCAGCTTCTCGTTTCAAAGGTTTTGATTATGAGGAGAAACAGTTAGATGCAGAGGTGGAGCGTTACAAGGTTTTTGCTGACCGTCTTGAGCCCTATATTGCGGACACAGTACAATATGTGAATCAAGCATACCACCAGAAGAAAAGAGTGTTGGTGGAGGGTGGCCAGGCCACAATGCTTGACATGGATTTTGGTACTTATCCATTTGTAACATCGTCCAACCCTTCAGCTGGTGGTATATGTACGGGATTAGGCATTGCTCCGAAGCTTATTGGAGATATTGTTGGGGTGGTGAGTCCAGCTTCTATTGCAAACTTGTGTCTTATGCTTGTTGTATGTAAATGTACTGATGGATGTGAATGTTTTGTAATGCTTATGTGAAGATTTAACACAAGTAAACTGTAGGTAAAAGCATATTCAACAAGAGTAGGAGCAGGGCCTTACCCCACGGAGGTGCATGGTGACATTGGGGATAAGATTCGAGATGCTGGGTATGAGTTTGGAACGACCACAGGGAGACCGCGGCGCTGCGGCTGGCTGGATATTGTGGCACTCAACTATTCCTGTCAAATCAATGGCTTTTCATACCTGAATATGACCAAGCTTGATGTGTTGTCTTGCTTGCCAGTCTTAAAAATTGGAGTAGCATATAAGGGAAAGGATGGAAAAGTTTTGTCTTCATTTCCTGCAGATTTGCAAACTCTTGGAGAGGTTGAGGTAAGCTCTCTCTCTTCATTTGATCTTGCGGTGTTTGCCCTTCCCTATAAACAATCAGGGAAAATTACCTACCCCTGAAATTTGGGGAAATCTCAAAATATCCCTCAAATTTCACAAATTCCTAAAACACTCCTTAATTCGCCAAAATTTCCCAAAATGCCCTAAAAGTTTTACAAAGTTCCTAAAATGCCCCATTGTTAATGTCACAGACTTTTTTTTGTGCAACTTTTCATAGGAAGATTGGCTCATCCTCAATAAAAGATGATAAAACTGGGATTTTCAGATGGTATTATGGGCTCTCAAGATGAAATGGTTAATTATGTGTTCAAGGGTATCTTGGGAATTTTTGAAAGTTGAGGGGTATTTTGGGAATTTCCACAATTTTTAGGGGTATTTTGGTAATGTTTTCAAACAATTAATATATGCTTGTTTTGTTCATCTAGGTCGAGTATGAAGAAATTTCCGGCTGGGAAGTGGATATTTCGAAGCTCAGAAGCTATAGAGATCTGCCATCAGCTGCCAAGAGGTACATTGACAGGGTTGAAAGCTTAGTGGGCATACCTGTGCGTTTTATTGGTGTTGGCCCCGGTCGGGATGCAATGATCATCAAAGATTGAGTGGTGTGTGCTATGTTGGAAGCCCTCAATTTACAAGTTCTCATTACCACATCTGAGGTCAGATACAATAAGAGTCTCATTACCTTCTCTTGTCTCTTGCTCTTTTGCCAATTTTTAACCAACAATAGGGAGGCGAAGTGATGTTGTCGTGAAAAATTCTGATGGTATGATTTTTTGGAATGATCCTCTAGCAAATTAAGAGGCTTCTTGACGTGTAACTGGTATTTTGGAAGAGGCTAAGCAGTATGGAAAATATGTCAGTTGGTTTGAGAGCTCATGCTATCCAAAATTGGGGCTTTAACATTATTATAGATCAAGAATAAATGCCATTTAACAGATCTCATATTCACACCACCTGTTTTCTTGATGGGTGGGAAGGTAATTCTCTTTTTGTCTGGCCTGCTGGTGCGTGTGCCATTGCTTCTTTTTTGGGGGTGACTGCTCTTTTTGGCTTGCCTTTGGCAAAGGTCTTTGGGTTTTTTACCGGTGGAGATAAGAAAATGATGGTTTTAGGTGGAAACCTTCATATTATTGTTTTTTCTGAAATGTCAAATCTTGAGGTTGAAGAACCATGGCAAAAACGGCAAATAATACACTCAGATGTTACAATTTTTGGGTATGTGGGTGATTATTTTTTATTTAACTTTTTCAAATACATAATTATGCTTTTGTATATTCTCTTTGGGAAAATTGGAGCAATTTTTTGGAAAACAATAGCACAAGGGTGTTTTGAGAATTTCTCTAAATTCAAGTGTATTTTGGGAATTCCTAAAAATTCGAGGGGTATTTTGGAAAATTGAGCTTCTTTTTAATATGTTTACATTATGTTTTCTCAAGCTTTATGTGGGATTTTGTAAGGAGACGCCTCTCACCCCCCAATTTTGAGCAAGAGGTGGGGGGTACCTTTATGGACTTAGGCCTTACAATGTTATGGCATGCTTGCCCTTCCGCGACATCTATGTGTATCCAACCTGATACCAATTCTAAGCTACTCACAACCTGCATTCAAACCAAGATTTGAGCAAACAGAAACTGCCTCAAATTGCTCAAGCAATTACATTTGCTTTCAGAGTCATGCTAATTAGTCGGAATAGTTGTGTGCAACATCGTTGGGGGAGCCCTCAATAAGCTCTTCTTGTTGCGCCTTTGTCCCATTCCATTTCGCCGCCATCTCTGTATTGGTTCTTCTACCCTACAAGCGGCATGATTCCAAGCACTTCGGACGTAATTTTTTGGCGAGCATTTTTCGATGAACGTTTTTTTGAAATCTAACGAGTAGATTTCAAAAAGATTCTCTCTCAACCTTTGATAGTTGAAGATCCACTATTTCTCTCTCTCTCTCTCTCTCTCTCTCTCTCTTATAGATTTCTTTCTTTGGCGAGCACACATACACAAGGAACAAAACACATCAGAATCATTAAACATACTCTTTCAAATATCTAACACAACTCAATAAAAGATTGTGCTCCCTTGAGCAATAACGGTCTCTCTTCCTTCTCTTGTAAAGGTCTCTCTCTCTCTCTCTCTCTCACACACAAAAGGACAAGTATACAACCAAAACATTTAACATCAAGAAAAATGTTCACAACAAGGTGATATTTAAATTATAATAGGGACATGACGTTGAATTATAATTATATGAAAATTACATCTCTCTCTCTCTCTCTCTCTCTCTCTCTCAATTCATGGTTATCATGGTTGAGCAAGAAGCAACCTACTATGGCCACTTCTGATTGTGAGACCGAGTGTAGAGCATGACACTTCCCTATTATGTGCAAGCTCTCGTTTATGGCATCACTCCCATGGGGGATTAGTTACCATATACCTGTGGTGGGGATGTGTGTGAACACACTTAGGACCGTCGGGACATTTTTTCCCTCACTGGTTTTTTCCCCCGTGCATTGTATATATACGCCCATCACTCTTAAGGCTATCTATCTTTCCATTGCACACTAAATAAGACTCTCTGTTGTGTGCCTTGAGCTTACTTTGTCTTCTCCAAGCTGTGTGGTTTCCTGCAACCCTAATTCCAACAATTTGATCATTGATGATATAAAAACCACAAATGCTGTCAGTGCTTTGCTATATATGAAAGTGAAATATACAAATTCTAGCAACTTTAATAGTAGCAATGCTCTTGTAGTCATAGAAAGATTGAGTTTAAAGGGGAAATATAACAAGATACATTAATCAAGAAGTTGGTCTCACTCGAAATGTGTTGGTACACTTTTATTGTCACAATAAAGACTACATAAAGATAAGAGCGTTTAATTAAGAAAACAAGCATAAGGGCAAGTTAAACAAATACTTAATGTCTTTTGGATCCTAGATTCATGAGCATTGTTACTCAAGATTGGTTTGCTACATATGATGCTTCACAAAAGGGTAATGCACATTTTAACCATGAAAATTCTTGCATTAGAGTTAATGATGTGACATTTAATGTACATCAATTTTCTTTTCTTTTATCCTCAAGAATTCCATGCCGTGTCACAATGTATAAAACAGAGGTTTAGCATTGGACAATCTGATGATGTTAGGTATTGTATCACTTTTAGTGACAACTCTTGAAATATTTTAAGGGATCTGTTGTCACTAAAACTTCTCATGTGGCCAAAAGAAAATAAAACTTCTCATTTTTTAACTTTGAGCATTGTCTTTGTGCTAACAAAAAATGAATGCTGCATAGTAGTAATAGCAAGTAAAAACGTGTGATTTTGGAGGTCTACTTTTTTTTTTTCCCTGTTAGACTAAGTAAAAAATTTATATCAAACCTTTCAAAAGAGCATTTGAGTGAAACCATTCAAGAGTGTGCACAAAATATAGTTGAATCCTAGTCGAATGCACAATCACATAAGGGTTTTTGGGCTAACCTTTACTTGTACTTCAGCACTAGCTCGAGGATTCTAGAAAAAGAATGGTATAGATATTTACCATCAAAGCATCCATGCCATCATCGATGCGGCATAGAGCTGCCCCTATGAGGTTCTTTACGGAGGAGATTTATGCCATGATACGACGGCCTATGAGAAAGTTTATGGATGGTACTTACAACGGCAGCCCAGTTGAGAGATGGGCTTTGGGAGCTATGTTAACAGTTACCTCTACTAGTTCAATTATTTTCTACTTTTGTTGTTACTGTATTTTTTGTACTCCACTATATGATAATATGACAATGATGTAATTCGGAAATGCAAATAAAAATATCATTTCATTTCATTTCTATCAGCCATTGTCTGCGCGTGCGCACACAAAGAAAGCTTCCTCACTAAAACTACACCTATACAACAAATGGGTTTACAATGAAAAATCCAAATTATTGTACAAATGGCCAAACACCACTTGATGAGGCTGATGATGCATTAGGCCTACCAATAAATGTTATTTCAAGAGCTTGGTGCCAGGTTTTGCACTCTGCCTATGGCTCATTGTTGTCTGCCTTTCGTGTAAATACGCCCAAAAGCATGGACAAAGCTCCACGACCCCACTGCAAGTCCTTCTCTAGCACCGTCAGCTTCTTCTCCATGTCCTTATTGGCGTTCTTAGAAGCTAGAACTTCTGATACCTATAGCAGGACTACATTTTCAACAAGACAAAAATCCATGCTCGAAAATGTGACTTGTCAGGAAACAAACAAGGAAACAGTCACTCTCCAAGTACATGGTCATCGAAACTTGACGGCCAGCAGCAAGAAATCATATAATTAAAGTAAAAAGCATCGCTGCATCAGGCTGTAGCCTTCTATACAAAGTTCCATAGTTGTCACCATACGGTCGGTTTGGATAGGTTCTTAAAAACCATAAATAACAACAAGCTACCTCATGACTTAGGACTACAGTTAGTTCTAATGTCATAAGGACTAAAAACTTGTGAAAAAAGACCTAGGGAGTGGGCACACAGACCAGAGGCTCAAGGCACATCTGAAAAATAGTTTCTAAAAAGGTGGTCTGTACTTGTATCCGTACAGTTGTAGAACATGGGCATTTGTACAACGTACAGAAACTTCCATGATACAAATTCAAGATTGCTAACAATGACTAGCCCCATGGTTGTCTATATCCAATGAACTAGGCCTATATGACTGACTAGTCCAATAAGATTCACGCACACTCCAAAAATAACATTGCCAATTTTTTTGAAAACTTTCCCTCAGTAAAGGCTTGCATTTTGAACCATTCTAATATCCCCATGACTCATGCGTTATCATTCAGTGCCAATGGCTGTTTAAGATTTCAATTGAAGTTCATATGGGAACTTTGGCAAAAGTTTGCTACCCCTAAGTCCTTAATAGTGCTTCCTCTCTTGTGCGGCATGCCCCGTGGCCCATCACATGGATCAATCACACATCACCTGTGTTTTGAGCCTATAGACTCCGTCACTATGCCATCTACGTTTCAGTGTGTGTACAAAATCTTTGTAACTATCTTAATGTCGTGTCATATGTAAAGGCTCAGAAAAAAAAAAGGTTTTTAATGGTTTTCCATCGTACACATTGGAAGTTCATTGGAAAAATATTTTAGTCCCATAAGCATCATAGAGTGTACTAACCGGATCCCTTGGTGCATGACAACTACTAGTAGACTGTAGTCCATGTCCAATGAAAACATGCAATGCTGTCTGAAATGGGCCACATTGTAAGCTAGACACAGGAATCCAAATCCTTTGTAAATAATATGGACTAATAATGTGAGTAAACTACGTATGCTCTCTGGAGAGTGACAGGTGACACGGCGGCAGTTCTCTGGATGTCACCTGACACTAACCAGAAAGCATACATAGTTTCCTCAGACTATTGGGCTTCACAGAATCCTCGCATTCTCGGGCTTCATATGTTGAGGGACAAAATAATAGCATCTAGACTTCAGCAGTCGAGCTAGAGTGGGAGAACAGCATCCCCCCCCATGAACCCCAATTTAAAAGAGAGGGTTGAAAGGGGAATCTCAAAGTGGGCCTATGGTCAAAGAAAACGGTGCCCTAGAGGACTCAAACTCTAGAGGCCCCGTGCAAGCCTCGCACTCTAACCATCTCACCTGCGCATGTTCATTGACCCCTAAGATAAAACATAAGCCTATATATTAAACTAGCACAGGCAAAGAGTAAACTCAAACAAAAAAACTAAACTCAGACAGGACCCACGTGATCCAACGGCCCACTCCTGTCACGATAATCATGCAGTTTAGCACCCTTGATCCCACCACTCAGGCTTTATTCAAGAGCCCATGAGATTAAGTGATGAGCACCCCCTTGCTGGAAACTTTGAGTCTATTGCCAGAATAAAAATGCACACACTAAATCATACCTGTATGATACTGCTGGCTTTTCAACACAACCAAATTGCTGCACACTCAAGTTCTTACCTCAGTTAACATCTCAGCAGAACTTCCATCAACTGTCGTGTCCTCGCTTTCATCATAAGTTGTAGTTAACATCTCAGCAGGACTTCCATCAATTGTCGTGTCCTCGCTTAACATCTCAGCGGGACATCCATCAATTGTCGTGTCCTCGCTTTTATCATAAGCTGTAGTTAACATCTCAGCAGGACGTCCATCAACTGGCGTGTCCTCGTTTTCATCATCATAAGCTGTAGTTGGTAGGTCCAGCCCATCTGGATTCATTATTGAGTCAGATGAAAATTGTTTAGCAGCAGTCGTCGGCTCCGTGAGGCTCTCAATATCTGCAATTTCACTATAGTGTGTGCCACTATTCTGTAAAGACTCATCTTCCCCCCAATGAGTTTCGAGAACCACTGGCAATGTCGAAGCCTCTGAAGTTTCTAGCACGCGGTTTGGACCTGGCTGCCAGTCCACCACCGTCTCACCTCCCATGAGTATCACTTTGAATTCTATCCGTTTGCCAACGAAAACTTCCTGAAAGAATGTAGCAATCAAATACAAAGGGTAAGGACTTTGGTTACTGATTGCAACTTGCATTTGGTTAATAACATGAACCTTGACTCGGTGATACACACCATTTCTGTCGTCCAAATGTGTCCTTCGGACCATTGCATTGGAATAGATGCTTCAGGGTTCCATGCGCCGAATGATTCATCGTCCCCCACCACATTAAAATGTTGGCCAAATTCACACTTTTTCTCCAGCACAAATTTCACTTTGACCAATTGGGTACCTTGACACATCAGCTAGAACCATTTAAGGTAATAACCTTTGCTGAGCACTGCATTCAATAGGTGTTTCCTTGAATGCTTACCTGAGCTGCTCTCTGTTACGGTTTCCTGCACCCAGAGGGAATGTCACTGAGGACTTGAACTTCTACCATTGACAAGGGCAATACCAGATGAAAGCACTATCAATCAGGTAAGGCATGTTTTATTTTAAGCAAGACAGGCAGTAAACTCTGGCTTAAAAGTCAGCTTATGAACAAACAGGCAGGGAAAAAATCATAAATTACTGTGTTTTGGATATGCAGGTTGCAGTGAATTTGTACATCTTTCAACTTCAAAAGGAGACTTAGTCACATGCTCATAGGTCAGAGCTCAAAGCTGCCTCTCACAATCCCCTCTGAGCTACAACTGATGGACAAATCTGAGCTTTTCCCATGCTTGTCTGTCTCTAGGCCTGTCAGCAGAGATGGAGGAACTAAGAAAGATGAGGTCAAATTGAAACTGGTGTCCACCTTTAAAGCCTCAGGCCTCTGAGCCTTTCTACACCTCTTCTTAGCCTCTCTTCTTCCTTTACTTTGTGCACATAGATATTTCCATTCGGTGAGAAAACGATGCCAAATGGGCTACAACTTTCTCAAAAGAATAAAAGTCCTGAAATGCATGATGAGGGAAAAAACATTCTTACATGCAGCACACCCAAAACTCCGTTGTGGCTGGTCTCTGTCTGGTCAAGCTAGAGGGGGAAAGAGCGGGGTGCTTGGGCTATCAAGTCTGTAGAAAGACCTCTGGACTCTGCTGCATCCCTTTGAGCTTCTTCTAATGCTGTCTTACTGTCCTCGGGAGGGTGTGAACCAGCTTGCCCCACTTGGCTCGGGCTGTCTCGATTGGATGACAGCATCTGTCATCGATGGTGAGAATGCATCGATTCTCCATGATAACGAAGCCCTCAAACTGTTGATCAGTTCCTCTCGGGGATGCCTCGACTATCGCTCCATCAATACCTTGGTGGATAGTGGATGCTCTAATAACTTTGTTGTTACTAGCTTAGTTCATGATCTTCAATTACCAACTCAAAGGAGTCCTCATTCATACAAGGTGGGTTAGCAGATGGATCGTTTATAACTTGATATGAGACAGTTCGACGGTTACAATTTGTTATCAAAGACTATGAAGATAACCGGGATTTTGAAATTATGCCATTGTCTCACAATATCATGCTTGGTCAACATTGGTTGACCCAGTATGAGTCAATAAAGCCGAACAAAATCAGAGACATAGTAGAAAGCTTGACAGGTGATTTTGAAGATAATTCTGAAGAGTTTTGGGGGATGCACTATCACATCAAGATTGGTGTCCTCTCTGACATCCTCTCCATCAGAACCTTCTTCTCAAGATTTCAGCAAATGAAATTCTACTTTCTGAAGTTAATGTGCAACAACAAGATTTTGAACTTGAAGTCTTCAATTTCATGGTCCCCTTAGTAGAGCCAACCTCTTGAAGCCAAATTCAGCTAAAAAGTTTTTGAATGATACAATGACATGGGATTTAGCTATGAAGTTAAGCAATTTCATAGGAAGCAGAAGTTCAAGAAGCTTAAGAATCTATAAGTTCTAATATTTCGATGACTAAAGACTTTCAAAGATGCAATGTTTTTCCAGAATATTGTCAACATCAAAAGTCATTTGTTTGAAAGAGGCTCTCATTCTGAATGAGAGGGAATGTCATGATTTCGTGGCTATTATTACATTACCTTCTTCGTTCCTAGTTCATCATGGCTGCAAGATTCAGAGAATGACTAACCAAAGAGACCCCTATCATCGAATGGTCACGACTCTTCCCCAAAGGGCATGCCTCTACATCAAATAGCCACACTCCTTCCACGACCGGCTGCATCCCTTCACTCATCAGTTGTGCCTCTTCATGAATTGGTTGCAGATCTTCACCAAAAGAATGTATTTATTGAAGTAAAGATATGTCTTCATGATCGGGATGTGTCTCTCCATCCCCTATATAAGCAACCTATTGTGACACAGTTTCATTCATTCAATGAATGTTGTAGGTCATTTGAGTTCTCGCTGTCTGACTCTCTTAGCCTTGAGTTTTGTTCTTCAAGTTCAGAATTCAAGTCATGAAGTAAAAATAAAATAAGGGATTTACCCTAAATCCTCACAAGTCCAGTCCAAGATAATACATGAAACTGCAACAACATGAAAACCAGTACGTGGTCAAATAGAACTGTCGTAGGCAATATGATGGCCGTCCCACCATGGGAATCTACCCAGGGCCCAACATAAAATCGATCTAATTGCTCCATGAACTGTCTAGACTATCTTCAAATCCCAATGAAAACTACAGTGACTGGGGAGTACGAGTCAAATGACAAACGTACAGTGGAAAAGGTATATTGGATAACAATCAAGTCTGTAACTGCAAGCACAAGTCCTCTCGATCACAGTAGCCACCGGATTTCACGTCTACCGCGATGAAACTCCTCTGAATCAGTCTCGAACAATGGGCACCCTCCATAGCATGACTGGCAGCCCTCCGATGTGCGACACCTGCAAAATGCAGCACATTGCACAAGGGAAGTGAGCACTGAGAGAGAAGTGAGATCCCAAGTTTAGAGAGAGGTGGTGCGGTCCAAATCTGCAAAACGCTAGAAGTCTAAAAAACGGGAAAACACATACTGCAAAATGCTGAAAGCCTAAAAAACGCCACAAAAAGAGAGAGAGAGAGAGAGAGAGAGAGAGAGAGAGAGAGAGAGAGAGAGAGATGAAATGAAATGAAATGCTATATTAACGTCTTCAAAAGGGCATAGAGACCTATAAGACCAGAAAGTTACAAGGTGGTGGATCTGATACAAAGTCAGAGTAACAAAATAACCTAACAACAGTACAAAACAAAGATATATACTATGGGATCCTAGATTGGTCGATGTGAGCTAAGCAAAAAACTAAGCAAAAATGGGCGGCTTGTTGGGATAGCTGAATCACAAGAGATCTAGCATCGGTCGTTGGCGAATCTCATCAATTTCCTCCATGGTTAGTAGTCTGACCGGGCGTCGTGCATGCCTGGCCAGCGTGCTCCGAATCTTTTGACATAGCCTCCGTCGATGCTGTGTAGTCCTTCGCAGTCGTGGGTGCCTGGATTTCCCCGGTTCAATCGCTCGGTCGATCAGTGTGCCTCTGGTGTGAGACGAGGGGGAGATCTGCTATGGGAATGGCTCTTGCGGCTGTCCCGTGTCTGCTCTGCAGAAGTCTGTGATCCGTCTTTGAGACTGGCTAGCCTCGCCATTCATCAGGCTCTCTCTGTGTCTGCACAGCTCGAGCAAGAAAGGCATCTCTGATCTTCGTATCCCATTACTCTTGAGAGTGGTCCAAAACCCTCTCTGAACAAGCAATGGAAGCGGCCTCGTATCTCGTAGTAGACGGGGCAGCCACATGTATAATGCAGCTCTGTCTCAGGTTCCATGTCACACAAGGGGCATGTCCTGGCCTCTGCTGGTGCTGTATCTCCCAGTTTCAATCCGCAACTAGTGAGAAGATGTGCGTAACTGGCCAATAGCACATCGTATCCCATGAGACAAGTGGGTATCCATGTATCTTGGTCTCGTCACAAAGCCATCTTCCGTAAACTGGAGAAGGTGGTCTCTGTAGAAAGCCATCTTCGTGCCCAATCCTTGTGCTGGTTGTATCCATGTCCTCCTGGTGTCTAGCTGGGTCAGGTCTTGGCGGATGAGCTTGGTGATCTCCGATTGTGTAAGATTGAGAGATGGTGCATCCAATGAGTACTGGAATGGTGGCAGCCTGTCTATGTTGAACCCATGCGCCTGACACCATGATGTCATCTCCCCTTACCAGCATGTTGTATCTCCTTGTATGGCTAACTGTCGAGAGGACTCAAGTGCTATGCGAGCATATCTGTCTCTGGGAAGTTCTGATGTGCGGTTTATGAAGGAGACTAATCTGGTGAACGCCTCCACCACTAGTGGGGGGGCCGCTAGCTTTGCTCGGATAATGGCCCGTGGTACTAATGCCTTGGCTCTAATGAGCCGCGAGATCATAGAGACGAGAGGTTTCTCCATGTTCCCCCATCCGTCTGTGCGACCCGGCCTCCAGTGGTGATCCAATGAAGGTCCCCATATCTCAGCCCCATAGAGCAATGCTGAAGCCACCAAGGTGTCAAAGAGCCAGAGCTTCGTCCGGGGCTCCTGAAACTGAACCTGTGAACACATCCTCTCCAATCTACCCAATGCTGCGTGGGCTCTAGTCAGTCTGGTCTCTGCTGCTCTTCTGAGTGAGAATGTGGATCCGCTAAAAACCACTCCAAGGTAAGTGTAAGCGTCTGTGTACTCCACAGTCTCCTGGCATTATGTGAATGTAGGTGTTGACCTCCTGATCCACTGTGGGGTGGTATTAAACACCATAACCTTGGTTTTACCAAGGTTGACAGACAACCAACTTTCGTGGGCAAACGTATGCAAAACATCCAATTGACGTTGCATTCCCTCTGGGGATTCGGAGATCAACACAATATCCTCAGCATATAACAAAAGTGGAATCCATGTCCCTGCCAGTTGTGCACCTTTATCCCCATCGCTATCAATGTAGTCAGAAACCTCATCCACATACATACCGAAAAGAGTAGGAGAGAGCAGGTAGCCCTGCTTCACCCCAATAGTGGAGTGAACCGGTGTAGAAAGTCTGCCACACACACACACACACACACACACACACACAGATGAAAATGAAATGAAATGTTATATTAGCGTCTTCAAAAGGCCAAAATGACCTATGAGACCAAACAACTACACTGTGGTGAATCTGATACAATGTCTTAGTACCAAAAATAAAAAGGTACTGAAAAAAAGGGGTACTCTAGAATCCTAAAATTGTTGTATGTGAGCTAGGCCGCTAGTTGGAAATGTGTAGGATATGTGAAAGTAGTGAATGAGGGCTATTACAACACAATGTGGGTGTATCCTTGAAAAGAGCTAAATCACAGGAGATCCATCATCCGTCGCTTGCGGATCTCATCAATCTCCTCCATGATCAGAAGTCTGACCGAGTGTCGTGCATGTCGGGCCAAAGTGATCCTAAATCCTCTGATGTAGCCCCCGTCGATGTTGTGTAGTCCTCCACAGTCGTGGGCATCTGAATCTCCCTAGCTTGATCGCTCGATCGATCAACGTGCCTTTGGTGTGACGAGAATGTGAGATCTGCTGTGGTAGCAGCTCCTCCAGCCGCCCACTATCCGCTCTAAAGAAGTCTGTGATCCGTCTCTGGGACTAGCTAGCCTCTCCTCGCATCAGGCTCTCTCTGTGTCTGCGCAGCTCAAGCAAAAACAGTCCCAGGCATCTCTGGTCCTCATACTCCATGACTCTAGAGAGTGGTCCAAAGCCCTCTCTGAACAGGCAATGAAAGCGGCCTCGTATCTCATAGTAAATTGGGCAATGGCATGTGTAGTGCAACTCTCTCTCAAGCTCCATGTGACATAGGGGACACGTCCTGGCCTCTGCTGGTACTCCGCTGTATCTACCAGTCTCGACCCGAAGCTGGTGTGAAGATGTGCGTATCTGGCCAATAGCACATCATATCCCATGAGATAAGTGGGTGTCCATGTATCTAGGTCTTGTCACAAAACCATCCTTGGTGTCTAGCTGAGTCAGGTCCTTGCGAATGAGCCTGGTGATCTCGGACTGTGTAGAGTCAGCGAGGGTGCATCCAATGAGTACCGGGAGGGGGGCAATCTGTCCATGCTGAACCCATGTACCTGAAACCATGATGTCATCTCCCCATACCAGCATGCTGTATCTCCTTGCATAGCTAACTGTCGAGAGGACTCGAGTGCTAGGTGGGCATTTCTTGAAAGCGCGAAGGAGAGGCCGGGATGCGCGAGGTGGAAGAGTGCAGGTTTGGGCCGGGTGGAGCCAGGCGTGAGAGCAAGGAGGCTGTAGCGCTATAGATTGAAAGCACAAAATGAGAGAGAGAGAGAGAGAGATTTGGGGAAACCCACATATGTGGCCAAGTTCTTTTGCAATTCTGCCCAACCAAATGGCTTCCTTTGAAGCCTCTGTGGCTGAAATGTATTCAACCTCAGTAGTACTCAGTGCCAAAATTTTCTGCAACCTAAAACACCAAGAGACTGCACCACGAGCAATAGCAAATACATATCCACCGGTAGATTTCTAGGTATCCATGTCACCTGCCATGTTTGCATCACAATATCCCTACAACTTTGAGTCACTTTTGCCATAACAAATACACTTTGATTGTGTACCTTGCAAATATCTTAGAATGCATTTGAGAGCTTCCCAATGCGCTTTGTGTAACAGACTTGGACACTCCAAGTCAAGAATCAATCGCGACAGCACCAAATAACCACTTCAAAACAATTCACAGATCACAATAGATTTGCACTGGCCCGGCGGAGTTCCGTGCCTAGAGATATTGGCCCCAAAGACTGGTGCCCCTTTCGATATTTCCTTATGTATTAAAATCAATGTCAGAGTACAAAGAGCGGTTAGGATTTCACTCTCAGACTCTGCGTCCAGATGCTCTGCAGAGTGAGCCCTAAACCGTGTACATATAAAAGATTACAAGGGATGCCCAAAAGCAGAGCCCCAAAAGCTTTCACTTCAAAAGCAGTTTCTCTCTCTCTCTCTCTCTCTCTCTCTCTCTCTCTCTCTCTCTCTCTCTCTCTCTCTCTCTCTCTCTCTCAATGAGAGCAAAATAAAGCAATTATGCCTCTCTCTCTCTCTCTCTATCTTCCAAAGCGTGGCCGAAAGCTGGGATTTGCGTCGCTCAAAATTTTTTTAAAAAAAATCCACCTCCATGATTTCCGGAAATATCCGTACACTGCTGCCACGTGGCATGGCCGCCTGCTTTTAGGGTTTCCAGCCATTTTAGGTTTCAGCCTGCAGTTAGGATTAGGGTTTTTGCAAAATTAGGGTTTCTGGCAGAAATTAGACATCAGTGACTCTAGTATCTAAATCAAGGCATCTTTTGACAAAGGAGCGGAGTGACTCCCCTCTTGTGCATCCCACTGCACCATATCTCCGGCCAAGCTAAATTCTGGGTTCCATTTGGAGTAGACTATGCTAAACCAAAAGCATTGACGTAAAGTTTCACAATCTGAGGAGTATCTGCTAGGTCCTCCTCCTCCATCCACTTCACATCCAATGCAGGATAATTCTTGAACTTAACCAAGAACCGCCTTCGGACTTTACCTTTATTCTTCGTATCTTTATGTGCCAAAATCTGTTCAGGAACAAGGATCTCCTCGTTTTCTTCCACTTCAGGTTGCTCATCGGGCTCCCCATCATCAAGCACATCACCTTTAAAAGGTTTCAAGAGGCTCACATGAAATGCATTGTGAATCCTTCAAGTATCTGGCAGTTTCAATCGGAAGGAGACATCATTTATCTTTTCAGTGATCTGGAAAGGGCCGTAGTATCGCATACTAAGCTTTGGACTTTCCCTTTTTCTTTCTCAGGCGTGCCTTCTCAAAACGTAAGAGCACCCGATCATCCTCCTTCAATTTCAAATCGCGTCGATGGCGATCCGCTGCCTTTTTCTGTCGTTCTTGAGACTTCTGCAAAGTCTCGCGAACCTTGGCAAAAGCCGTATCTAAGTCTCGCGTATATTCATCTGCTTCAAAAATCTTATCTTTCGTGCTTAGGAAGGGTGGAACCTTCGCAGCACCTTCAACAATCTCAAATGGCGCCTTACCCGTCGAACAGTGTATCGTGTTATTGTAGGCAAATTCCACCAAAGGTAAGTACTTTTCCCATTGAGTCTTCTGATCTGAGATATAAGACTTCATTAAATCTAGAATCACTGAATTGGCAATCTCAGATTGCCCGTCAGTCTGCGGGTGGAACGGTAACGAGAACTGCAACCGCGTGCCAATGTTCTCCCAAATTGCCTTTGAAAACAAACTCGTAAATCTGGGGTCTCAGTGGGAGACGATCCTCTCAGGCATGCCATGTAATTTGAAAATCTGGGCCACAAACAGTCTCGCTAAGTGATCCCGCTTGATTGTCTTCTTCACTCGAATGAAATGAGCCTGCTTGCTAAATCTGTCAATAACAGTCCAGATCCCATCGTGACCGCTCTGTGTTCTCGGGAAATCAAAAATGAAATCCATTGCAATACTTTCCCAGGGGCAGGTGGGTATGGGTAAAGGCTGTAACAATCCCTCTGCTTTATGCCTGTCAAACTTGACCTTCTGGCATACTAAGCAACTGCGCACAAACTCTTCCACATCCTTCTTGAGTCTCGGCCAATAGAAGTATCTCTCGACCCCTTTCATGGTGGTAGCAATGCCGCGGTGACCTGGCAAAGGTGGACAATGGCATTCAATCATAACCTTTTCCCTCAACGGTTGTGTAACGCACAACATGGTTTTTCTCATCAAGTAGCCATCCCGAATGGAGTATCCTATTGTCTCCCCATCCCGTATCCGTGTGAAAACGTCTGCAAAATCTGTATCTGTGGCATACTGGTCGACCATATCCTCGAAGCTCCTATGATGTATCGCGGAAATAGCCAGAACCAACGGCTTTCGAGACAAAGCATCTGCCACCACATTCTTTTGCCCCTACACATGGACAATCTAGAAGTGAAACTGTGAGACAAGATGTTCGCCCACCGCATCTGCTTTTCCGAAAGCTGCTTCTGTGACAAGAAGTAGCGGCAAACTCTGATGGTCTGTAAAGACAGTAAAATCCGCTCTGAGTAGGTAATGCCGCCACTGAGTAAGAGCATGGATAACCGCCAAAAGCTCTTTCTCATAAATCTGTGTTGTCATCTCCGGCCTAGAGAACAATCGGCTCTCCTAAGCTATGACATGGCCTTCTTGCATTAAGACCGCACCAAGACTACGACCACAAGCATCACAATATACTTCAAATGACTTTTGCAAGTCTGGCAAAGTCAAAACAGGTCTTGTAGTCAATTTCTCTTTCAATGTCTGAAAGGCAGTCACTTCTGTGGATCCCCACGAGAAAGGGACTCCTTTCTGTGTCAAGATATGCAAAGGGGAAGCAACCTCTGCAAACTTTCAAATGAACCGCCTGTAGTACGAACACACTCCCAAGAAGCTTCTAACTTCATGGACATTCTTCAAATCGGGCCAATCACGTATAGTCTCTATCTTGGCCGGATCCATTTGCACTCCTACTGCTGAGACAATGTGTCCCAAAAAGTGCATCTCTGGTAGGAAAAATTCACTTTTCTTTGCATTAATCACTAACTTGTGATCTCGTAATGCCTGAAATACCTAAAGCAAGTGATCTCTGTGTTCTGCCTCATTCTTAAAGAAAACAATGATGTCGTCAAAGAAAGTGCCAACAAATAGTCCGTACTCTCGAAAAATCATGTCCATCATCCGGTTAAATGTCGCAGGAGCATTGATTAAGCCAAAAGACATCACCAAAAACTCAAATAACCCAAAAGTCGTCTGAAAAGCTGTCTTATAGACATCTCCCGACGCTATCCTGATTTGATGATATCCACTCTTCAAATCAATCTTGCTAAAGCACGAGGATCCCCGTAATCTATCGAGTATATCATCGATCCTAGGAATCGGAAATCTGTTCTTGATGGTGATTTTCTTGAGAGCTCTATAATCAATGCACATTCTCCAAGATCCGTCTTTCTTCAAAACCAATAACATTGGAGAGCAATACGGTGAAGTACTAGGCTGGACATGACCCTTTTCCAAGAGGTCTTTCACTTGGTTCATAATCTCTTCATTCTGTGCTCGGCTCACCCGATATGGTGGCCGGTTCGGTGGTGTACTTCCAGGTATCAGATTAATGGTATGATCTTCAGAACGAGCAAGTGGTAACTCGCCTACCAGGCCCTCTGAGAAGCAATCGGCATGAGTAGAAAATCTTGGCGTTCTTTATCAAGTTTAGACATATTTGTTCTATCCTCATCACTCAACTCTTTCATAAAGATCGAGTAAACAAACAGATTGGATTTCATTAATTTAGAAATGGTCGAAGCCGATACCATATGGACAAACTCGCCCTTCAGTTTAATATCAAGTACAATGGTCCTGCCCTTCTCTGTAGTCAATGTCGCTTTCCTCGCTCGATAATCGACCACGGCGTTGTTCTTGTGGTACCAGGGAATCCCTACGAGAACATCACAACCTTCCAAAGGCATTATGAAGAAGTCCTCATGCCCCAAATACCCCTGACAATGCAACCAAAGTTCGCCAATGACAGGTGTAATGGCCACGTCCCTGCCTGGTGCCGCTAGAACTGCCTTTGCAAGTGGTCCCATCCGATCGGGAGTGATCTCGAGCCGTGCCACCAATTCCGGTGAAATGAAGTTGGCCTTGGCTCCTCCATCAAAGAAGATCAAGGTCTCTTGGTCTTTCACTTTGCCCCAAGCTCGGCAAAGTTCTGTACTCTCATCCATAGTGTTGGGGTCGGTACCCACACAATCTGGAACCAGTACTGTTTTCATCTTGCCTTTTCTTACACGTTCATCAGCTGCTCTCAAACTCTCAGGCCTTTCGTCGTCCTTGTCGTTTCGTTCTTTCGGTACCGTTTTAGGGCACTTCGCACATATATGTCCAAATTCCCCGCATCCAAAGCAATTCCCCTCCCTGATGAAGCGAGCTCTCTCCTGAGGAGTAAGCTTGGGTCGTGCATCCTTCTTTTCTGGGTTGCTCTTTCTCTTTCTACTTTCATTCGCTGAAGTCCGTTCGGCTCGTTGTGTCATGACCTCATCGGTGGGGTAGGTCGGACTGCCAGAGTGAATGGCAAAGCCCCTTTTCGCATGACTCATCAACTCCTGAATAGAAGCTAACTTCTGTTCCAAGCCGTGATCTCGGATCTCTGTAGGTAGACCCAAGGTAAACCGTTCAATCTGTTCTCTGAACAAGATCTTCTTGAATGAAGAGGCGGGTAGAAAAGAGCTCCAGAATCTCTCACAGTAAGCATCCACTGTATCTCTCTTGGTCATCCGAAGATGGTTCCAAGCAGCTCGTATGTCGCGTTCATACTCTTGTATCAACCAAGAAGAAATAAAAAGCTTCTTAAATTTCAGCCATTTAACTGGGGCAGTCTTGTTTAAAAGAAGCGTGGACCACCAAGTCCGAGCATTCCCCTTAAAGTAAGAGGCAGCTCTCCGAATCTTAAGTGCTCTGAGTAGCGTCCTCCCGCAAAAGCGATGTCAAACTGCTGTATAAAAGACAAAGCCTTCGAAGCATCTTTGTATCCTGAAAAAATATCAAATTTGATGGCATGTCCACCTTCCTTAAACTCTCGGACTTTCTCGCTTTTGTCTTCCAGAAAGTCATACTGGTTTGCTTTATAAAAATTCTTCTTGTTCGCATAAACGTTGCCGTCATCAGAGTCTGAACAATCTGTAGACGAGTCCTCTGCAGAACTGTCACTCACGGGGTGAGATTTAGATTTCTTTGCCTTTTTCTTGCCCTTTCCGAAGCGTTGTTTCTTGCTTCGCTTTTTGCCTTTTCTGTCTTCTTCGCTCGAATCTGAAGAGCTAGAAGAACTGTAAGAAGAAGAAGAAGAAGAAGAAGAAGAAGAACTGGGTACTCCTTCAAATCGAACACGCTTCTTCTGTTTCTTTGCCTTGTCGAATGTCGACCGACGACCCAAATAACCCTCTTCTGCTTTTGGCCGTGCTTTTTAGCTTTGTTCTGCGCGTCAAAAAGTTGAGCAATCCGTGCATCAACCACCTCTTCCAATTCCTTCTCCGTATACTTCTTGGAAACATGAGGTTTCTTGAGAGCGGGTTTCGGGAGTGGTGTTGTGGTTCTCTGCCACTCCATATGCACCTCCTCCAAAGAGGTTTGGCTCATATATTTTGCCATCTTTGGGTCCTTGGCAAAATTGAGCATCATCTTTGTTGCATCGTTGATCAACTGTCGGCGCTCCATCTCTCGATGCTCCGCCTGAGTAGGCCGAGGCGGGCCATACTCCTCTCGCGAATCTTCGTTGTGATCCCTGTCCGCATCTCCTGATGCAGAGGGAGTCGATTGATCCTTGTCTGAAGCCATAGGTGCCGCGGAAAAAAATAATTGGGTTCGGATTTCCCGTAGAAGAGAAATTGGCCGTGCTCACCACTGTAACAGACTTGGACACTCCAAGTCAAGAATCAATCGCAACAGCACCAAATAACCGCTTCAAAACAATTCACAGATCACAATAGATTTGCATTGGCTCGGCGGAGTTCTGTGCCTAGAGATATTGGCCCCAAAGACTTGCGCCCATTTCGGTATTTCTTTATGTATTAAATCAATGTCAAAGTACAAAGAGAGGTTAGGGTTTCACTCTCAGACTCTACGTCCAGATGCCCTGCAGAGTGAGCCCCTCACCGCGTATTTAAAGATTACAAGGGATGCCCAAAAGCAGATCCCCAAAAGCTTTCAAAAATAAAAGCAAAGTTTCCCTCTCTCTCTCTCTCTCTCTCAAGAGAGTAAAAATAAAGCAGTTAATTTTCTCTCTTGGCTAATTTACGTTGCCCATGGGACTGCTTTTCAATTCCGTAAAATCCAAAAATTCGTACGCTGCTGCCACGTGGCATTTGCCGCCTGCTTTTAGTGTTTCCAACCACTTTAGGGTTTCAGCCAACAGTTAGGGTTAGGGTTTCCAAAAATTAGGATTTTTGCAAATTAGGGTTTGCAGGAATTTTAGGGTTTCTGGCAGAAATTAGGGTTTCTGCTGTCGGTAGCCACGTCATCACTTTGTGACAAATCACCTGCTGATTTTTCCCCTTTCTTCTCATCTTTCTTCTTCTTCTCTTGCCCTTCCTTCTTCCCATCCTACTCTTTCTTGAAATACCTGCAATCCAGTTTCTGGTGACCCTTTCTGCCACATTGACAACAAGTGACATCCTTATCCTTTGTCTTGCTCTTACTTCTATTTTGAGTCATGTTGCCTGCATCACGCTTTTGATTTCTACCTCTTGCATTGTAGGTAAAACTGCCACGTTCCCCACTAGACTTGCCTCTAATTTCTTCATTGAGAATAGACCCTCTCACACCGTCATACGTGAGGCTGGACTGTTACTCAAGGAGACAACCAATGTTTCCCAAGTATCTGGTAATGTCATAAGCAAGAAAATAGCTTTCAGCTTATCATCAAATTGCTGAAGCCCACTGTCCTGCAATTGACTCAACACACCTGTAAAAGCACTTAAATGCTCAGAAGCTGGCTTCGAGTCATCAAGCTGCATATTCACCAACTTTCGCATCAAATGCACTTGATTCATAGGCGTGGTGTTCTCATAATTGGACTTTAGCTTTTGCCATATAGCATAAGCAATGTCCAAACGCTTGATGTCCGTCAAAATGTCATCATTGATAGCCATTTCGATGTAGGCCATGGCCTTCTTATTCAACCTGGCCCACTCCAAGTCACACAAACCTTGCGGCTTATTCTCTTCCAATGCATCTTCACAATCCTTTAAGAAAAGGATACCTTGCATGTGTTCTTGCCAAAGGTTGAAGCCTTGACCATTAAACTGTTTGATTTGCATCAAACTTTAAACTTTTAGTGTCAGATGCGGAAGAGGTAGCATCAATCTTAACTCAACCACAAGTGTATATACAAGATAGATACAATAGGCTGAAAATTTCAGTAAATAGGAGCAACCACAAGACTTTCATACAAAAGACCACAATTTCTTTACATGAAACTGTCCAAATCTGAATTTTCAGCTGAATATGCGATTTAGATCAACTGTACTCAGCTTTTCACTCAAATCCTCGCACTAAACATCAATACATGTGATCCCATAAATTTGGTACACCTGCGTATTGCTGTTATAACCTGTAAATCACCTGTTTTGACCTAAAAACAATCTGTTTTGGGATGTTTTGGTAGTTACGGTCACCTTCTTGACACCGGAAGCAAGGGGCTTCGCGATGGAAGTGAAAATCGTCGCGGGAAAGCAAAATAGCTTGCTGTTCAGCAGCCTACGCAGGTCCTGTTTCGGACCCTAGGGCTCTGATACCAATTGAAAGCGTGAAGGAGAGGCTATCGAGAGATGCACAAGGTGGTAGAGTGCAAGTTTGGCCGGATGGAGCCAGGCGTGAGAACAAGGAGGCTGTAGCGCTGCAAATCGAAAGCAGAGAGAGAGAGAGAGAGAGAGAGAGAGAGAGAGAGAGAGAGAGAGAGAGAGAGAGAGAGAGAGAAATGAAATGAAATGAAATGTTATATTAACGTCTTCAAAAGGCCATAATGACCTATGAGACCAGAAAGTTACAAGGTCGTGGATCTGATACAAAGTCAGAGTAACAAAATAACCTAACAATACAAAACAAAGATATATACTATGGGATCTTAGATTGGTCAATGTGATCTAAGCAAAAATTGGCGGCTTGTTGGGATAGCTGAATCACAAAAGATCTAGCATCGGTCGTTGGCGAATCTCATCAATTTCCTCCATGGTTAGTAGTCTGACCGGGCGTCGTGCATGCTTGGCCAGCGTGCTCCGAATCTTTTGTCGTAGCCTCCGTCGATGCTGTGTAGTCTTTCGCAGTCGTGGGCGCCTGGATTTCCCCAATTCAATCGCTCGGTCGATAAGTGTGCCTCTGATGTGAGACGAGGGGGGAGCTCTGCTGTGGGAGTGGCTCTTGCGGCTGTCCCGTGTCTGCTCTGAAGAAGTCTGTGATCCGTCTTTCAAACTGGCTAGCCTCGCCATTCAGCAAGCTCTCTCTGTGTCTGCGCAGCTCGAGCAAGAAGAAACCCAGGCATCTCTGATCTTCGTATCCCATTATTCTTGAGAGTGGTCCAAAACCCTCTCTGAACAAGCAATGGAAGCGGCCTCGTATCTCGTAGTAGACGGGGCAACGGCATGTATAATGCAGCTCTGTCTCAGGTTCCAGGTCACACAAGGGGCATGTCCTCGCCTCTACCGATACTCCGCTGTATCTCCCAGTTTCAATCCGCAGCTGGTGAGTCGATGTGCGTAACTGGCAAACAGCACATCGTATCCCATGAGACAAGTGGATATCCATGTATCTTGGTCTCGTCACAAAACCATCTTCCGTGAGCTGGAGAAGGTGGTCTCTGTAGAAAGCCATCTTCGTGCCCAATTCCTGTGCTGGTTGTATCCATGTCCTCCTGGTGTCTAGCTGGGTCAGGTCTTGGCGGATGAGCTTGGTGATCTCCGACTGTGTAAGATTGAGAGATGGTGCATCCAATGAGTATTGGAATGGTGGCAGCCTGTCTATGCTGAACCCATGCGCCTGAAACCATGATGTCATCTCCCCATACCAGCATGTTGTATCTCCTTGTATGGCTAACTGTCGAGAGGACTCAAGTGTTATGCGAGCATATCTGTCTCTGGGAAGTTCCGATGTGCGGTTTATGAAGGAGACTAATCTGGCGAGCGCCTCCACCACCAGTGGGGGGGCCACTAGCTCTGCTCGGATAATGGCCCGTGGTACTGATGCCTTGGCTCTAATGAGCCGCGAGATCATAGAGACGAGAGGTTTCTCCATGTTCCCCCATCCGTCTGTGCGACCCGGCCTCCAGTGGTGATCCAATGAAGGTCCCCATATCTCAGCCCCATAGAGCAATGCTGAAGCCACCAAGGTGTCAAAGAGCCAGAGCTTCGTCCGGGGCTCCTGAAACTGAACCTGCGAACACATCCTCTCCAATCTACCCAATGCTGCGTGGGCTCTAGTCAGTCTGGTCTCTGCTGCTCTTCTGAGTGAGAATGTGGATCCGCTAAAAACCACTCCAAGGTAAGTGTAAGCGTCTGTGTACTCCACAGTCTCCTGGCCGTATGTGAATGTAGGTGTTGACCTCCTGATCCACTGTGGGGTGGTATTAAACACCATAACCTTGGTTTTACTAAGGTTGACAGACAAACCACTTTCGTGGGCAAACGTATGCAAAGCATCCAATTGTCGTTGCATTCCCTCTGGGGATTCGGAGATCAACACAATATCGTCAACATATAACAAAAGTGGAATCCATGTCCCTGCTAGCTGTGCACCTTTATCCCCATCGCTGTCAATGTAGTCAAAAACCTCATCCACATACATACCGGAAAGAGTAGGAGAGAGTAGGCAGCCCTGCTTCACCCCAATAGTGGAGTGAACCGGTGTAGAAAGTCCCTCCGGGGTGCGTACATGCCCTACTACTGATATGTACAATGCCATGATCCCCCAAATGAGCTCTGTGGGTACTCCCATTTCCTATAATCTGCGCATCATCTAGCTCTGGGTACTGTGTCAAAAGCTTTGCGGAAGTCCACAAAGCTACAATAGATCTGTCTCCCATGAGATCTGCCTTCCTTGATGATGGCCCTGAGTGTCAAGATATGGTCAAGAGTAGAGAAGCCTCTCTTGAACCCTGTCTGCCCAGTTGCACGCATTCCTTCCTTCTCTTCCCATCTACTCAGCTGTTGCTCAAGAATGGACGCATATAACCGTGCCAATGTGTGCCCAATCATAATAGTGCGATAATTCCTAGGCTCCATGGGGTCTCCTGACTTGAAGATAGGTACGATCGTAGATAGGCTCCAAGTGTCCGGTAGGCCCTCACACATGGCACGGTTAAACATAACTGCTAGAAGCTCTGTTAGTAGATCTTTGGCATGCATGAAATGCTCAGCGACTAAACCATCATGATCATATGCTCTCCCAGTCCTCATCCTATCAATAGCTTTCTTCACCATCTCAGCGGTGAAAAAAGCACATGTGTGGGGGCATGGGTTGGGGGGGTTGGGGAGGGGCGGCTGTCCAGGTACTGTGTACAAAGATGATGCATACTGACCCCAGGTCTCTGTGGAGGAAATAGGGGGGGGGGGGGGGGGGGGGACGGCTCATGAAAGAGCCGCCGCGCCTCACGCGAGTCCTGACTCAAGAATAGCTCATATAGGTCCTGTTCGAGTTGAGCCAAAAAAGCCCTCTTCTTCCGCCGCACCACGCGTTGGAAGTCAATCTGTGACTGTTTGTGAGTGACGTCCCCCAAAAGCACCTTCCTCTGAAGTCTGGCTCTAGTCTGGCGGCACTCCTCATCGTACCAGCTGTTCTCAGGCATGCTCCCTGATCGGCGGCACTGCTCAGGCTGGGTGTGTGGGTATGCCTCTTCTGCTGCCTCTGTAATGTCTGTGTCAATATATTAGTTAGCTCCTCCAGAGGTCGCCCCGGGTCCTCAGTGCATAGGCGTCTGTAGATCCCGTCCATGTATACAGAATCCGTCTCCCGTGTGAATGTGTAGCGAGTAGGGGCTGCTACCCGTGGCCTATGTGCTACACTGAACTGGAAAGAGATGGTCATCGACACCAAAGCATGATCTACTGCTACCCCGACCGGTCAGGGCCCAACTGTGAGATCCTGGATACTAGAGATGAGGTTCGGTTGTGCCATGACATAGTCCACTGTGCTGGTTCCATGCTTGTGTGGGAAGCAGGTAAAACCTCCCGCAGCAAGAAATCTCTATAGGCCGTTCAGGATGGCCAATCCATGTGCAGTGCCCATGTCTATCAGGTGTCGCCCATACTCAATATATTCCACATCGTGTGATATTCTGGACAAGCCCGTCTCCACAGCATCTAGCTCGAGAGAGAGTGAAACCGGCCTGTTCAATCCAAAAAGGGCCGTAGACCTTAGACTTAAACCTTATTTGCTTTCACCCATTTAATTTGTCGCCCACTTTACCTGTACTTTCAAGACACAACAAAGGGGAAAGGGATACAGGCTGCTAGATTGCACCTGTATGAGAAGACCGACACCAGACTGGCCCCTAAATTAGGCACCCCTTTCGGTATTTCTTTAACAGAGGGAATAAAAGCTGTGGTTCCCTACAAGCTGCCCCGTACAATCTTGGCTGAATTTCAACTGTTCTGGCCTGATTTCGGCAACATAACTATACTAGGACCCTTCACAGTCAGTATTCCCACGCATTGGATGACTTTCCCGACGCATACGGACACTTTGCAAAACCTGGCGACAATCTGCAGCACGCTGAATTCTCTGTTTTTTGCCCCGAAAATGCGCCAGATCACCTGTACAGCGGTCCCCTTGCGTCCCCAAACCTCGTGGGGGTATTAGGGTCAGTTTAGGGCCAAAACCCTAAACCTGCAAACATACACAGCAGGCTGTAATTCACTGTTTCGGGCTCCGTTTTGCGTGCCGGTCGCATTCGTAGCAAGTCCTCGAACTCCCGCACCTGTAGGGTTACTTGCCCTTTGAATCGGACGAGATTTCGCACGTGAACCTCTCCGAATCACCTGTACCTGCAGGGGATTAGCCGCTAGCTAATCCAGTACCTGTGCAAGAGGCTCTTGCCTCGGCAATCGCACATGAACCCACACAACTGTACATTGATCAATTAAAAAGCCCACTAGAGGGGCATAACATACTGCCATAGGGGAGAGAGAGGGCAGTGCGTAGCGTGCAGGGCATCACTCCTAGCACCGCACTGTACATAAGAGGGAAAGGAAGCACTCCATAGCTCTCAACCCGTGACAAATTGCAAATGAAGGCCTCTCCCAGCTTAAAAATCAGCGCCCATTTTTCTGCATGAGGCAAGTTCATGAAAAATTGCCACTCGACACATTTACAAGCATTTTCCCGTTTCGGGTTCGCCGCTTAAAAATATCCTGACCGGTTGCCCAGTTGACTTCGCGGCAGAGTTGTAAAATGTTCCCCTAGTCATATCGGAGGTAATGACGCGAACACATTTCTCGGCCCAAAATAGCAGTTCCCTAAATTTTAGGAGATGCTGCCTTTGTATCTTTCTAGGTCATTTGACCCTCTTTGTACAATGCAGCCACACCAAGAACTGAAATGTAGCCTCTGTAGCAAAGGATTCCACTCTGGCTAGTCAATGACCCCACTTTGGCTAACCATAGTCCTTGTCCAACCTTAGTGCTCTCTTGCCCTCAAGCCTGGACTCCCTCTGAACAGTTCCACACTAGCTATGCAATGCAGGGCAGTTAGATTTCCCGAGGGGTGTTTCCAAAAAGTGAAAATAGATAAATAGAAATCAACAAAAAGGATAGATAGTAGTCACATGCTGGTGACATACCCCCCTCTTGAAATCTCAAACGTCCTCGTTTGCATCTATGTCGTACATGCTCACAGTCAACATTGGTGTATTCAATACCTGTCGACACATGTACGACACATATATGCTCATTGTCAACCCTGGTGTATTCAACACCTCGTCGACACATATATTGCCTGGGTGTGAACCCTGTCCCAATGACATAGTGGTAGCTTCGCACTCTGCCATTGCTTTGAGTCATTAACTTTCCAATGACAAAATGGTAGCTATGCATTTTTTCACTGTCTTTTAGTACACGTTGGATCCAGTAACACTTTCGAGCATACCCAAACCGATAGTTTAAGAATGCAGTTACACATGTACCTTTTAATAGAAGCAATTACTGTATCCTTGACAAACTGACAAGAAATACTCACTTCTATAGCACTAACCAAACTTTTGGACTTTCCATAAGAGCAATTGCCAATCTGACAATCTGTACAGCTCTAACATTGATGTAACATGTACTTGATTTGAGCTCACTTTAAATACCATGTACATCATTTCTTTCAGAAGCCATTGTCACACTGACAATCCATGTACCTTTGAAACTCAAGGGGTCAAGGTAGGTTACAAATCGAAGGCTTCAAGGTAAAGTGATAACACAGTTGGTGACTCTGAAATTTCACCTTCTTCCATCCATTTAGCATCCATTGGTGGATAGTTTCTGAACTTCACCAAGTAACGCCTAGCAACCTTGCCTTTCACTTTTCTTTCTTTATGTGCCAAAATCTGTTCCGGGACCAAGATCTCGTCAAGTTTCTCGACTTCTGGCTGATCTTCAGCTGGTATATCCTCTAGCACATCACCCACATAGAGTCTGAGAAGACTCACATGAAACACATTGTGAATCTTCCAACTCTCAAGCAATATCAGCCTATATGCAACATCACTAATTATGTCGCATACTTGAAAAGGCCCATAGTAACGCATACTGAGCTTTGGAAACAGTCTTTCCTTGCCCTTCATCTTCTTTAACCTTGCCTTTTCAAAGCGTAGAAGCACCCAATCACCAAGTGAAAATACCAGTTCACGACAGTGACGATCAGCTGCTTTCTTTTGCTTTGCCTGAGTCTTTTCTAAGGCCACTTTGACCTTCTTGTGCATTTCATCCATGTCTTGAACATACTTATCTGCTTCAAATATCTTATCCGTTGTATACAGTATGGAAGGAACTTTCTTGCCACCTTCAACTATCTCAAAAGGTGCCTTGTCAGTTGATGAATGCATTGTATTATTGTATGCATACTCCACCAATGGCAAATACTGCTCCCACTTTCTTTTATGCTCTGACACATAGCACTTCAGCAGATCTAGGACAATAGAATTTTCCTGTGGCATCCCAAATTGGCCCTGAGTGCTTTGAAACCCTGGTTGCATGCCCATGACACCATACATGGGGTTAGGCATCATCGTTGCTCCCCGAACACTGTTCCTGGTGTGTAAAACTGATTTCCAGGTGCATGACCAGCCATGCTCTGGAATACCGATGCACCTCCAAAATAGCCAAGGTGTACTGAAGGTGGTGGGAAGACTTATTGCATAGCCTGTAGGTTGCTTCCCTGCCCATTAGAAACAGCTATAGGCTGCTGAAAAGTGGTTGGCTGAACTGGTACAGCTTGAAAGACTGGCATTTCAGCCACCTGTTCTTGCACCTTAGGCACAGGTTGTGGAGACTGCATATTCTCCGTCAAGTGTACATGTGTTTCCATTGACTCTGCAGTATGAATCACCTGCACTTGAGCCTTAACAGGCTTTTGAATACGATCCAGTGACCCAACTTGCTGAGACAGAAGAGGAGGTTGCAGAAAGGCTAAAAACCTCGGGTTCTGCATTACTTGTGTGAACATAGCCACAGCAGTAGCCAACTGGGTCCTGAATATATCATCATCCGTCTGTGGTGGTCTTGAAGACTCACCCACTTCATGTGTTTGTTGACCCTGTGAAGAGGAAACCTCTTCAGTCACATCATCTGGTTTGTCAGCCATAATTGCAATTTCCTGTGTCTGGTCTATGATCCCCTGTGTCTTCAAGCCCAAACTGACCAAGGCTCACTTCTATGGGAAAAAGTGATTTAATCCCGGCGATGGAACCATGAAACCGGCCTGTTCAATCCAAAAAGGGCCGTAGACCTTAGACTTAAACCTTATTTGCTTTCACCCATTTAATTTGTCGCCCACTTTACCTGTACTTTCAAGACACAACAAAGGGGAAAGGGATACAGGCTGCTAGATTGCACCTGTATTAGAAGACCGACACCAGACTGGCCCCTAAATTAGGCGCCCCTTTCAGTATTTCTTTATTCTTTAACAGAGGGAATAAAAGTTGTGGTTCCCTACAAGCTGCCCCGTACAATCTTGGCTGAATTTCAACTGTTCTGGCTTGATTTCGACAACATAACTATACTAGGACCCTTCACAGTCAGTATTCCCACGCATTGGATGACTTTCCCGACGCATACGGACACTTTGCAAAACCTGGCGAGAATCTGCAGCACGCTGAATTCTCTGTTTTCTGCCCCGAAAATGCGCCAAATCACCTGTACAACGGTCCCCTTGCGTCCCCGAACCTCGTGGGGGTATTAGGGTCAGTTTAGGGCCAAAACCCTAAACCTGCAAAAATACACAGCAGGCTGTAATTCACTGTTTCGGGCTCCGTTTTGCGTGCCGATCGCATCCGTAGCAAGTCCTCGAGCTCCCGCACTTGTAGGGCTACTTGCCCTTTGAATTGGACGAGATTTCGCACGCGAAACCTCTCTGAATCACCTATACCTGCGGGGGATTAGCCGCTAGCTAATCCAGTACTTGTGCAAGAGGCTCTTGCCTCGGCAATCGCGCGTGAACCCACACAATTGTACATTGATCAATTGAAAAGCCCACTAGAGGGACATAACATACTGCCATAGGGGAGAGAAAGGGCAATGCGTAGCGTGCAGGGCATCACTCCTAGCACCCAACTGTACATAAGAGGGAAAGGAAGCACTCCATAGCTCTCAACCTGTGACAAATTGCAAATGAAGGCCTCTCCCAGCTTAAAAATCAGCGCCCATTTTTCTGCATGAGGCAGGTTCATGAAAAACTGCCACTTGGCGCATTTACTAGCATTTTCCCGTTTCGGGTTCGCCGCTTAGAAATATCCTGACCGGTTGCTCAGTTGACTTCATGGCAGAGTTGTAAAATGTTCCCCTAGTCATACCGAAGGTAATGACGCGAACACATTTCTTGGCCCAAAATAGCAGTTCCCTAAATTTTAGGAGATGCTGCCATTGTATCTTTCTAGGTCATCTGACCCTCTTTGTACACTGCAGCCACACCAAGAACTGAAATGTAGCCTCTGTAGCAAAGGATTCCACTCTGGCTAGTCAATGACCCCACTTTGGCTAACCATAGTCCTTGTCCAACCTTAGTGCTCTCTTGCCCTCAGGCCTGGACTCCCTCTGAACAGTTCCACACTAGCTATGCAATGCAGGGCAGTTAGATTTCCCGAGGGGTGTTTCCAAAAAGTGAAAATAAATAAATAATAAGAAAGAAATCAACAAAAAGGATAGATAGTAGTCACATGCTGGTGACACAGAGAGAGAGAGAGAGAGAGAGAGAGAGAGAGAGAGAGAGAGAGAGAGAGCTCGTACGATTTGGGGAAACCCACACGTGGTGTTTGTGGCCTTCCCACTTTTATTATACATACCAAATAGAGTAGGAGAGAGCGGGCAACCCTGCTTCACCCCAATAGTGCAATGAACTAATGTAGATAGCCCCTCTAGAGTGCGTACATGCCCCACTATTGACCTGTATAATGCGATGATCCCCCAAATCAGCTATGTGGGTACTCCCATCTCCTCTAGTCTGCGCATTAACGTAGCTCTGGCCACTGTGTCAAATGCTTTGCGAAAAGTCCACAAAGCTACAATAGATCCCTCTCCCATGTGATCTTCCCTCCTCAATAATGGCTCTAAGTGTCAAAATGTGGTCAAGGGTAGAAAGACCTCTCCTCAACCCTCCTGCCTACCATGATGTACGTATACCCTCCCTCTCTTCCCATCTACTCGCATGTTGCTCAAGAATGGATGTGTACAACCATGCCAATGTGTGTCCAATCATGATAGTGTGATAATTCCCAAGCTCCATAGGGTCTCCTGACTTGAAGATAGGTAAATAGTAGATAAACTCCAAGTACCAGGCAGGCCCTCACACATAGTACGGTTGAACATCAATGCTAGGAGTTTTGCGAGCAGATCCCTGGCATGTATAAAATGCTCATCCACTAAGCCATCATGATCATATGCTCTCGGACTCTCCCAATCCTCATCCTATCAATGGCCTTCTTCACCATCTCAACGGTGAAAAAAGCACTTGTGTGTGGGCCAGGTTCGGGTGGGTCGGGAAGAGGCGGCTGTCCAGGAATTGTGAACAAAGATGATGTGTACTGGCCCAGCCCTCTGTAGAAGTAATGGCAGGAGAAGGGAATGCTCATGAAAGAGTCGCCATGCCTCACCTGAGTCATGACTCAAGAATAGCTCAGATAGATCCTGCACCCTCTTCTTCCGCCGTACTAGGCGTCGAAAGGAAATCCGTGATTTGATGTGAGTGATGTCTCCCAAAAGCACCTCCCTCTGATGTCTGGCTCTCGTCTCGCGGCACTCCTCATCATAAAAATTGTTCTAGGGCATGCTCCTAGAACGTCGTCTCTGCTACGAATGGGTGTGTAGGTATGTCTCTACTGTTGCATCATGCAATGTCTATGTCAATATAGTAGTAAGCTCCTCCAGAGGTCTCCCTCGCTCCTCAGTGCATAGACGTTTGTAGATCCCATCTATGTAGACAAAGTCTGTCCCCCGTGTGAAGGTGTAGCGAGTAGTGACTGCTATTCGTGGCCTCTGTGCTACACTAAACTCGAAAGAGATGGTCATCGACACAAGGGCATGATCTACTGCCACACAACAGGTCTAGGTCCAACTGTGAGGTCCTGGATACTAGAGATAAGCTCCGATGTGCCATGACGTAATCCATTGTGCTCGCTCCATGTCTCTGTGGAAAGCAAGTAAAACCATAGTAACAGGGAATGACCGTTTTCAAGTTCCCGTTCCCTGTTCCCATTCCAAGTTCCCGTTCCGAATCCCCGTTCCGTGTTTCAAACGCGAGTACCCGTAACAGGGAATGGCATTTTGTTCCGCGTTCCCGTTCCGGTTTCCCGTTCTTGGTAACTATGAGTAAAACCTCACATAGCGGGAAATTCTGTTCGCCATTCAAAATGGCCAATCCATGTGCAATCCCCATGTCTATCAAGTGTCGTCCATACTCAGTATGGGAGCATACGGTGATAATCTAGATAGGCCCATCTCTGCAACATCCAACTCGCTTATCATCTCCTATGAAGTATCATAAAATATTGTCTGGTGATGGGCAATCCTAGCATTGAAGTCCCCTAGGATGATAATGTCACCATCCCTAGAGAACTCCCATATGTCATCATCCAAAGCAGAAAGGGGGATTGTCCTCCAGGTAGTGCATTTACAGACGTACACGAAGGAAAGTAGCAAATAACAATGTAGAGATATCTGCCTGTCTCTGCCCTCAATCTCACCCACATGTACCTAGCTTGCTCATTCCTGTGGGATATATCTATCAATGGCTGCAACTCCTCCCTGAATAAAGCTGACACTCTCCCTAAGCCCCGTCCTCTGTGCTCCAATTGAGTCTCGTCTGCAAGCTGTCTCCCATCTGTATCCATTGACATGTGGCATAGACTGCCCAGGAGCCTGATGTGTCTCAGAGTAGAAAATGATGTCCCTCCCAATAAAACTATCCTCAAAATCACCCACCTCAAGGCACCCCCAATTGGCCCTAGTTGCTCTGAAAACCTTGCTGCATCCCGATGCTACCATACATGGGGTTTGGCATCATGCCTTGCATACCCCCAAACACTGTTCCTGGCATGTACGGCTAACTTCCAGGCGCATAACCAACCATACTCTGGAACACAGATCCACCCCCAAAATACCCAGGATGTACCGTGGGTGGTGGAAAAACTGGATGCATTGCCTGGTAACCAGTTCCCTGTCCATTCAAGACAGGATGCGGGCTCTGAAAGGTGGCGGGCTGAATTGGCATAGCTTGTGAAATAGGCGTTCTAGCCACCTGTTCAAGGACGGGAGGAACCTGTTTTGGAGCCCTTGACTCCGCAACATGCGAGTGTTCCCTATCCTGCTGAGTTGCATGAAGAACTCGGCTTGAGCCTCAACAAGCTTTGTTCGCGGTGTAGGTTGCCTATTTTGATGTTGCACTAGTGGCGCTTGCAAGAACTCCATAAACCTTGGGTTCTGCACAGGTTGCAAAAACACATTCACCACGGCAACTAACTAAGTCCCGAACGCATCATCCTCAAGTTGCCCAGTCATAAAGCCCTGTACTGGAGGGACATTCCTATTGAATGTCAACAGGAGGTATAGACTGACGTGGCCGTGAGCTCTCGTCAATCTCGAACACCATAGGAATTTCTTGTCTGTCCTTCGAAGAGGAGCCCTCTTCCATAATGTCGTTCCCTTTGTCGGCCATAGTGTAATCCCGCGTTCTGTACTCTGTCTTTACCCAAAAGAACCGAGGCTCACTCTTTGAGGAAAAAGTGATTGATGTCCCGGCAACGGAACCTTGAAACCGGCCCGTGGGGCGGTAGGCTTTGGCTTTAACCCAAAATTCTTTACTTTAGACCCACACACAAAGCACTTTAGAAAGGTATCCTGCGACGGGAATTAACACTCATACACACACACGGCTCAGAAGCTAGAATGCTCCGAGCAGACACCGACAACCTGTAGGCCCTTGCACCCCTTTCGGTATTTCTTTATACTTCAAGAGGGTAGATTACAAAGAAAAGTCTCAGGAATTCTTTACATGTATCCAGCTAGATACCACCTGTTTTGGCAAAATTTCGGCAACATAACAACCCCAAAACTTGCCCAAAACCAATTCCCTTGCTAGAACTCACATCCACTGGCATAAACCCTCTGACTTCTGCCCAAAAACAGTACATTCAGCTCGCTGTATTTTCTGATTTTTGCCCTGTTTTCAGCCCAAAATAGTCCCCGAACTGCCCGCTAGCAATGGGGCACTATTCCCAAGGGTTCTGGCGTCCGTATGGCTGAAAAACAGTCAAAATACAGCGCATAACCAGCGCTAAAATGGCACCTCTACGGTGAGGTTATCACCCTCACAAGTGCCTGCTTTTGGAGCAGCACTTAGCTACTCTTGTTCTTGCTCATAGAGGCTCTTGCCTCAGCAAAAACGTACGTAACCACACAGCTGTACATGAGTCAAATGAAGAGCCCTCTTGTGGGGCATCACATTACTGCACGTAGGGGAGAGAGAGAGAGAGCAGTGTAGAGTGTGCAAGACATCACTTCTTGCACTACATTGTACATGAGAGGGAAAGTTTGCACACAATAGCTCTTAACATGTGGCAGTTTGCAAAATGAGGCCTCTCCACTACAAAAATCAGCGCCACTTCTTCTTGCATGAGGAAAGTCCACCATTTTGTGCCACTTGGCGCATTTACAAGCAATTATCCGTTTCGGGGTTGCCCCTTAAAAATCTCCCGATTGGTTGTCCAATTGACTTTGCGACAGAGTTGTAAAATGTTCCCCTTGTCATTCCAGAGATAATGACGCGAACAGATTTCATGGCCCAAAATAGCAGTTCCCTATTTTTTAGGAGATGCTTCGTTGGGCTCCCACTGATCTTCTGACCATCTATCTCTATTGGGACCGCATCCAAAAATGCAATGTGGCCCAATTGTCGAGTACTTTCTTTTGGTGACCCCACCTTGACTTTGTGCCTTTATTGAGTTCACTTCCTAGTATCCACCAACTTGCTAAGTGCGACGGGGGAACCTACATGATCTTGAGCTGAGCCTAGACATCCTCTTACTATACAAATTCCAGTGCCGACCAACTTCCCGTCTGTGGGTGAAACTAGTAACTACAATTCACATTGGCCATACAATGTCCGACCATTTGCAACTTCGAAAAGAGGGTCTTAACAATAAAACAAAAATCATTGAAAAGAAACCAACAACTAAGGTTAGCAGTTGCCACATCCTCGTGACATAGTTAACAGTTGCCACGTCCTCGTGACCGCGAGAGAGAGAGAGAGAGAGAGAGAGAGAGAGCACTGGCTAATACTGTGTACAAGTGATGTACAAGAGGGGGGGACGGGGTTCCTATATAGGGACTCCCCCCATATGCCACATCACCTCAATAAATAGGCACCTAGCATAACTATGCCACATGGCACAGTCAAGCCATCACAACTAGGTGTCCTAAAGGTGATCAAATTGTAGTATTCAGAGATTTTGACCCGAGAAACCTAGGAACATGGGTCTTGTCTCATGCCAACCTACCGGGTGGACACATACATGGCTCCTACCATCAAAAAAGATACGTCTACATCAAATACGATTGGACACCACCACAAAACAGCCCTCGCTCCCTAATCTACTTTTCAGAGATACTGGAGCCACCACCGAACAGAAATGAAACTCTTAACACTCCCTCTCAGCTCATGGACGTGGAACTAATCCAAGCCTATTGTGAAAATTTGGTGAAAATATCAGCAAGATTATCCGACATACAACACTCAAGACGTATAGTACCATCCACGGTGTCATGTGACACATCCAACCCTATGTGTCCATGGACAAGCTACGGCATGACCAGGGTTCAGTTCAGTCAAGTCAGTCTATAATAGGAAGTGTTCTGGCACTTTTGTGAGTCTGTTCGCAGACCGTGCATGCCCAGGCACTTAGAGTAGATGCATATCCTCTGGTTGCACACAGCATGATTATCAGCATTACCATCAGAATCCATCAGGAGCATTTTCCAGTGCATCAAACCTATTTTCCCTATTTTTGACATTTTTCACTTATTATTTTAAGTGACTTTTGTTGGGAACTCGGTAGGGCAATTTTGCTAAAGTAATATATGAGCAAACCTAGGGCTAGGCTAATCAAGCAAAAGTGGAGAAGGTGCAACAGGCAATCAACTTGCAACAGGCTACCCCCTCTCTCTCTCAGCAAGACAACCTCCTCTTCAGCCTAGCGTTTTCAGCCTTGGCGATTTTCAGCAGCGTTTTTCATCAACGACTCAGCCCTGCACTTGGCGCTTCCACCAGCAGAGTTCTGCTACAGCGTTTTTCTGCATTTCTGCCAGCGTTTTACAGCAGCCATTCCAACGTTTTCAGCAGGGAATTTCAGCCAGCAAAGGGACAGCAAAGCAGCGTTTTTGCAGCAATTAAAAGGACCGCACTCAGCGTTTTCCAAACAACAGCAAGACAGCGTTTTTGGACAGCCAATCGGCGACAGAGAAGGCAAGCAGCCAGCGTTTTTCAGTCTAGGGTTTGACTCTCATTCATTGTAGCATGTCCACATGGCACATTAAGCCCACGTGCATGCAAGTTGGGATGATACGAAGCCGTGAATGTGCGTGTACAAACCTAGAAATTTGTTGTCATTTTCCCAATTGCGACTCATACAACGATTTGTGCTCAGAGGGTTATGCAAGGCTTCGTACTGTCCCAACTTGCATGCACATGGACTCAATGTGCCATGTGGACATGCAAATCCTGCGAACAAGCACACGAGGGTATTGATACTATGCGAACAAGCACACAAGGGTATTGATACTATGCGAACAAGCACACGAGAGTATTGATACTAGTTTCCCTGGGGTTTTCTAGTCTAGGATTTGGCTCTGAGTCATCGTAGCATGTCCACATGGCACATTGAGCCCATGCGCACGCAAGTTGGGACGGTACGAAGCCGTGAATGTGCATGTACAAGCCTAGAAATTCATTGTCAGTTTCTCAACTGCGACTCATACAATGATTTGTGCTCATAGGGTTATGCACGGGTTCTAACTAATCTAATGGAATATTCCGAACATGCAAGTCCTGAGAACAGGCACATAAGAATATTGATACTACTTTCCCTAGGGTATTCTAGTCTAGGGTTTGGGTCTTAGTCGTCATAGCATGTCCACGCAGCACATTAAGCCCGTGTGCACGTGACAAAGCAGTAGCTGGTAAGGAAAGAGTCACATCTAGCCGCCAATCCTCCACGGTCTCCAAATTGTTAAAGTCTCCCCCAACAATCCAAGAGTCCACAATAGGCAATACATCCACAATCTACTGCCAAACCCAAGCTCTAGCACGAGCTATGGTATGAGTATGCGCGTATAAAATGCCCACCAAAGTGTCCTCAATCTCTAATGAAACCCACCAAAGTGCCATGATCTCGTCGACACTCTCTCTCTCTCTCTCTCTCTCTCTCTCTCTCTCTCTCTCTCGTATTCATATTAGCAACTATGCACAGAGGCCCGCCTCTTCTTCTTCTTCCTCTCTCTCTCTCACATGTATACCAAAATCAATACACAGTAGCGCAAACCCATCTGCGTGCATTACCTGGAGGGTTGACGAGACCCGAATCGGGCGAGAACGAGGATAGGTAGCTTGCAACTGAAAAGGTGTACTCGTAGAGCCCTTGTGAAAGAAAGAGCGGCTGTGGAGGGTACTCTTGAAAAGGATCGGCGAGATGTGGTGACGCCCCGCAGAGACGCCCAGCTGCTGAGCTTGCATCCTTTCACTCCATGTATCATTTCACACGTGCCTTCACTTCATCATCTAACGTCTTGAATTACTTTTGGTTCGAATCAAATGGGATCACATTTCGCCACTTTGCCTGATTGAACTAGACTAAAGGGCTTTCCTATCACATTACTTTCTAGGTTACCTACTACTGGCTCTTCTCTAGGTTTATTCATTTGTTCCAAGATTCCACGGATCCCAACCTTTGGAAGTCATTCCTCTCGACAGAGGATCACCCTCTAGAATGGAAGAGAAGATTCGAACGCACGCGACTTGGAGAACAACCCTTTGCAAACTGTCGTAACCACAAGCACAGGTGCTGACGTGATGGGTGGTTTGCATATTACATTTAAAACCACTCCCCCCCCCGCCCCCCCGGCCGAGATTTTTGTGCATGCACTAATGGCAGCAGACTGAAGTGCCAACGACAGTTTTCAACAGTTTGAGAGCTGAGAGTCTTTTTTAACGTAGACTGCATGAGGAGAATCAGTGATCATTCTCCTTTTCTTTTTATTTCAAAGATCGTGGCTACTGGCTCAAATGGAAGGCCCTCATGCAGAAAAGCTCCAACACCAACCCTCCATGTTGTTGGCAAGCCCTCCAATCACGAGGGGTAATGGGGGTAGCCTACTATGCAAAATGTATGGCACTTGATTGAACAAGGTGAGGACACACTTAGGCACTTTGAGATAAGAGAAAGTGGGCACATGAACTTTGAAAACAATGGCATTGATTTTTTTGCAACCTCACATGCTACCAAATTGATGCATATCGCTATTAAGAACATCTTTTGTTGCTTGTTTGGCACTATACAACTTGGGTAGTTTTATCCTAAGGGCAAATCATCATCACCAGATTTGCATGCTTTGAGGACTCATATTGGCCTGGTTGTTGTGATACTCGTGTGTCCATGAGTGGCTTTTAGGAAATAATCATCAAATTCCTGATTGATGAAAGCATCCCACTATAGAATGGCACCCTCAAACATGGTGAAGGCTCTACCCTCTTCAAGTTTATCCAAGGGCGAGCTTGAGGATCTAGAATAGGTTGTCCCTAGAGGTTAAGCAAACCAACAAAAATAAGAGGACAAAGAGGACTCAAAGAAGAGTTACAAGGTCTTAAAAGATCTTATTGAGCAGGACAACAAAGGCAGGTACGAGAAAAAACAAAAACTTTTAATAGAAGCTTAAAGGGCAAAGCTAAAAGACCAAACTAAACTTGAACCTCCCCCACAACTACGTTCCTCACAATAGATAAAGTATCCTAATTTTCATAGTGAAGATAGTGGTGGTAGACTATGGAACAGCACCAAAAAGGCATCTAAACCACACACACTCAATTGCATTTGAGAAAATTGCCCCATACTTAACTTCACGAATACTTTTTATGTTTTTTGCACCAGTTACACATTTTGCCCTACCTCAACCTAAGATTCTATAAATAGAATGCTTAGCATCTTGTAGTCATCCAGATTGTGTATTGAGAGCATCATTTGTAGGGCACTTGTGTTCTCTCTCTCTCTCTCTCTCTCTCTCTCTCTCTCTCTCTCTCTCTCTCTCTCTCTCTCTCTCTCTCTCTCTCTCTCTCTCTCTCTCTCTCTCTCTCTCTCTCTCTCTCTCTCTCTCTCTCTCTCTCTCTCCAGTGTTTTAAGCGCGCGTGGCTCACACTCTTTCCGTTGCTCACTCTCACATGGCATTAGTCGCCAAGATGCCGAGAATTTGCATCGATCCCTCCTCCACAGGCTAGCGCTAGCAGTTCTTCTGGTTTCCATCGTAGGGCAAAACTCAAAAATGGTGATCAATGTTTTGCAGCCCTAGTGTTTTTTTTACAAGAACGCCTAGCGTTTTTGCATCCTCAACCTAATATGCAACCTCCCTCTCTAGCTCTCCCCTTCAGCAACAAAAACGCACTCAAATCGGCATCAAACCAGGTTACGTTTTCTGGATAGATCTGCGTTTTCAGATCTTGCTGCGTTTTTTTTTTTCACTTGCTACGCTTTCTGAGGTTGCTGCGTTTTCTGCAAACACTAAGCGTCTTGCACGATCGGGAGCGGCCAAGACTTGCACGGGAGACCCTTCTACTGAGAAGTACTTGCAGATCTACACCTTGGACATGTATCTACACCCAATCTGTTACCATATACATGTGGTAGTGATGTGTGTGAACACACTTAGGACCGCCGGGGAATTTTTTCCCTCATGCATTGTATATGTGCCCATCACTGTAGGGCTATCTATCTTTCCATTGCACACTAAGTAATACACTCTTTGTTGTGTGCCTTGAGCTTCCTTCGTCTTCTCCAAGATGTGTGTGTTTTCTTGCAACCCTAATTCCAACAGTTGGTATCAGAGCAGGTTGCATCCTCCCGAGCTTAGTCGCCCAGCAGCTCCAGCACACGCCTGCTCACTTTCTCCAATTTCTGTGGGTTTTGGTGAGCGTCGCAGGTTGAAAAAAATTTCAGGAGAATTCCTAGAGCTCAATCTGCTCAGATTTGTGATTTGGGCTCATTTTGACTCCGTTTCCACTATAGGCAGTATTGCACAGGCTATTTCGTCATTTTGTGCAAAATTTATGTCAATGATGTTTTTTGCATAACATGTCCCTTACAGTCTTCTACGGTTTGTGCTATATAGCACGTGTTGTTCCCGCTTTGTTTCTCCTCTTTTCGGGCAGTTCTCACATCAGGTGCATCGTTTACCATGGCTGACAACAATACAGTGTGTTCAAGATGTTTGCTACTGAGGAAAAATTGGATGGGGACAATTACCCTATGTGGGCTTACATGATGCAACATGTTCTTGTGTCAAAGGGCGTTTGGAATATTGTGCAGGGCATTAATGTACGTCCTGGTTCTGAGGATGTAGGCATTGTTGAGGATGTTGCAGGTCTTGCTGCTGTTAGAGTTGTTTTGCCTATGATAGAACAAGCTCGTTGGGATGTAAAGGATGCACAGGCTCATGCATTGATTGCATTGTCTATGAAGTGCACCATTACTCCTCACATTTGTTCAACGAAATCTGCAAAATAGGCTTAGGATATTCTAGCTGGTCTTTATGCAAGCCGCAATGAGGCAAAAGTTGCATTGTTGCATAAAGAGTTGGAGTCAAAGATTATGAATGAGGAAGATGATATGGAGACTTTCCTTGCTGGTGTCAAGGATATTAATGAGCAACTTATTTCTGCAGGTGAAGTCATTTCAGACAGTTCCCTAGTGCAGATTGTTCTTGATGCCTTGCCAGACTCTTACCAGACTTTTGCTAGTACTTGGAGACTTATGACCCAAGGAAATCCTAAAGTTTTCAAGTTCGATGCATTATGCACATTGATGTTGCAAGAGTCACTTTCCAAAAAAACAGGACTAGACAGCGTGCAGTTGAATAGGCTTTTATCACAGCTCAAAGAAAAGGTGGGAACAACAATGTAACCACTTCTTATGGTTCTGCTGCGAGTGAAAAAGCTTTTGTTCCTAATGCTTATGTTGGCAACACTTCGTCTAGCAATTCTTGTGATAAGGGAAAAAAGAAGATGTGTTTCCATTATTGTAAAGCTAATGATCACTTGATCAAGCAGTGTCCTAAATTGAAGGCAAAAGAGGCTAAGAAGAAAGCGGTTGGATCCACTACAAGTCCAATACAAGTGCAACAATTGTATAGTCTTCTGTCAAAGGAGATTGTGATGTTGATGTTGATGTTGATGCAATTTAGTGTAGAGTGCACTTATGATCTTATTGTCCATGATGCATGAATGTCAGTTGCTGCAGATTCACATGTGTGGTATTTTTAGGGTGGTGCTACAAAGCACATTACCTCACATTGTGATTTGTTTACCTCTATTGAGTATGTCCCTCATGGGAATCCGGTGACTTGTCCCAAAAATGCCTCTTATCTTGTTCAAGGAGTTGGAAAGATTGTGCTTATTGCTACAAATGGTAGTTGTTTCAAACTTGTTGATGCACTTTATGTACCTGGGATCAAGAAGAATCTTGTATGTATTTGCACTTGCTAGACTTGGACTTGTAGTCATGTTTGTGGATGTCAGATGTACAGTTCATGATCTCAGTTTTGGTGATGAAATTGTTGCATCTAAACTTTTGTGTTGTCGACTGTATAAGCTCACTTTGTATGACAAGTGTGGAATTTTTTTTGCAAATGCAGTTGCAAATTCAAGGGCTGTTTCAGATGCAAAACTGTGGCATGCACGTTTTGGGCATCTGAATTTTGCCAATTTATTACGTTTGCAGAAATCTGATATGGTTGCTTCTTTGCCGCCTCTTGAAGCACCTATCAAACATGTTTGTGAAGGTGCAACGTGCTAAGTTTCCAAAGGATGGGTCAGTTCGTGCTACATGCAGATTGCAACTTGTGCATATGATGTTTGTGGGCCTTTGCAAACTCCATCCTTGGGAAATTACTTGTACTTCGTGACTTTCATTGATGACTACTTAAGGCATGCATGGGTATATCCGTTGAAAGCAAAGTCCGAAGTTTTTATGTGCTTCAAACAATTTCTGCCTATGGCTGAAAATGTCTCAAAATGTACTATGGACATCCTCTGTTTCGATCGAGGGGAGGAGTATACGTCTCATGAATCAAATGCATTTTTGGCTAGTCGTGAGATAAAACACCGATGTACAGTGATGTATACGCCTTGCAAAATGGTGTTGCTGAGAGGAAAAACAGGTCTCTTACAAAAATGGCAAGATGTATGGTCAAGAGTCAAGCTTTACCACATTCGTTTTGGCTCGAGGCTTTCATGTGTACCACTTATGTACTCAACAGGTGTCCTACAAGAGGGTTGCAGTCTATGACTCCATATGAAGCAAAGCCATCTATTGAGCACGTGTGTGTTTTTGGTTGTTTGGCTTATGGTTTATGCCACAAGCGCAGCGCAGAAAAATGGATGATAAGGCTGTCAAATGTATTTTTGTTGGCTCTAGTGCTGAAACCAAAGGTTACAGGTTGTACCATCCGTAAACAAAGTGTATTTTGGTCTCATTTGATGTTGTGTTTGTAGAAGATTCTATTCAGCCTTTGCTGTCATGTACTAGAGACAGTAATGTAAGCTCACAGGACATTTATGACACTTTGTTGCCTCTTTTTAGTGGTGGAAGTACGAATGTAAATTCCAATGAGGCAAATGTACAGCCTATGGGGGTTTCTGAAATACAGATCAGCCTATTACTGATGCACATATACATGATGTACTTGATGAGGAAAGGGCTGAAAATGAGCAAGCTAGAGTATGCCGAAATGGCTGGTGCACACTTTGCGTGATAGTAAATTGGATGCACCTTTGTCTAGTCGTACTCGTTCAGATTCTCATCATGCCTCTTATGCATCAGATTGTTATGCTTTGGCTGTGTCTAGCTTACATGATGTTGAGGAACCTCTATCTTTTGACGAAGCACAGAACTCAAAAAATTGGATGGTTGCCATGCAATCAGAATATGATGCACTTATAGAAAATGACACTTGGACTTTATGTGATTTGCCTCCTGGAAAAAAGGCCATTGGTACGAAGTGGGTTTACAAATTGAAATGCAAGCCAGATGCTGAGATTGATCGCTATAAGGCTCGACTTGTTGCAAAGGGTTATGCACAACAAAAAGGCATAGATTATGAAGAGACTTTTGTTCCCACTTGTTGTATGACTACTGTTCATTTTCTATGTGCATTGGCAGCTCATTTTGGTTGGGATGTACATCGATCAGACATTGTTACCACTTTCTTGAATGGTGACATTTTTGAGGAAGTCTATGTAACGCAGCCTTGCGGTTTTGTCAAGAAAGGACAAGAGGACAAAGTGTGCAGATGTAAGAAGGCTTTGTATGGGTTGAAGCAATCTCCTCGTGCTTGGTATGAGAAAGCTCACACTCATTTGGTCAATCGAGGCTTTTGTAACAATCCAACAGAAAGCACATTGTATGTAAAGCGTGAGGGTGGTGTACTTCTCATTGTGGTTCTTTATGTAGATGATTTGCTTATCACTGGACCAAATGAGAGACATATTGTTGAATTTAAGACTGATTTGAATGCTACTTTCAAGATGAAAGATTTGGGGTTGTTGCATCATTACTTGGGTATACAATTTAAGTAGTGTGATGGTGGTATTGCCTTGTGTCACAAAAGTTACATATAAACATTACTATGTAAATTTGGACTTGAGGATTGCAAACATATTGCCACCCCCATGGAAACAGGTTTGAAATTGAGTCTTTATGATGCTGGTGATCCTGCAGATGTCACTCTTTACCAAATCACTATTGGATGCCTCATTTATGTATGCAACACGAGGCCAGATATTTAGTTTGCAGTCTCACAGGTCAATAGATTTATGCATAGCCCAGGGTCTAAGCATTGGCACGTTGTCAAGAGGATTTTTCGCGTGGCACTTTACATCTTGGCTTGTTTTATCCCAAGGGGGGATCATTGCCGCCAGACTTACATGCTTTTTCAGACTTAGATTGGGCTGGTTGTTTTGACACGCAAGTGTCCACATGTGGTTTTGGTTTCATGCTTGGCAGCATGTATATCATGGTTGAGCAAGAAGCAACCTATTGTGACCACTTTGAGTTGTGAGACTGAGTATAGGGCAATCTTCACAGCTACGGTTGAGTGTGTATGGCTCAGACGCCTTATGGCTGATTTGGGTGTTGGACAAGACACTGCTAATTGGAGCAACCTGGTTATCTCGTCTAGTGGGAGATGTTGGTATACACCAGGCTCCAGTGCTACATTGCGACAATCAGAGTGCAATTGCGTTAGCAAATAACCCCGTGTTTCACTCCAAGAAGTTGGAACACATAGACGTCAGATATCATGTGGTACGGGATATTTTTCCTAGCAAACGCATTGAGTTAGTCAAAGGATGCTCTAACAAAGAGCCTAGCCTCAGAGTGATTTCCACATTGCATAGGGATGATGGGCATAGGGTGAAGCTATAGTCATGCTTCACGGTTTTATACATTTGTACATAGTAGCCACTACATTCTTTAGCCACTTGGGCCACGTTGGCCTTCAAGTGGGAGATTGTTGGGTTTCAGGCCCTTGGCCCATTATGGTCGGGCAGGCGACCACCCACTTATTGTCTTGTGTATAATGAACAATAAGGAGGTGAGAGGATTACTCTCACAAGCTCCACCAAATAACTCTGCATATTGTTTTTCCCTTCCCCCATTCTCATTCCATCCCTTGCCCTCACCACCTCCGCTCCATCAACGATAGTGATTGTCTATGTGGACGATCTCATTTTCATAGGCGCATGGACCAGCAGGATCAAGTCGATCATGAAAGCTGTGGAGACACGTTTTGAGATGACTGATCTTGGGCTTCTTCACTATTTTCTTGGATCCGAGATTTTTCAGACATTAGACGGCATCTTCTTTTCTCAGCGAAAGTATGCGAAGGCTATCTTGGAGAGATTCCAAATGACAGGCTGCAGACCGATCGGCACTCCTCTGTAGCCCAGAGAGAACATATCGCTTTATGATCCTTCCCCACGGATTGACTTGGAGTAGTACATGAATGTTGTTGGCTGCCTTGTGTATTGGTGGTGCCTGTGCTTTCACGCGACTGCGTGTGCTAATGGTGGCCAAGAACAACAATTTTTCCACCCTCTTATTCAACTTCATCCGGCCTACAAATGCTTACCACATAATTAAAGGATAGTTTTATAAAATAAAATCAAACCCTACCTTTGGAGTTGCTTCCCTTTGAGGAGTCTTGTAGCCATGTCAAAGACTTGTCAAAGAGATCTTTTGGGATCATTCTGACGATAGGAAAACTGCTAGAATGCTTCTTCTTCTTGATGTTTTCTTCCCCTTTCTACTGGAGATAGAGGTTGTCGAGGTTTACTTAAAAACTTTTTGAACCTCATCCAACCATCCTATTACTTCTCATGCTATGCACTTGTATTATATGAGATTAAAGATTTTAAAAAAAAATCATCCATCCAAGCTAGCTCACAAAAAATCAGTCTATAAGCGGCCATTCGACTTGTAATTCAAGATTCGCATTCCAAGAATCTTTTCCCACAAAATATACACATACATCCATATATATATTGAAAGAAAGGGTTCAAATAACTTAGATGTATTCATCATAGCTCTTGTTCTATCGGTATCTATGCTTCCTTAGCAGTAATTGCAATCCCAAGATATTTTCCAGAGCTCTGATACCACTGCTACAAACGAAGGTGTGGCATCCCTGAAAAATACATAAAATAGCATGTTACAGACAATAAATCAATACATCTCCATACCTGCACAATCATGTACGTGTAAACACGTTAGTAAATCTGACATGAGAGAGGCAAAGAGGGAGACAGAGTAAGCGAGAACGTGCAAGCACACCTCCTAGAGCGGAGTGCTACGTCAACATGATGAGAGAGAAGAGAGAAGAGGAGAGGAAAATAACAAAGGCACTGGGTGCAATCTCCCCCCGTGCAAGAGTGAGCATTTTCCTCTTGCACGTATTCATTTATAGATTAGTGAATGCTCAAATGAATACACATTGACCAGCCGGGAAATAATTGGCCATGGCTCATAAAGAGCACTTAAGTGATAAAATATATTATCCTTTCGCATAACCCTTGGCCTTTTCCCCTTGTCAGTTGCATAAAATATCAAAATATCAATTCCATTACAGGATATCTTCTTGGACAGGTTCATTGCTTGGATCTACAGATTGGAGTGGGACTTCAATGTGGGAGATCTGGCATTCCGTGATTACATTCGGAGTCACCTAGAGCTTGGCTTGGATGGTAGTGCAGTTGTTGTACAATCTCTACCGGAAACCATGCCAAACTGGCAACAAAGTGGGAGACAACTTGATCACTACACAATCATGAAACAAGTTTGGGTCCGACCACCCACCTTGTCCGGGTGCCCACATGTATATTTCCATATATCATTTATGTTGGGTCGTGGGGAATTTTTCCAGGCTTTGCCCTACCTCCCCTTGGGCACCTATTTATGGGGCCAAGGGGGTACCCACTTCCACACTATCTAGTTGTTGTATTGGGTCTTCTGCTCATGGTAGTCATGGGGAGCCGATCACCCCCTCTTCACCATATCTTGCATTTGTGGTCTACTCTCTCTCTCTCTCTCTCTCTCTCTCTCTCTCTCTCTCTCTCTCTCGCTTTTGCAACGTGCACTCTCACAAAAACTTTGCTACAATTGCCTCTCTAGAGGGGGCTAAACGCCAATTTTTGCACGTCTTTGGTTGTGAGTTTGTTGAGATGAAGAAACAATGTACTTTGTTGTGTGCTCCACCATGCTTTGCTTTCAATGAAAAATGCAAGATCGCTCTCAATGTTGTAGAACATTGTCTTTCCCACCATTGAACATGGTGTGAGCTGCATTCCAATTGGCTTGAGCTTCAATGGCCATGAATCCATGGAAATCTACTCTCTCACGTCCATGCCCCTCCATAACTTCATTTATGCACTGCCACAAAAGAATTTGTGCTTCCATGTCTTCCTCTTGCATCTCACAAGTTGCAATAGGGAGGAGATCTTGCATGCAATAATGTAAAACATTCATATTAGTATACATATTGTTAGTCATTTCTTAAGATGTGTCAAGCTTGAGGAATATGTTTCTACAATATCAAACCTTGGATCGTAAACATGGCATGCCATGGTCACCCAATCAGCCACTTGATGAGTATGATCATTTCACCCAAGTGTATCAAAGATCTCCACTTCCACTTTGTCGCATTTTGATTAACCAAATCCAATTTAGATGCATGGCCAATCATAGAAATCTTGAACACAAAGCACCGCTCCCCTTCTGCTCCTTGCTTGAGAAACCCGTTTCTATGAAAAAAATTGTATGTGCAATCCCTTTTTAGCCGTAGCAAAGAGTCCACACCAAAGCTCTCCTTTCTTGGCCCATTTCTTGTTGTTGCTACCACGGACGTATGATACCTGTATTACAGAATTTAGTTACTTTGTAATAATATGCACAAATAAGAGAAACAAGCAATCATCCTCACCAATTGTCCTCCACTAAAGGGCCCATTGCTTCAGCAGCATTTATAAATTCTTGCTCACCAAGTACATGCCTCCCCTCTTGTATCAAAGTTGTTGTCACAATTTCCTTTGCCACACAAATTTGTACCTTTCTGCACCAACATGTCTACCTACATTGAGGACTTGTGCAACCATTTATTTGGTTTTATCAGTGAGTCCTTTGGATGTACCATCCCTCATGTCATGCTGGTGAGTTCCTTGATGTACCATCAATCTGCTCATGCTTTCATCCCTCGGCATGACATACTATATGAAGCGATTACATGTACGCAAACAAATGGGTGGTTGTCCACAATAGTGGCAAGTAAGCTTGCCTCCAAGTCCATCACATAACTTGCCCATACAAGGTAATTTTGGCATACTACCATTGAATTGCATCGTGGTTGACTTCCCAAAATTCACCAATTTGGAAGAAATTTCATTGAAACACTTTAGGGCACCTACATAATGACTTTTGTGACACACTCCAGGAAATGCAATGTTTGAGGTTTGGTCCAGTGGTGTGGATCATATTATGTTCCATAGCATCCATTGGATGAACCTTTCCTAAGGTCAATGGAAATTCAAACACCATGTTATCATTGTACACCTTTGGAATTTCAACACTTTTTTGGTTTCCACCGTCTTTGACATAAGCTTTGTCAAGGTGTTGGGCTTCGTCATTGAGTTAAAAAGGACAAAATACGTAGAGAGAGATTCGTCCACAACATAAAATGAAAAAAAACAAGAAGCCTTTCAATCACTAGTAATCACTCCTTGTTCACGATAAGAAGCTCTAAACTCCCTAGCCATCATCTCTTTCTCTCTTTACTTCCGTTTCCATTACGTGTAGGAAAACTATGCTCTCAAGTGATGTTTTCATGTGTACATAGGCATATTTGGGATTGCCAAAAGTTTATGAGGTTGATTCATGATTTCCTTATCATGTTTATCATGTTAACATATGCATACAACGTGTTTATGATCACGTCGATAATAAAAGCCACTAGTTGCTTTCACGTTATGTAGGTAGAAGGGACACTATTTTTTCAAACAATTATGAATCATACCAAACCCTTTGAACAAGAGATTAACCACATTGTTTAGTCTATATTCTCTCTTATGTGCCATGTGAAAATCTTGCTTTAGTAAAGAGTTATGGTCAAAATATAGCTTGTTGCCCACTACAGAGTCAATATTTTGGACACTATGATTTCCTTTGGAGAGCCATTGTATGGACTTATCATACGAGAAAACCTACTTAGCAAGAAAGACATTGATTGTACATTCTAATTAATGTATTCAAGTCACTATTGTCGCTCCATGAGCGTGAGTTAATGTACAAGATTACCTATACGTGTAGGGTACTACCTAGGAGGGATATCATAAAGAGTCTTAGGTTTGATGTGAGGTTCATATATGTTTTATGGTTTGTTTTTGTGATTTAATTCCACACTTTTGACGTCCATAAACTCATGGGTTGATGTATGGTTATCCAATCCGAACCATATGGCTTTCTTTTCATATCAGGGTTCTTAGCACAAGTTTCATATGGGTGAAGTGATGTCACAAGGTGATATTCTATGTTATAGGATTGATCTTGATACATTGGTATGTATCAAAGACTCTCTTTTGTATGACATGTGTTTTATATGATGTGCGCACATCCAAAAATAGAAAAAAGTTGTTTTGTACCTAAGTGTGGAGTTATGGCATATGATTAATTAAAGTGATGGGGATTTTTTTGCATCATGATTAAGTTTATGTGATGTTGTTATATGATACATGTAAAATTGAATGATAGATGTGAATATCTCATGTACATGCGTGTACTACTTTCCCACCCTTCTAGGTAAAAACTAGCTCTATGTGCAAGGAAGGCGATGTACACTTGTGGTGCATCACTTGCCTATGTTTAAATGTGTTCAAATTTGTAATCTAGGTCCCACAAAACTCAAGGAAGATTAGATTTATGTTATACATGCCACTTACACAATCAAAATTTCATTTGGATATCAAGAAAGCCACCAAAAAAAAAAAAAAATTGCTAATTTTGGCAAAAAAAAGGATTATGGAATTATTGTAAGTTGGTCATAACTTTCAATTTTAATGCTTAGTTCTCTCTAGAAGCATCAAAACATGTTGAGAACTATGAAGGCTTATCCTCTAGCAATCTAAACCTCACAAACATGAAGTTTAGAGTGGTATAGTAGCAAACATTTGAGAAAAAGCCAAAAACAAGACCCATTTTTTCACACAGTTTAGGTTCAAAAATGTTGTGCAAGAGTAAGGTTAATGGTGAGATCAATATTCCCAAAAAAAAGTCAAATTATTTTCAGCTCATAAGGAAACTGTGGATATATAGCACCTAGAAATTCATTTTCATACTCTTCAAATAATCCAAGCAAAATGGTCACATAACAGGACAAAAAAGTGTCATGTTACGATTCTAGTGTTAAACATTCAAATTTTGGTGTTTCCCTCCGTTTTTCTTGTGAAAAAAATTGAAAGAACATTATATAAAATTTCAAAAAAAAAAGAAAGATATTAAAACATGAAACAATAGCTATGTGGATAAACATGAAACTATGAAGAGCCTGCTCCATCCTAAAGTTATGCATGCGCCTCCATGTAAAGCAAGCACTATCAAAGATGAGAAGCAAAACATGCATGACATTTTTTGTAGTGGCATGGGGGTGATAGAGAGAAGTGTCCCCACATTTTTTCCAGATGGTAGAACCTATGTTAGTTTCTTCAAGTGCTATCTTACAACAATGTGCACGTGGCCATTGCCTTTATTAACGCTTCTACTACGGCACACACATTTCACACGAGCGATTGCATCCATCGCATATTCAGAAAGGCTTTATGTAGTGGTGCCAAAGAGCTCTCTTGTCATGAGAAGGTGTTGAACAAGGAGCAGAATAAAGAAGCCCTTTTTAGAGCACTCTGGCACTATGCACCACACAAGTCGCTAGCTTCACTTGCACCCATAACGCTTTATAATATCAACGTTTCTTAGAAAAATGCAAAGCATTTGTTATTTTAGATAAATAATTTCTCCAAAAAGTTATAGATATTTTTGTATCAATCAAATTATTCACTCCCACTTGATTAACATAATTTAGCATTCTTCACAAAATTAGAGAGAGAAAGAGGGGGGGGGGGGAGAGAGAGAGAGAGAGAGAGAGAGAGAGAGAGAGAGAGAGAGAGAGAGAGAGAGAGAGAGATCATGAATGGACAACACAACAATAAAAATTCATAACTTAAAGAATACAAATTTTTTATGAATCATCTTCCAAAAGATCTCTACAAGAAGCGTCATCCGATTCTAAGCCCATGGCTCCTAAATCAATAAAGAGAGAAATAGAATTGTCATTTATGAATGTGTTGGCTTCATCATCTTTGAATTCATCATCCTCCATCTCATCATCATCCTCATCATCATGGCAATCATCCTCGCTAAGACTTGTGGTCGTGGGACTTGAATCATCAATCTCTCTCTCCTCTGTCTCCCCCTCATCCAAAGTAACAGGTGAAAGAGAGTCAAAGATGGTCTCCATTAGTGGCAAAAATGGTTCTCTCCCGGAGTGTTACGAGAGCTACAAACCAAACTTTTTGGTTGGTGGATTGCTCGGATATATATGACCTATAGAAGAGAAGCTCAAAAGTGAGCAATATTGGTATAATTAATGTAACAAGCGAAAAATGGTAAAGAAGGTAGTCACTCTTCTGCTTGTTGGAATTAGGGTTGCAAAAAAAGACACACAGCTTGGAGAAGACGAAGGAATCTTAGGGCACACAATAGAGAATTTTTACCTATTGTGTAATGGAAAGATAGATAGCCCTTGAATGATGGGCGTATATACAATGCACGGGGAGAAAAACCTCCCAAAGAGGGAAAAAATGCCCCGACAGTCCTTCACACACATCACTACCACATGTATATGGTAATAAATCTCCCCTAGAGTGATGCGGTGAACAAGAGCGGGCACATAGAGTAAAGGGAAGTGCCATGCCCTAAGGACATGATCAGTCCACAAAAGGGAGTAATCCCAAAGCTTTGCAGAAAGCTTCGAACTTCTCAAGAGACAATGCCTTTGTGAAAAGATCTGCAAGGTTGTCATGTATTGGCACATAAGCCAAGCTGATCTCTCGTTTTGAGAGCCTCTCCCTGACATAGTGGTAATGCACCTCAATGTGCTTTGTGCAAGCATGAAAAATTGGGTTTCTCGCAACTGCCAATGCGCTTTGATTGTCAGTGTAGATAGTGTTGGTAGTGTCCTGTCCAACACCCAAATCAACCATAAGGCGTCTGAGCCATACACACTCAATCGTAGCTGTGAAGACTTCCCTGTACTTAGCCTCATAACTGGAAGTGGCCACAGTAGGTTGCTTCATACTCAACCATGATATGCATGAGCTGCCAAGCATGAAACAAAAACCACTGGTGGACACTCGTGTGTCAAAACAACCAGCCTAATCTGAGTCCAAAAAAGCATGCAAATCTGGTAGCAATGATCCCCCATTGGGATAAAACAAGCCATGATGTAAAGTGCCATTCAAGTAGTGAAAATCCCTCTTGACAGCCTGCCAATGCTTAGACCCTGGGCTATGCATAAATTTGCTGACCTACGAGACTGCAAACTGAATATCCCACCACGTGTTGCATACATAAATGAGACATCCAACAACAATTTGTTAAAGAGTGATATCTGCAGGATCACCAACATCATGAAGAATCAATTTCAAACTTGTTTCCATGGGAGTGGCAATACATTTGCAATCCTCAAGTCCAAACTTACATAGCAATGTCTCTATGTAACTTTTTTGACACATGGAAATACCACCATCACACTGCTTAAATTGTATACCCATGTAATGATGCAACAACCCCAAATCTTTCATCTTGAAAGTCTATATGTCTCTCATTTGGTCCATTGATAAAAAAATCATCCACCTAGAGAACAACAATGAGAAGTACATCACCCTCACGCTTTACATACAATGTGCTTTCTGTTAGACTATTAGGAAAGCCTCGTTTGACCAAATGAGTGTCAGCCTTTTCATACCAATCACGAGGAGATTGCTTCAACCCATACAAAGATTTGTTACATTTGCACACCTTATCCTCTTATCCTTTCTTGACAAAACCATGAAGCTGTGCTACATAAACTTCCTCAAATATGTCACCATTCAAGAAAGCAGTAACAATGTCTAATTGATGTACATCCCAACCAAAATGAGTTGCCAATGCAAATAGAAAACGCACAGTAGTCACACGACAAGTGGGAGCAAAAGTCTCTTATTAATCTATGCCTTTTTGTCACGCATAACACTTTGCAACAAGTCGAGCCTTATAGCAATCAATCTCACCATCCGGCTTGCATTTCAACCTAAAAACCCACTTTGTACCAATGGCCTTTTTGCTAGGAGGAAAATCACATAAAGCCACGTGTCCTTTTCTATAAGTGCAATATTCTGATTGCATGGCATCCATCCAATTTTCTAAATTCTGTGCTTCATTAAAAGAGAGAGGTTCCTCAACATCATGTAAGCTAGACACAACCAAAGCATAACAATCGAATGCATAAGATGCATGGGGAGCACCTGAACAAGTGCGACTAGACAAAGGTGCATCCAATTTACTGTCACACAAAGTATGCACCAACCATTTAGGCATATCTATAGCTTGCTCATTCTCAACCCTTTCCTCATCAAGTACATCATGTACATCTGCATCAGTAATATGCTGATCTGTAAAATTTTCAGAAACCTCCATTGGCTATACATTTGCCTCATTGGAATTTACATTCGAAACTTCCACCACTGAAAAGAGGAAACAAAGTGTCATAAATGTCATGTGAGCTTACATTATTGTCTCTAATACATGACAGCAAGGGCTGAGCAGAATCTTCAAGAAACACAACATCCACAAAACCAAGGTATGCCTTTTTTGCGGATGATACAACATATAACCTTTGCTTTTAGCACTATAACCAACAAAAATACATTTGATAGCCTTATCATCCAGTTTTTTACGTTGTGTTTGTGGCCCCAAAGCATATGCCAAACATCCAAAAACACGCTTGTGCTCAATAAAAGGATTTCTATCAAGCAATGCTTCATAAGGAGTTATAGCCTGCAAAGCTTTTGTGGGACACATGTTCAGTACATAAGTGGCACACATGGTGGCCTCAAGTCAAAACAAATGCATCAAAGCTTGACTTTTGACCATAAATTGTGCCATTTTCGTAAGTGACCTGTTTTTCCTCTCAGCAACACCATTTTGCTGAGGCGTATAAGGCACTGTACTTTGGTGTTTTATCCCACGACTATCTAAAAATGCATTAAATTCATGAGACATATACTCCCCCCCTTGATCGGAATGGAGGGTGCCCATAGTACTTTCGAGACATTTTTAGCCATAGCCAAAAATTGTTTGAAGCACATAAGAACTTTTGATTTTGCTTTAAGCATAAAATACCTATGCATGCCTAGAGTAATCATCAATGAAACTCACGAGAAGTAAAGGTAATTGCCCAAGGACGGAGTTTGCATGGGCCCACAAACATCACTATTCATAAGCTGCAACCTGCATGTGGTCCTAATTGAACCATCCTTTGGAATCCTCGAACGCTGCATCTTACCCAAAATACAGCCTTCACAAACATGTTTGATATGTGCTTCAAGAGGCGGCAAAGAAGCAAAAATATCAGGTTTTTTGTTTGCATCTGAAATAGCCTTTGAATCCACAAATGCATTTGCAAAATTTTGCACGCACTTGTCATACAAAGTGAGCTTATATAGCCCACGATATATAATGTCAGATGCAACGATTTCATCACTGATATAAAGTTCTAGTTGATCCTAGGTACATTAAGTGCATCAGCAAGTGTGAAAGAACTACCATTTGCAGTAGTAAGCACAATGTTTTGAACTCCCTAAATTGGATAAGAGGCATTGTTGTCACAAGTAACTGAATGTCCATGAGGGACAGACTCAAGAAAGGTGAACAAATCACAATGGGAGGTAATGTGCTTTGTAGTGCCATTGTCAAAATACCACACATGTGAATCTGCAGCAACTGACATGCATGCATCATGGACAATAGGATTATAGGTACACTTTGCACTAAAAGCCCATTCTGCATCAACATCAATATCACATTCTTCTTTCACAAAAGACTCAACAATAGCTGCATTTATACTGGAACCAACATTTGTAGTGGAACCACCCTCTTTCTTCTTTGCCTCTTTGGCCTTCAACTTAGCACACTTTGATCAATTGATCATTAGCTTTACAATAATGGCAACACATCTTCTTTTTGCAATGAATTATTGTTGCAACCAACATAAGCATTAGGAACATGTGATTTTCCAGGAATAATTTGAAGCACATAAAAACTTTCATCTTTGCTTTAAGAGAAAAATACTTATGCACTCCTGGAGTAGTCACCAATGAAAGTCATGAAGTAAAGGTAATTGCCCAAGGACGGAGTTTGCATGGGCCCACAAACATCACCATTCACAAGCTGCAACCTGCATGTGGCCCTAACTGAACCATCCTTTGGAATCTTCGAACGCTGCATCTTACCTAAAATACAGCCTTCACAAACATCTTCAACATGTGCTTCAAGAGGCGGCAAAGAAGCAACCATCTCACGATTTTGCAAACGCAGCAAACTGGAAAAAATTAGATGACCAAACAGTGCATGCCAAATTTTTGCATATGAAATAGCCTTTGAATCCACAACTGCATTTGCAAAATTTTGCCCACACTTGTCATACAAAGTGAGCTTATACAGCACACAACATATAATGTCAGATGCAACAATTTCATCATTGACATAAAGTTCTTCTTGATCCCAGGTACATTAAGTGCATCAACAAGTGTGAAAAAACTTCCATTTGCAGTAGTAAGCATAATCTTTCCAACTCCTTAAATCGGATAAGAGGCATTATTGGCACAAGTAACTGAATTCCCTTGAGGGATAGACTCAAGAAAGGTGAAAAAATCACGATGTGAGGTAATGTGCTTTGTAGCACCACTATCAAAATGCTGGGGTATAAAGCCCAATGTGGTCGCCTAGGTAAGTAGGCGGGCCGCCAGGTATGTACACATATTCTTTTGTTAAAACCTAATAAGAACTCACTATGCTCTACACATTATAGTAGAGCAAGTTCACCATATCGTCGTGCACTTCTTCTCACACTCTCTCTCGCGTCGCACTTTTGCTCGTACTCCTTCAATTGGTATCAGAGCTCAGATCGAGGCTCGGGGCAGCATTTGCAGGTAGCCAGAGTCACCTGCTCAGATTGGAGTGAAATTCAACAGGCGAAGACACGGCCCCAAATCATGCGGGACAGCCGGAAGGCCTTGGTGTTCTCAGAATTTCATTATGAGGTCATCTCGGCCACCGTTCGGCTTCGATAAAGTTCTGCGCAGGCCATTTTTGACTACATGGTCTTGGCGGGTGCAGATCCGACTTTGCAAATTTGGGGTTTCGGCCTACGACTGCAAGTGCTGAGGATATCTGCACTTTCAGAGTGCTGATTTGTGGCTCTCTACACAAAAAAGGACGGCTCACAGTTCTTGGAGGCGTGTCACATACGACACGGACACATCTACACACAGACTGTAGGCGACATCCACTAGTTCATAAGGTAGCTTGTGTGTGCTGCTTGATATTCCAGATTTCATCCTGACATTGCAGGTACTTCCACATGGGATGTATTGTCAGAGATGATGTATGTCTGTTGAGGGTTTGCTGGCTGTGAGTCACGCAGCAAACAACCGCCGCAGCGGTTACAACATATAGTGGGAAATTTGTGGATGTATGATTTTGTGGGAAGTTTATGTACTGCTAGATTTACTGCAGCCTTTGTTGAGGGTCGAGTGAGGTTTTATTGAGCTGGGGGATTCTCGAATGTTGAGATCCTTTCGGTGATACAGGTCTTGGAGCGATCCCTCGAGCACCATTAGATAGGCAGCTAGGATGTATTGATTGTGAGTTAGATAGTTGGGATTGCATCTTTGCTTTACTGCCGTTGAGGCATTGTCGCAGTCTATGCTTATAGGACAGTGACAGGATAGTGAGAGATAGTACAGGTGCACGACAGGTTTACCCACAGCTTACAGTGTTAGAGAGACATTGGTTTTTTCAGCTATTTTTTGGTCTGTTTTTGAGTACACCAGAGCCATTTTACAAAGGAGACTCTGCCAAAAATTTTTAGAATCTGAAGCTTTCTTGGTTCATTTGACAGGTTGATATTGGTTCAGAGGTCAGTTTACAAGGGAAACTCTGCCGAATTTTTCCCAGGAAAGTAAACTACTGTGAAGCATAGCTATGGCTGGATCACAGGACATTGCTCTTTACAATATCAAGAAGCTGGATGGAACCAATTTCCCATTGTGGAAGAAGTAGATTTGGCACGTGTTGGTACAAAAGAAGCAGATAAAACCTATAAAGCTCAAGGGGATAAAACCACAAGATATGGACGAAGATGAATGGAGCGAAATGGATGAATTGGCACTTTCTACCATTATGCTGACTTTGGCAGAAAGCGTTTACTTCAATGTAGGAGACGAGATGTCGGCTTATGAAGCATGGACAAAGCTGAGTGATCTTTATGAGAAGCAGAGTGCAGCTTCACAGGTATACTGGCTTAAGAAGCTTGTTGACTTGAAGATGAAAGAAGGGACACCTATGTCCAATCATCTGAATGAATTCAACACCATCTACAGTCAGTTGTCAGCTCAAGGTGTCAAGTTTGATGAACCTGTTAGAGCTATGTTCCTGTTGATCACATTGCCGGAAAGTTGGGACACTTTTCGCACAGCTTTGAGTAATTCTGCACCTCCAGATGGTTTGAACATAGCAGGTGTAGAAGGAAGTTTGCTTACTGAAGAAACCAATAGAAAGACAATGGACAAAGGCAAAGGAACAGCCTTAGTTGTCAGGGGAAGGACCAAAGAAAAGTACAAAGGTGGAAAGAGGAATCATTCTCGTAGCAAGTCCCGCAGTGCTAAAGGCAAGAGTGACATAGAATGCTACCATTGTGGGAAGAAGGGTCACATGAAAAGAGACTGCAGAGAATGGAAAGCAGAAAAAGGCAAAGAGAAAGCTGAAGACCATGGTGAGAAGAACAAGTCCTCAGTGAAGATTCAAGAAATAAATGTGACAAACACTGTTGCAGAGGATGACCGTCTAGTGTCAGGAGACATCTACTTATTCAAGAGTACAATGGACTCAGCTCTTCTTAGAGCATCTGATGGAAAGGCACTGAGTGACTGGATTATAGACTCAGGGGCATCACTTCATGTGTCTCCAAACAAGGAGTGGTTTACCTCTTATGTGACCACTAAAGATCATGTTCGGCTAGGCAATGGGCAGACATGTGAGATCTTAGGTGTTGGAGATGTTCAATTGAAGTTTCAGAATGGCTCTTCTTTCACGCAGAAGAATGTGAGACATGTTCCTGCAATTACAAAGAGCTTGATCAGCACAAGTTTACTTGATGATGCTGGCTACGTCACCACTTTTGGACAAAACATGTGGAAGATATCCAAGGGTTCGATGACAGTAGCACATGGAGTAAAGTCTGGAGGACTTTACATGATTTATGTATCAAATGTCTCTAAAAATGTAATCAATGTAACCGAGCAGCCGAACGTTTCTTTGTGGCATAGCCGGTTAGGACATATGTCCAAGAAGGGAATGGAAATCTTGTCTCGTTCTGGTTATTTGCCTAGCTTTTCATTTAATGATTTTGAATTCTGTGAACATTGTCTGTATGGTAAGCAAACACAACAACCACATAAGCATAGAAGCAGTAGAAGAGATACACAGTTGGCACTTGTTCATAGTGATTTGTGTGGACCTATGCCTAACCTATCTTTAGGGGGAGCTTCTTACTTTATGACATTTATAGATGATTACTCGAGGAAAGTATGGGTTTACTTTCTCAAGCACAAGGATGAAGCGTTTAGTGTTTTCAAAACATTTGTGACACTTGTGGAGAATCAGAGTGGCAAGAAGCTTAAATGCTTACGCACTGACAATGGTGGAGAGTATGTTTCAAAGGCCTTTCAGGACTTTTGTGAGTCAAAAGGTATAAAACGTGAACTTACTGCTCCTTACAATCCTCCTCAAAATGGTGTTGCTGAGAGGATGAATAGGACCATACAAGAGAAGGTCAGAAGTATGTTGTCTAATGCACAAATGGGTTTTGGGCTGAAGCTGTATCAACAGCTGTTCATCTTATAAATTGATCTCCTAGCAAGGTTTTGCAGAAGGATTCAGTGCCAGAGATGGTATGGTCATGCAAAATGCCCTCATACAAGCATCTCAGAGTCTTTGGTTGTGAGGCATATACTCACGTTCCAAAGGAATTTAGGAACAAACTTGAGCCAAAGAGTAGAAAGTGCATCTTTCTAGGCTATGGTAATTCTGGTGAGATGGGGTACAGACTTTGGGATCCCGAATCCCGAAAGGTTATCCGCAGCAATGATGTTCACTTTAATGAATCCAAATATCATTCTAAACCAGAGAGGGTTGGGGAGATTAGAAGAGTTGTCTTCCAAGAAGATGGACCTGCACGTGCAAGAAAAAATGTCAGGGCTCAAGAGGAGCAAGGACAGGATAGAGTGGAACCACAGGTTGTGGCTGAGCCTGAGCCACCTATTGTGCGTAGATCTGGACTTATCACGCGACCTCCTGATAGGTTTGTTCCATCTATGAACTATGTCATGTTGACTGATTGCAATGAGCCTTCATGTTACAAGGAAGCAGTGCAAATGAAGGACTCCGGGAATTGGCAATTGGCCATGCAGTCAGAGATGACAGCTCTGCATAAAAACCAAACATGGAAGCTAGTTAAATTACCACAGGGCAAAAAGGCTCTACCTTGTAAATGGGTTTACAGGTATAAGATCACCGCTCATGATAGTCAGCCAAAGTACAAAGCAAGGCTTGTTGCCAAGGGCTTTAAGCAAGAAGAAGGCATTGACTTTGATGAAGTCTTCTCTCCGGTGGTCAAGATAACTACATTGAGATGCTTTCTTGCATTGGTTACCATATTAGATTTGGTGTTGCACCAAATGGATGTCAAGACAGTGTTCTTGCATGGTGATTTAGATGTGGAAATTTACATGCAGCAGCCAGAAGGGTTTGTTGAGAAAGGCAAGGAAGATTTGGTATGCCAGTTGTTAAAAAGTCTTTATGGCTTAAAACAATCACCGAGGGCATGGTACCATAAATTCCACAAGTTTATGCTTTCTCAAGGCTACAAACGTAGTGAGTTCGATCACTGTCTATATACAAAGAAGGCTAAGGATGGTAGTTGGCTGATCCTTATTTTGTATGTGGATGACATGTTGATTGCTGGCAAGCACTTGGAAGAAATTTCAGCTTTGAAGTCAAAGATGGCAAAATCGTTTGACATGAAAGACATGGGTGAGGCAAGTCATATACTTGGTATGCGCATTGAGAGAGACAGATCAAAGAAGTTGATTTGGTTATCTCAAACAGAGTATATTGACAAGGTTTTGCAACGTTTCAATATGGAGAAGGGAAAGGCATTGAGTGTTCCATTGCCACCATATGTGAAACTTAGCAAACAAGATTGTCCTGTGTCTGAGGAAGAACAGGCTGAAATGGATAAGATTCCATATGCGTCTGGAGTGGGTAGTTTAATGTATGCAATGATTGCTACTCGCCCAGACATTGCATTGGCAATGGGAGTAGAAAGTCAATACATGTCAAACCCAGGCAAGAAACATTGGGAGGCAATGAAAGGAATATTGAGATACGTGAAAGCTACAAAGAGTATGCGTATATGCTATGGGATCAGGAGCTAAGTGTAAAGGGTTTTACAGACTCAGATTATGCAGGTGACTTAGACAACCGAAGGTCTACGTCAGGGTATGTCTTTACATTGGCTGGTGGAGCAGTATCATGGCGTTCTAGATTACAAGATTGTGTTACTCAGTCTACTACAGAGGCTGAATATGTTGCAGCATCAGAGGCATGCAAAGAATCAATTTGGCTTAATCGACTAGTAACAGATTTGGGAATCAAAGAAGAGATGCCTGTGTTATATTGTGATAGTCAAAGTGCTATACAATTGGCTCGCAATCCAGTTTATCACTCAAAGACAAAGCATGTGGATGTGAAGTATCATTTCATCAGGGAAATGCTCGAGGATAAGCAACTTCAGCTTGTCAAAGTTCACACCACAGAAAATCCTGCTGATCTACTTACAAAAGGACTTTCCTCAGAGAGCTTTGCGCATTTTTGCAAGCAGTTAGGTGTAGGGTAGTACATTACTTCTCTACATCTCTTGTATATTAGCTTGTATAGTAGCTTCTCTCACACTTAAAGTACCACATTGGACTTTAAGTGGGAGGTTGTTGGGGTATGAAGCCCAATGTGGTCGCCTAGGTAAGTGGGCAGGCCGCCAGGTATGTACACATATTCTTTTGTTAAAACCTAATAAGAACTCACTATGCTCTACACATTACAGTAGAGCGAGTTCACCATATCGTCGTGCTCTTCTTCTCGCACTCTCTCTCGCATCGCACTTCCGCTCGTACTCCTTCACAAAATACCACACATGTGATTCTGCAGCAACTGGCATGCATGCATCATGGACACAGGATTATAGGTACACTCTGCACTAAAAGCCCATTTTGCATCAACATCAATATCACAGTCTTCTTTCACAAAAGACTCAACAATAGCTGCATTTGTAGTGGAACCACCCTCTTTCTTCTTTGCCTCTTTGGCTTTCAACTTAGCACACTGCTTGATCAAGTGATCATTAGCTTTACAATAATGGCAACGCATTTTCTTTTTGCCCTTATCAACAGAATTTTCAAATGAATTATCGCTACCACCAACAGAAGCATTAGGAACATGTGATTTACCAAAAATTGTTTGAAGCACATAAAAACTTTTGACTTTGCTTTAAGAGAAAAATACATATGCATGCCTGGAGTAATCATCAACGAAGTCATGAAGTAAAGGTAATTGCCCAAGGATGGAGTTTGCATGGGCCCATAAACATCACTATTCACAAACTGCAACTTGCATGTGGTCCTAACTGAAAAATCCTTTGGAATATTCGAACGCTGCATCTTACCTAAAATACAGCCTTCACAAACATGTTTGACATGTGCTTCAAGAGGCGGCAAAGAAGCAACCATCTCAATTTTCTGTAAACTCAGCAAATTGGAAAAATTTAGATGACCAAACTGTGCATACCAAACTTTTGCATCTGAAATAGCCTTTGAATCCACATTTGCATTTGTAAAATTCTACCCACACTTGTCATACAAAGCGAGCTTATACAGCCCACGACATATAATGTCAGATGCAACAATTTGATCACTGACAAAAAGTTCTTCTTGATCCCAGGTACATTAAGTGCATCAACAAGTGTAAAAGAACTGCCATTTTTAGTAGTAATCATAATCTTTCCAACTCCCTAAATTGGATAAGAGGCATTGTTGGCACAAGTACATGAATTCCCACGAGGGACAGACTCAAGAAAGGTGAACAAATCACGATGTGAGGTAATGTGCTTTGTAGCACCACCGTCAAAATACCACACATGTGAATCTGCAGCAACTGACATGCATGCATCATGGACAACAAGATTATAGGTACAGTCTGCACTAAAAGCCCATTCTACATCAACATCAATATCACATTCTTTTTCACAAAAGACTCAACAATAGCTGCATTTGTAGTGGAACCAGCATTTGCAGTGGAACCACCCTCTTTCTTCTTTGCCTCTTTGGCCTTCAACTTAGCACACTGCTTGATCAAGTGATCATTATCTTTACAATAATGGAAACGCATCTTCTTTTTGCCCTTATCACCAAAATTTCCAAACGAATTACTACTGCCAACAGAAACATTAGGAACATGTGATTTTCCAGAAATTGTTTGAAGCACATAAAAACTTTCGACTTTGCTTTAAGCAAAAAATACCTATGCATTCCTGGAGTAATCATCAATGAAAGTCACCAAATAAAGGTAATTGCCCAAGGATGGAGTTTGCATGGGCCCACAAACATCACTATTCACAAGTCGCAACCTGCATGTGGCCCTAACTGAACCATCCTTTGGAATCTTCAAACTTGCTGCATCTTATCCAGAATATAGCCTTTCACAAATATGTGTGACATGTGCTTCAAGAGGCGGCAAAGAAGCAACCATATCAAGTTTCTGCAAACGCAGCAAACTGGCAAAAGTTAGATGACCAGACCATGCATGCCAAAGTTTTACATCTGAGATAGCCTTTGAATCCACAACTACATTTGCAAAATTCTCCCCACACTTGTCATACAAAGTGAGCTTATACAGCCCATGACATATAATGTCAGATGCAATAATTTCATCATCGACATAAAGTTCTTCTTGATCCCAGGTACATTAAGTGCATCAACAAGTATGAAAGAACTGCCATCTATATTAGTAAGCATAATCTTTCCAACTCCTTAAATCGGATAAGAGGCATTGTTGGCACAAGTAACTGAATTCCCATGAGGGACAGACTCAAGAAAGGTGAACAAATCATGATGTGAGGTAATGTGCTTTGTAGCACCACTATCAAAATACCACACATGTGAATCTGCAGAAACTGAGATGCATGCATCATGGACATAGGATTATAGGTACACCCTGCACTAAAAGCCCATTCTGCATCAACATCAACATCACAGTCTTCTTTCACAAAAGACTCAACAATAGCTGCATTTGTAGTGGAACCACCCTCTTTCTTCTTTGCCTCTTTGGCCTTCAACTTAGCACACTGCTTAATCAAGTGATCGTTAGCTTTACAATAATGGAAATGCATCTTCTTTTTGCCCTTATCACCAGAATTTCCAAACGGATTATTGCTACCAATAGAAGCATTAGGAACATGTGATTTTCCATTCGCAGAAGAACCATGAGAAGTGGCTGCATTATTGTAATCACCTTTTCTTTGAGCATCAATAAAGGCCTATTCAACTGCATGCTGTCTAGCCCTTTTTTTGGAAAGCGATTCTTGCAACAGCAATGTGCATAATGCATCAAACTTGACAACTTCAGGATTTCCTTGGGTCATAAGTCTCCAAGTACTAGCAAAAGTCTGTTAAGAATTTGGCAAGACATCAAGAACAGTCTGCATAAGGGAACTATCTGAAATGACTTCACCCATAGAAATAATTTGCTCATTGATATCCTTCACACCAGCAAGGAAAGTGTCCATATCATCTTCCTCATGCATAATCTTTAATCCCAGCTCTTTACGTAGCAATGCAATTTTAGCTTCGTTGGCGACTTGCATAAAGACTAGCCAGAATATCCCAAGCCTGTTTGGCAGATTTCACTGAACGAATGTGGGGAGTAATAGTGCGCTTCACAGACAATGCATGAGCCTGTGTATCTTTTACATCTCACAACGAGCTTGCTCAACTGTTGGCAAAAAATCTCTGATAGCAGCAATCCTTGCAGCAAGACTTGCAACATTCTCAACATCGCCTACATCCTAAGAACCAGGACGTACATCAATGCCCTGCACAATATTCTAGACACCCTTTGAGACAAGAACATGATGCATCATATAAGCCCACATAAGGTAATTGTCCCCATCCAATCTGTCTTGAGCAACAAACATCTTGAACAAATCTGTGTTGTTGTCAGCCATGATAAATGCTGCACCTGATGTGAAAATACCCAAAAAGAGGAGAAACAAAGTGGGAACAACACGTGCTATATAGCACAAACTGTAGAAGACTGTAAGAGATCTGTTATGCAGAAAACGGCACTGACAGAAATTTTGCACGAAATGACAAAATAGACTATGCAGTACTGCGTGTAGTGGGAACAGAGGCCGAAATGAGCCTAAATCATAAATCTGAGCAGACTTGCGAACGCTCGTCGACCTACAAATGCTCGCCAAAGCTCACTAAGATCGAAGAAAGTGAACAGACGTGTGTTGAAGCTGCTGGCGACTAAGCTCAGGAGGACGCAACCTGTTCTGATACCAATTGTTGGAATTAGAGAGTGCAGGAAAACACACACATCTTGGAGAAGACAAAGGAAGCTCAAGACACACAAGAGAAAACATTTTACCTAGTGTGCAATGGAAAGATAGATAGCCCTAGAATGATGGGTGTATATACAATGCATGGGGGAAAAACTCCTAAAGAGGGAAAACATGCCCCGACGGTCCTAAGTGTGTTCACACACATCACTATCACATGTATATGGCAACACTACTCACAATTGTTTGGCAAAACTAAATTGAAATACCTCCTTGTGCGATGCACACTAGAGTCCACCATGAGGAAGCCATTCTCATGCCGTGTAGACACATTTGCAAACCACTTGCACTCAAAGATGAAGGTATGAAATGTTCTAAAATTAACCTTTATTATCCTTTCAATAGTCCCAGAGTACCTGGCTTCATCACCATCTGTGTCAAAGTTGCCCATGATGCCACAATCCATGGTGGTCTAAGGTTTGTCAATGTGGCATGTACAAAAGTGTCGACCCTTTGACCACATACAGTTAAAGAAAAGGCACTACAAAATAAGAAAATATCTTCTATTAATTACAAAGATAAAATCAAGAAAAAACTATACAATATGGTTTAAGTATATAAGTACTCTACCTTTGGTACTATGCAACCTCGTGCATACTCACATTCTTTGTCGATAATGTCTTCTCCGCATGTTTTACTTCAGTCATTCTCTCATGAGTCCACTTGGCACTAATGAGATCTGGGAAACATGCAAGGTGTCTAGGCATTGGGGGTGCACTCTTTCCTCCATGTGCTTGTTTCCATGCTTCCCTCTCCTGCAAACGCCTTGCCTTTTCCATTGTACACAAGTCCACCCACTTGGTCATAACCTTTGCATTGAGGATACAAAAGTTATTGACTACTCGGGATAGATTCATATCCATGTTAAATAATTCTTCCTTTCCGCTTGGCAACTGTGAAGTCATCCTTGCATTCTCCTCATCTGACCACATGCGAGGCATTGAGGGATCAACTTTTGCCAAATTCTTTGAGATGTAAACAAATGCCTCTTGCACGATCCACCCTTTGGCCATACATGCCTCTCATTGAGACCATAGCCGCACAAAGTCTTTGAGAGTCTTTAAAAACCTCTCTAAAAAGAATAATCATTGTGCATGCACTGCTTCACATATAGCGATCTCCTCAACCATGTGAACCAAGAGGTGGATTTGGCTAAGAAGAGCCGATCAAGGAAATACATCCTCAATGGTACACACGGTTTCCACTGCAAGTGTTTGAGCAGCAAGGATGGCATCTATTTCAATTTCCTTGGATCTCACAAATCTGCAGGGAAAAACACAAGAATACACTAAGTGCTAGTTGAGGTTATTGCATACATAGAAAAGTCTAGCTGAGTGTAGTCTTGTGGTATACCTTACTGCCTCTCCAAGTTGTTTGAGAATAGCTTCCCTCACTTTCTTGTCTTGACATATGCACATACTTGCCAGCAAAATGAACTACAATGTCATAATAGTAAACAAAACAGCGAGAGAAAGTCATACATACAAATCATTTGCCCTAAAAAATAAAGAATAGAGAGAAGAGTGAGAAAGACTTACTTGTAGCATCTTGTGCCAATCATGGGATTTCAACTCATAAAATTGAACGCTTCCTTCTTTCTTTGCTTTTGTGAAATCTCCCTTTAGTGACCTCATGTACCTTGTTGGTGTGCGAATAGACGCAATGGTACCTTGTTGGTGTGCGAATAGACGCAATGGTACCCTTCATTCTAGTTCTTCTTTGCATAGCATCCATGGCACTTTAGGAAGCACAATATTCCCATTGGGGGCTTGATGTGGAGTGGAGGAGGCGGGGAGATGTTTCAAGACCCTCAAATCCTTCCCCGCCCCCAATGAGTCCTTTTTGCCAATAATGTGGTCCCACATGGTGTGAGCTACATTCTTGAATACGTGCATGGGATCCAAGAGGTGCTATATTTTTAAGTCCTTCCAATCTAGAAGCCTTAAAAATATGGAATACCTTGACATACCTTTCGGTGGAGTAGTCGGGGCCAAATGATTGTTGCAGTGCTCTTGCCAAATAGTTTCCAATCTGTCATCGTGTGCTTTACAGGCATACTCCCATTTGTTAACACATTCTATTTGCTATGACCTTGGGTTAAGAAGTGAGACATCTACAACAGGGATGCCTCTCCATAACTCCTACAACTCCTCAATGAGGGGCTTGAGGTAGAATGTGCATGCTTATTACGGTATAGTATGCAATCGTTGATGCACATGTGTATGTGCTCATACTCCATGCCAAGTACATTGACATATGATCTAGCTTGTCAGTGGTCCGTAGGCATGTTGTGATCTTTAGGTTGCATTTTGCCCACCAAACTACAACGAAAAAATATTATTAATACATATGCAAGCTCACGCCATGAAATGTGAGTGCCATGTATAGAAATCCATGGAAAGAACTTATCCAAGGAGTGCATCTACACTTGCACTGCTCCAACCAAATTTTGCCTGCAAGTTGAGTACTTCTAACGATGCCCGAAGCACAGATTACTGTGCGCCATCATAAAGAGGTGTTCGGGCACCCATCAACAATTTGTCCATCGTTGTTGTTTTCCATTGAGTGCATGGTCAAAAATCCTCTCCGTACATGTTGCTTTCATGAGCCAGTAACTCATCAACCATGTCAAACATGTGCTCATCCTAAGCTCAAAGTGTTCGTGCACCGCGAGAGGAGGAGCTATCGAAGTAGAGCTACTAGGAGGGTCACCATGTGCCATGCCTTCTCCCAATACCTCTTGTCGTTGTCTTTCGGCCTTGCGTGCCAGAGCACCACCATTGAGCACTGACCAATGAGGGACCTCCTCAAGCGAAGTAAGTGGCGCTCTCATCTACTTGAGCGCTTTTTTCAGGATGCCAAAGCCTTTCATTCTCCACGTGCTCCAAAGCAATGCGTCTCAAGCAAAGGATTTCCATTTTGCACTTGGTGCAAGGACAAGAGAGTTTGTCCTTGAGCCATCGATCACGTTCAGTGTCGTTTGAAGGGCCACGATCATCCCAGTGGTCCTACACACGTGCGAAAGAGAGACATTACAATTCAAAAAAATATTTTAAACCATATGTATCCTAGAAAATAAACAATTATAAGTGGATTAAGTGCCAACTATATTTTAATAGAAAAAGAGAGAGAAATGACTAAAAATATATTTAAATAAAGTGCAATGAGCAGTGTAATTTATTAAAAATATTATGTGCTCTATACACTAATAATACTTAGACTAGATGGCTAAATTTTCAATAGAAAATGGTACAAAAGAAATATATTTTTTTGTTTTAAAAAATCTCTAAAATATACAATAAATAGTTATTAGAGTAGATAGCTAATTTTTCAATAGTATGTCAGTACAAAATATACTAAACTATCAATTCTAAAAAAATATTTAAAAAATTAAAAAGCTATGGATAAGAGATCATAATAATCGGTAGAAGGAGGTGGTTTGTACCCCTTGCTACCTTGGATACTTTTGTATCCGTTTGAAAATACGTCACAATAATATCCACAATAATAGATGCGATAATATGCACACTAATTTTTGCGATAATATCTAGCGCCTAAAAAAAAAAAGGGATAGAGTATGCCACGTATTTGCGGCATACTTTGCTCATTTTCTCCTTTGCCATCGCACCTGCATCCCCTAATCCCCTCCCTATTCTACCTCCCCCAATCTCTATCTCTCTCCCTCGCCCATCTCTCCCCCTCTCACACACACACACACACACACACACACACACACACACACACATACACACACACACACAAACACAAACACAAACACATTCACACATGATAACATGTGCTATCTACCTCTCTCTCTCTCTCTCTCACACACACACCCCACACACAAGAACAAACACATTCACACATGATAACATGTGCTATCCACCCCCCCCACCCCCCCCCCCCCCCCCCCCCCCCCCCCCCCCCCCCCCCCCCCCCCCCCCCCCTTTTCTCTCTCTCTCTCACACACACACACACACACACACACAAACAAAATTATGGCCTGACCTTTGCTTGGGAGGAGAAATCATATTTGACATATCTTTTCATTGGTCAAATGACTGCCCATATGGGTTAACACCCATATGAGTATACATGCTTTTGTCACTACCTTAAAAAATTCTTTATGTTAATATTTTTTGCACACTTGTGAAGTTTGGTGAAGCACAAAGTCCTAAAGTGATGATATATTGTGTGCCACCCTTGAAGGTGGTAGTTGCTAACTAAGCAAAAAAAAGTTTTGTGAGACACTGAAAATCCTAAGTTGGAAGCTTATTAATGATTTGTGTATGCCTTGAAAAAAAATGTGGCCTAAAATGAAGTGGTTATATGCCTTTGGAATGGCTATCGAGTCTTTTCTTTTTGGAACATGAGGATTATAAACCACCAATAAATCCAAACTTAATAGCTCACCATGTGTTGAGCCAATAGACCCTCACTCTTAACAGAAAGGAGAACCTTGCCTAAATAGAAGATAGCGTGGACACAACTTCTTGATTTATGCTCACAACAACTCACACATTAAGTAGCAAAGTGAAATACCCTTCTGAGTCTCTGTGCATATTCACGATCCTACTCATCCACACTCCCATAAATCTTTCACATGAACACACATTTACAAGAGGTGGCTTCTCCATGTACTACTCTGTGGATCTTCACAACCCTACTTATCTATGCTCCCACAACACTTTCACACATACGCACACGCATGCACGCACGCACACACACACACACATACACACACACACACACACACATTGACTAGAGGTGGCTTCTCCATGTATTACTCGGTGGAATAGACGACCCAACAAATCTGCCCTTGAAGTTTCTTGCGATTGCATATGCCTCCTTTAGCAACCCACATGACAACGATCACTTTCGCAAACTTGGAGGCCCAAGTAATTTTTGATTTCAATGAAATCATGGCATAATTACACCCATGTGCACACGCGTGCACACACACACATCCACATAGACATTCATACATGCAAAAGGACCTCTATAGTTAGTTGCAAAGCTCATTACGGAATTTAACCGTGTGTTATGATTCATACAACCCGGATGCATTTTCCCAATGACAAGATAAAAAGAAGGGTTATGGGGGATAATCTCATGAGTCCGTGTTTGAATATATTAGAGTATTGAAGATGGTCTTACACTATAGTATTGAAGATGGTAGTTCAATCATGAGAAGCCTATTCTTTTTTTAATGGTGTAAACCTCATGAGAGGTTTCTTGAGTTCTTATGGTGTACTTTGGAAAATTTCTCAAAGTACAAAGGAGACTCCGTACAAATTTTTACACGAAAACATTAAATTAGTCTCTTCAAATATAACATTGAGGTACATGGATTTATTTTCTTTCTTTGTCAAAATAGTTCTTAGCTTACATTAACAAATGAAGTTCTTTGTGTGACTATGCTGACCTAATGTAAAGGGCAAAAAAATATCAATGATATGTTAATTCTTTCAGAAACAAGTCATCAATTCCTTTCAATACGTGTTAATTGCCAGGTTGGTAGTAATTCTTGAAACCGATAACAAGGGGAAGGGATCTTTGACCACTGTCTTCCCAAGTAGACATTAACAAGAATATTGATTGTGTTCTTGTTTTTTGTGTCTTGGATGGTGAGCAGATAATAGGCTTCTTCTTTGGGGTTATCATGGTAAGCAGGCAATGGAATTGATAGTCTGCTAGATCATATGATTGGTCAATTTGGAATAAATAGATCAAGGAAGCAAGAAGACAAAGGATAGTCTTTACCATATCTTTTCTAATTGATAATTTGTGATATAATTTGTAGTGTTATGAGAATACTTAGTCTTTTAAATCATTCTTGTCCTATAGTCATTGTTTTTTTTAATTGCCATTGCCAAATGACTTGGTCAATATCTGGTCTCATCAATTGTATAGTTTATTCGGATTGGGTTTTAAATCCACACACACACACACACACACACACACACACACACACACACAAGTGGTGACTCTTTACGCTACATGGATACTATACTAAGCTAGAAGCAACTGCATCTACTCTACACACACACGCACACACATACACACACATATGGGTCTCGTTATCCTGTGTGGCCGAGCATGCTTACATCGGTCACATTACCAGTAATCACACACACACACACACACACACACACACACACACACACACACACACACACACACACCCAAGTAGTGGCTCTTTATTCTACATGATACTATACTAAGCCCGATGGGACTGCATCTACATTACACACACACACACACACACACACACACACACACACACACACACACACACACATGTGGTTTTCTCTCTACTCCGCATAAAATACTATACATAGTGTCTACAAGCTACCTCCAACTAATTGCACTATGACTATATTGGATTGGGAATGCGGTGTGGATTAGGGCTTAACTGGTAGTTTCCCTGGTCAAACCTCTTAATTCAGGATACTTTCTTAGCACATGGACCAATAGAAGTAAAAAGGACAAGGGCATTCAAGGCTTGGCTCTCACTTTTTGGTATGGAGAAATGCATAATTATTTTACAACTTCAAAAGGACTTTTCACCTTGGTTTAGTGTGTATGAAGATAATAAGCTAAAATACTTGGAAACTTCCAAGTTATATTATGGCGCTGGTCGTTCTTCACCGTGCCCTGCGTTTCTGCGCGTGAAGAAAAGGTGCCATACGAGGCGACGCCTCCATGACTATTTAAGGGTGATCTCTGCCTGCCTCTGCCACACCTTGTATTTGAGTCTGGGGATTCTACAGGATGTGATACACTGTCGTACAACTGGTTTCAGCGCTCAGCATGGTTAGACGTGCCCACACAATGGGTAAGTAGCGCCATGAATGCTTCTCAATACTCCTACAAGTCCTGCTCTATATAAAGGTGAGAGCCCCTTTGTGCTTCTCGCTTAGATCTCTTGCGCTATTTTCTGCTTTTCTGCATTGAGTGTTTGAGTAGAGTGGAGGGAGCTTTTTTCACTATCAAACATGCCTAAGAAAACAACACCGATTGCTGGGAATGAACTTGAGGTTACGCAGGTTAGCATGCTTCTTGAGGGCTGTAGCTTGAATACTTGTATCACTTTTCTGTTTTCTGAAGCACCATAAAGAAATGGTTGTTGTCCTGTGTATTATGCATTAGACTCCTCTTAATTCTGGCTCGGCAGTACCTAGGATACTCTGGTTAGTTTTCTTTTTTTAGCCATAACCATTGTGCTGCTTACTATACATCATGGTCCTTATGACTCGGCTTGCTAGCCCGTTCAATATGGCATTATATCTGAAAGGTGTAAATAGTGGTTCTGTTATTGGTTCACCTTACTTTGCTTTGGTTCACCTTACTTGGTCTATAGTAGGTTGGATTGGTGTTGGGATTAGTCTATTTCATTCTAGTAAAGCCGTGATGGTACTGTGATTATTCTGAAAACTGTCATAAGATAAGATCACTTATTAGTTTACCCTGCTAAGCTATGTATAGGGTTCAGTATATGTGGGCCAGTAGATGTGCTATTTGCTGGCTGTGAATATAGGGCACCTATGCGTTGCATTATTGTTTCACCTTCCTCTGACTATATAGTAAAGGCACAATCTCTATTTTAGTCATGTAAGTTGGGCTCTCTGTTGATTCCATGCTGATATACATGCTACTGGCTTTGGCATGGCATGACTTGTCTAGAGTATCTCTGAGGCTAAGAAAGATTGAGCTAGTTGGAATTCCATCTGTAAAATAGCATTGTATAAACCTATGGCTTACAATAAAATGCTACCTGCTGGTGTGTCTGACCTTTTGAAGTATTGCGCTAAATGGGACCTATCCTGGCTGCTAAAATTGAAATCTTAGATTGTTGTTGACAAAAGCATGACTTCATGCTTCTTTCCTGTTCTTTTACTCGGATTCAATAACTTGGCTTCTACAAACATTTTGTTCCTCTACTTAGTGTATCCTGGTTCTTAGTCCATCTGGTTTGACTGGGTGATATCTCTTATGTTGTGAGCTATGGAATAGCTTGACTGGTCTAAACTACATCTGGGTGAAACTCCATCAGGATGTTAGCATGGTATAAATAACTTGCTGGCTGAGTTGCATTACTATACTGACATAGGTACTTCTTCATGGTTTTTGTTACATTGCCAAACTGAGGGAATCTTGAAATTATGACTGACTAGTTGGTGTAACTTGGATCATTGGGACATGTATTGTACTGTAATTGGTATGGTGTATCCTATCTACATATGGGTCACAAATCTTTTTGGCTGGTATGGATACTTTGTATGGTTGTGAATCTTCATTAGTAGGTAGCACTAAGGTTTCGTATACTGATCAGCTTCTGAGCTTACCAAAAGGGTGTTTAGGTCTACCTGCCCTATGGGTGTACTAAGATTGGTCTGGCATATGAACATAGGCTAAGTGCTGGAAGGAATGACATGTCTAGAATAACTCTTGCTGAGAAGGTTTTTGCTGCTGGGAAATCCGGCCTGAGTTTAACAATTTTAAAAATAACCTATGGCTTGCAATAAGTCACTTTATGTACAGACTAGGCTAAATAAGTTTGGAAAAAAGGTCATAATCTACTGTTTTCAGTAAAGTATGGCCCTAGGATGGGCTTCTCCATTCTGCATAATATTCACAAACATTGTTGCTAGATATAGATGTTTAGTATATTTATGAATCACCATCAGCTGATACCACTATGCTGGTCAATGATTGATCTACTTTGAGCTCACACAAAATGAACCACTGGTTTGTGTATCCCTTGTTTGTGCACACTATGTTTTGGCCTATGACCATATGATATTTTTTGACTATGCTTATGCATCTGTAGAGTTGGTTCTAACATTTTGTGTGGTAAGAGTTATAGTCCCTCATACTGCGGCTGTGTCAACTCGTGCTAAAGATCTTGTATCACTTTTTGCTTCTTCTTAGAAATAGATATATGGGATTTAGGAGGAAGTTTTGAGGAAGGAGTCTGATTTAATTTCAAAGTTAATCTTGTGTAAAAAAAACCTCCTGTTGAGGGTCTCCTTGGGAGATGGTGTTTTTTTGAAAAATAATCCATTTTTCAAACAAAACTCTGGCAAAATTTTATTACATACTCAACTTTATGGTTAGGAACTATGAGGATAAGATATGTATATTATCTTGTATACTAAATTACACTCGGTTTTTTGTTAGACACAGTTGGATAAAGACATTGGGTGTTTGCACAAATTGGGTGGTTGTAATACACCACCACTTGGCCACCTGCACTCTTTGCATGTTTGAAAAGCATGCAATGTCTTTAGGTAACCTTGCTTCTTAATGGGACTCTGACTTGGGGATGTTTTATAAATATTTGGATTAGGCACTTCACTGGCCTCCCCTAGGATGTCATGACCTATGGGGAAAACTATGGCCCATATACTTAGACCCTTATGGTCTGCACTATTAGGTGTAGCACTAGTTTAAGTTTTCAGTAGATTGACATGGATAACAATTGACTAGACCTGCTGATACCTGTCTATACGCATGCAGACCTAACGTAATGTTGCTCTGCTTGTATGGAAGCACGTAAGGGTCTATCTTGTTTGCTGTTGCTTTATTTACTGCTATCCGGCTCAGATGGGTGATTGTATCATCCCCCCATTTACGATTTTCCAAGCTTGATGGACTTTGTATATTGTAAAAATGCAAAATGTCTATAATAACAAAGGATGTTTTGTATTATTTTTTTGTGAGAATCAAGAGTCTAGAGTTTGTTGAATATGTAAATATTCACTTGTGGTTATTGTAGCCCTAGAATCAATGAAACACACACACACACACACACACACACACACACACACACACACACACACACACACACACACACACACACACACACGCACGAATAAAGATTGAAGCAATAGGAGATAACGTAAGTGCACATACCTCTTCCATTTTTTTTAATGGTTGAATAGGGATTAGGGTTTATGAATGTTGTGTAGAGTAAGGACTTTGGTACAACTTAGGGCAGGGTGTTTCGATGCCATCTTCAAATTCTTATACACTTGAGATATAAGAATTGTTTTATAAAGTTGAGGGATCAGCTGCCCGATCATGCACGCTACATCGAGGACGCATTGCATGTTAGGTTCCCAAATTCCCCAATGAACGCTTTTCAGCATAGTGGTTGGAGGGCTACATTAAAATGTTTTTCGAAAAACAAGCAGTCCAGTGTACGACACACAACAGACAACCATATTAGAGATCCAGACAAGAGCTGTCGTGGAGGCAATATGGTAGATGCGGAGTGGGAGTGGGCAATGCAAGAAAAGGACGAACATGCTGCAAAAACAGGCTCATCCTATAGACAACAACGCGAAGCTTGGGTCAGACAAACTGCTACACGCTATGGTTCGGGAGGCATCTTGGAAGGACAAGTATGTAAGTTTGGTTAACTTAAAACCTAAACCAATGATTAGAAAGGTTTTAGTTAATGAATTGCTTTTGTTATTGCTAACTTAAAAAAATATTACTCTGATATGACCAACCAGAGAGATGGTCAACTTTCAAGAGCGGCATACAGAATTCAAAACTTGGCAATGGTTATTGGAGAATAATCACATCTCTCGCGAGCAATGCGACTCAATGATTAGATCTTTACAGGTAGTAAGTTTAACAAATCATATTGTATTAATTGTTTTGAGTGGTTAATTTGTTTAATTTGGTTCGAGTTAATGTAGAGTCAGGGCAATCAAATGTACATGCCTATGGAGGAGGAGGAGGACTTGGACAGATAGAAAATTATTTGTAGTCCTCTCTTAAAGTCCCAATGTGGCACAAGAAAAACGCTATGAGCGTATGTATATAAAATTGAACAAAAATCTGCATCTTATTTGTAACCTCTTTAAATAGTTTATCTTTTGCACTTTTAATTGTCAAGGTAAAGGATATTCAAATTCTATTGTTTATTTTTTTGGTACACTTTTCCAAAAAGTAATTGATGTTTCATATGTTTTACGCATGTAAAAAATAAAGGTGCTCATTTGAACCACCCAAAATTGGGTGGTCCAAATGAGCACCTTTATTTTTAATAAGCCATTTAGTGGTAATATTCCGCAGTAATAGCTGCGACAATATATGTGGTAATAGTTGCGGGTATATACCTGCAACTATTACCACGATAATAGGTGCGACGATATACGTGGTATATACTTGCGACTATTACCACGCTTATTGCTAAAAAAAAATTGCCGCGGTTGTTGCCACGTCTATTAATGTTGATGCAATTTTTTCTCTTTTCATTTTCATTTTTCAATCCACAATAATAAAGGCGGTTCTCAATTTCTCCTCTTATAGTGTGATATTGCATGCAAAAAAAGAATGGTGCTACTGCAACATCACATGGGAAAGTGGAGCTGGAGTTTTGCAGGTAGGAAGCCCCCCGTTGTATGATGAAGCTAAGTCACGAGAAGGAGTCAAAGGGGGAGTGACATATAGAGCATGGGGGGCTGCTCAAGAGCGCAACTAGAGGAGCTGCATGGGTTGACACATACAAGGGCGGGTTGAAGCAAGTCGTCAGCTGCACAAGAAGTTGTGCTCTATTGGGAGGTTGCTACAAGGTATGTAGGAGCTAATGGCGGCCATATGCAAAGTTTGTTGAGGGCCGGGAATAATAGAAAAAAGATGCTATTGTGTGGAAGGTCTTGGAGTGCTAGCAAAAGAAGGGAAAAATGTTGCATCTTTCTCTAGTCTGTGTTGAACAGGTTGACGATTTAGTAGGTCATACTCTTGGGGCTAATCAGTTGGATGTTGGGCAAGTTTTTGAGTCAATTATAGAGCTTCGGATGTTTGCAGGGAGAGTAGGCATGCTTGGCTATGCAACAATTCGAGGCAAACAACAAGATATTGCAAGTTTGTGCTATGTTGTTGATGGACATGCAATTGAACGTTGCTTGCACGTAGCATTCCATCGTCTGCAAGGCTTTCTTGATATGGATTATGCTATGAAGTTCTCTCTAGTAGGGGGCAGGACATGGATACAAGGTGCTAAAGACCCAAGCTTTGAGAAGCGGCTGAACTGGCTTGTTTTTGGGTCTACAGGCAGAAGCAAAGACCTGAACGTGCATGCTTTGTAGGTGGATGGTTGTGGCCAATGCCATACTTTATCCACAATATGGTGGCTATTACCTATAGAGAGTAGAGGCTTTTATCTTTTTATCCAAGCAATAACATGGCTTATGGCAGGCAAATATCTTTCGTTTTGATCCAGGTGGAAGTCACACCATGCAAGAGGAAACTCGAGGCATTCCATTTAACCATGGAGGGTTAGGTAGATAATTTATATTTCTCTCTCTATTTCTCTAGACTATTTATGCAATTACTATATTATATCATCTTTTTCTAGGCAGTCTCGCTATCCAACTATTATACATCATTTTCTCTTATGTAATCTCTTTAACAATGTTGTAGTTGAGCATGAATGCTCAACTAGGGGGTGGGAAATGATGGTACAACCAAACATGACCGGCTCATGGACAAGCAAGAAGCAGATACCTAGAAGTTAGCAAGTGGACATCAAAGTGCTTGGGCAGGTACTGGATGTAGGGCACAACAGGCACCATTGGAAAATGTATGTCAAAAGGGGCATTTTGTAGGTCAATCATGGAGTTACAGCTCTCCTAAATGGAGATCTTAAAATTTTCTAAGTGCAAAGGTAACCGCTATTTTAAAAGCCTCTGATATGCTCTACGAGTTGGTCTTTATGGCTTCCCAATTGGAGTCTTTGGGAGGAATCTATGCCAAGGTGAAGTTTAAGCCCTGTCTGTTGCAGATAGATAATCATTTCACGCGCCGATACTCAGATGTGTATGCCAAAGGAAGGATCTAGATCAAACCAAGTTTTTATATACTCGAGGATTGATATCTTGCATTGTTTTAATTGGGAGTTGTGGTGTCTCAAGCTGGTCAATAGTCGCCGCGGTCCTCACCTCTCTCGGTGAATATTTCGTCATTCAACGAGCATTTTGTGAGGTAGATTATATTCATTGGTGCTCATGCATCCTTGACACACATAAAAGTGGGTTTTTTGTGGTTTTGTTATAGCTTATATGCTTAGTTGGGTGTGGATGACCGGCTATATAAATGCAACCTCTATTTGGCTGAGAGAGTAGGTATACTTGGCTATGCAGCAAGTCGAGGTAAATGGCAAGGTATTACAGGTTTGTGATATGTTGTTGATGGACATGCTATTGAAGGTTGCTTACATGTAGCATTCCATCGACTATAAGGCTTTCTTGATCTGGATTATGCTATGAAGTTCTCTGTAGTAGGGGACAAGACATGGATACAAGGTGTTAAAGACCCGTGCTTTGAGGAGCGGCTGAACTGGCTTGTTTTTGGGTCTACAGGCAGCAGCGAAGACCTGAACGTGCATGTTTTGTAGGTGGATGGTTGTGGCCAATGCCATACTTGATCTAGGAGATGGTGGCTATTACCTATAGAGAGTAGGTGCTTTTATTTTTTATCCAGGGAGTAACATGGCTTATGGCAGGCAAATATCTTTCGTTTTGATCCAGGTGGAAGTCACACCATGCAAGAGGAAACTCGAGGTGTTCCATTTAAACGTGGAGGGTTACACAGATGATTTATATTTCTCTCTCTATTTCTTTATACTATTTATGCAATTACTATATATCATCTTTTTATAGGCAGTCTTCTTATCCAGCTCCTATACATCATTTTCTCTTATGTAATCTCATTATACCTAAATAATGTTGTAGTTGAGCATGAATGCTCAACTACGGGGTGGGAAATGATGGTACAACCAAACATGATCGGCTCATGGACAAGCAAGAAGCAGATACCTAGAAGTTAGAAGGTGGACAACAAAGTGCTTGGGCAGGTAGAGGATGCAGGGCACAAGAGGCACCATTGGAAAATGTCAAAAGGGGCATTTTGTAGGTTAGTCATGGATTTACAGCTCTCCTAGATGGAGAGCTTAATAGTTTCTAAGTGCAAAGGTAACCACTATTTTTTAAGCCTCTCATATGCTCTACAAGTTGGTCTTTATGGCTTCCCAACTAAGGTGAAGTTTAAGCCCCATCTGTTGCAAATAGATAATCATTGCATGTGCCGATACTGAGATGTGTATGACAAAGGGACGATCTAGATCAAACCCGGGTTTTTATATACTCGAGGATTGGTATTGTGAAACTTTTTGATTGGGAGCAATGGTGGCTCAAGCTGGTCAACAGTCATCGCAGTCCTCACCTCTCTCGGTGAATATCTCGTCATCCAACGGGCATTTTGTGAGGTAGATTATATTCATTGGTGTTCATGCAGCTTTGACACACATAGAAGTGGGTTTTTGGTGGTGGTGTTATAACTTATATGCATAGTTGGGTGTGGATGACCGGTTATATAAATGCAACCTCTATTCGGCCGATGGCTCAATTCAAAAGTTGGGGGGAGGCTATTGAGTGTGGGATTCTTTGGCTCAAAGGTGATTGGCATGGGGTGTCGGGGTGTAGTTTTTTTCCCATCGGCAATCGAAGGCGGCAAGGATGTGGGAAAGAGGACCAAGCTAGCAAGTTTTTTTTTTAAAAGGGGAGTTTTGCATGTAGCATCGTTGCCTGAGACCCCAGGAGTTAAAGCCGTCGTGACCTACATAGAGTGGGGGCATTCTCAAGAGCGAAAGGGGAGGAGCTCCATAGGGGTGACACCTACGGGGGCGGGTTGAAGTGAGCCGCCAGCTGAGGATGCCGTGCTTTGTTAGGAGGTCACCATGGGGTATGCAAGAGCTGATGGCCGCCATCTACAAAGTGTGTTGAGAGCCTAGAATAATAGAATGGGAAAAAGTTGGCATGCAAGAGGAGGAGAAGGGCAGTAAAAGGTGCACTATCAGCAAGAAAATGATCGCAAGTGTGTAGAAGTTGGCTATAGTGTAGGAAGGGCATCATTGTACACTCCCTAAATTAAAGTTCATCGCATCAGCACCATCTCCATATTTACTTGGTTTGAGTGAATATTCCCCATATCTTTCTCGATCTTGTGTCAACCTATGTGTCAATTATGTGGATATCTTGCATGATAGTGGTAGATGCAAAAGTGGATTTGAGTGTCCGGTACAGTTTGAGTATGTTATCGATTTTACAAGGTCATAGTAAAGTGGATGTATACTAGAAGTTTTGAGATTAATCGTGATTGTCAATCGATTTTGAATTTCTTATCTTTTGGTGAGGTTGTTCTCAAGGGTCAAAGCCTCGAGTGGGTGTGGGCAGTGTGGGCTGTTTGAGCTTGGGTATATGTAGCAATGGTTTGCAGATTGGGTTCGCATGTGTGTGACTACCACTAGTTAGGGGTGTTGTGAAAACCTTAGTCTATAGAGAGGCATTCGGGTTGTGTGCAAGGTGTGTTCCCATTTCTCCCTTTCCATCTTGTGGTGCCCCCACTGAGGAGCACAATGATTGCTCAAATGATGGTGTGGTTTAGTAATATGGTTCCAGAATGCGGGTTAGTGTTCTCAGGTGAATAGGATGCTGAATATTGGATTCCATAGATGGAGCTGTGGATGGTGACCGATGAAGCTAAGATGATGGTTGTTCCGCTGGTGATGCGAGGGTAGCCAAAGCTTGGTTCAAGGGGTTGCCAAGTTCTCGATCGAAAATCATGGAAGATGGTTCGAGCTCAATTTATCCAAGACTTCAAGTAGAGGGTCTTGCCCGTAGATTTGCATACAAAGCTGAAGGTATTGAAGCAATATGCATGAAGAATTCGATGTACTTTTAGACAAGTTCGAAGCTATTTGGAGACAGTTGATTGTTTCTACCCAGTTGCAAAATGGATATGGTTTCATGTTCAAGGTATTCATGGCATGTTGATACCCAAAGATAACAGAGAAGGTAGAGTATGGATACCCATAAAGCTATGCCAATGTGGTAGTGTTGACAAAAAACAAGAGCAAGAAATCAAAGCAGAAGTTGGAGTTGGGGTTCCTTAATCCTGGAGATTATGCTCTTCTACTAAGGAAAGAGAAGGCAGAGGTGACACAAGCAAGAGCACTACAAGAGGTACCTCACATTAGCGACACTCAAAAGTGAAAATCCACGACATCGCTATCAGCTTCGCTATTTTCTTTGTTGCATAGCGACGTCCATAGCGACGTGCATAAACAAAGAATGCATACACACACACATTGAGAGAGAGAGAGAGAGAGAGAGAGAGAGAGAGAGAGAGAGAGAGAGAGAGAGAGAGATAAAGTGTATATATATATAATATATATATATATATATATAGAGAGAGAGAGAGAGAGAGAGAGAGAGAGAGAGAGAGAGAGGGAGAGAAGACGAAAAGAGAGAGGTAAGGGGAGAAAACAAAAGGAGAGAGAGATAGATTTAGAGTTTGGTTAGATTTAAAATTACATTTAAAATTAGGTTAGATTAATTAAGATCTAGAATTAAGCTAGATTACATTTAACTTATATTTAAAATTTATGCTAAATGTAAATTAAGTTAGATTTAAGATTAGGTTAAGATTTAAGATTAGGTTAGATTACATTTAAGTTTAGGTTAGATTTAGATTTACGTTAGATTTAAAATTAGGGCAAGATTTAAAATTAGATAGGTTAGATTTAAAGTTAGATTATATTTAGGTTTAGGATTTAAGATTGGATTAGATTTAGGTTTATGTTGAGTTTAAGATTAAATTAGATTTAGATCTAAGATTAAGACAAGATTTAAAATTAGATTAGATTTAGATTTAAGTTAGATTACATTTAGGTTTATGTTAGATTTAAGATTAGATTAAATTTAAATTTATGTTGAGTTTAAGATTAGATTAGCTCTAGATTTATGTTAGATTTAAGATTAGGTTAGATTAAATTAGATTTAAGTTAGATTTTAGGGCATGTCAATGAAGGCTTTTCCCAAAGAGCAAACCCTAGGTACACAACAATATGTATATTCCCATTAGAATATGACACCTATTAACTCACCCCTAACCATGTTCAATTAGCTCAGAATCACCATATGTTCAATTATGTTGGATTTAAGATTAGATTTTGGTTTTAGTTTTATATCAAAGTCTACCTTCGGGAGTACGGAAAAAAATTTAGAGTTAGGCGAACGGTGATCCCTCTCTTCCTCTCTACGAATGCGACCTTAAGTTGGGAAGCTTTTAACGGCATGATACTTAGATTGGAGGCCAACATGTAATGTGCTAAGTAATCCCTGAACAAGGATCTGTTGTAAAGAGATGTTGAGGTGCTGTGAATTGCTACAGCTAGAGAAGAGGCAAAGGGGTTTTGTCCAGTACATGCACTATCATGTAGACGTGGGTGTGTAGATTTCTCGTACCCACAAATATAGGCATTGACCAATAAAGACGAGATTATAACCCGGTGGTTCTGATCTCCTTGTATCTTTAGACCGAGGTGTGCGGGGATCGGACATGACTAGAGAATGTGAGGTAGTTTACAGTGTGAGCAGAGAGAGAGACAGAGAGAGAGAGATAAAAGACTAAGGATATCAATAGAAGATTAAATTTGTGTCCAAGTTATAAGGTTTTTACAGTCATTATGAGTAGTGACAAGGATGCGGGGTCGTCCAACTGAAACACCTATCTCTCAACAAGGATCTTATGTCCTTGTAATCAATGCAAGCATGTTGTGCGACAAACAAGACGCGTTTCTTTGCAGCACGTTCGCGAATTGGGCGAGTTTGATCCATCTATTATAAATCGAGTTGTGGCCAATTATAACTCGTCAGACTCTGACGCTGGCCAACATGAAACAATCTTGCAACCCAACAGACGTGTTCGCAGGCGCTTTGGTCAAGCAGGATACGTGAGGCCACAAGATGTAGCCTCTGATAGCTCGGAGGATGATCATGCAGACTACATTTCCAACGAGACAATGTTTGAGCCCAAGATCGATGAAATCATCAAGACGATCATGAATTCAAAAAGGCTTATCTATGATGATATGAAAAGTGAAGCCAATACACCATTGTATGATGGAGCCCGTATGTCTAGATTGAAGGTGCTCTTGGTTCTTCTTAACATGCAGGCAAAGTTTGGATGGAGTGACACTAGCGTCAGAGCGCTTTTCAGGTGATCTATTACAATGTGTTTACTTCAATAAAAAACTCTAGATGTATAATGATCTGATAGATTACTTACACAAGTGTACTGCATTTTCTTTGCTGTGTAGATTGCTCAAAGAGCACATACTGCCAACTGATAATGTGATGCCAAATTCCAGAGAGAAAGCAAGAAAGATCTTGCGAAACTTAGGAATGGATTACAATTTGATTCACGCTTGTCCTAACGACTGCATTCTTTTCAGAGGGGAATACATAGACATGGAGAAGTATCCGAAATATGATTCCCAGAGATATCGAGTAGATTTCCATGGACAAAAAATTCCACAAAAGGTTTTGCGACATTTTTCTCTGCTTCCTTGCATCAAGAATTTCTTGGAATGTAAGTCCATGTCTGCCTTAGTATCATGGCATGAGGAGAATAGATCTTTGGATGGTGTGCTACGGATTCCTGCAGATTGCGCAGCCTGGAAACATATAGACGACACATGGCCGGAGTTTTCCAGGGAAGCTCGAAATTTGCGCATAGGCCTGGCTATGGATGGCGTAAATACATCTGGTAGAGATCAACATCTTATAGTGTATAGCCCGTTATCATCGTCAACTACAACATTCCCCCGTGGTTGACTACCAAGAAGGGGCACCTGGTTCTAAGCTTAATTGTGCCGGGGCGGTATAAAGTGAAGAATATGGATGTGTATCTTTGTCCACTATTGGAAGAGCTACAACAATTGTGGATTGGCATAGAAGTGGTGGATATGAGCTGACACACAGGTCGACGGAATGCTTTAATCAGAGGCATTCTAATGTGGACCATGCATGACTATCTCGGACTAAAAGAATGCTCAGGTGATTTACACTTAAACTCAAACACTATAAATCTTGGTTTTTCTCAAGCTTATCTATTGTCATGTGTATACATGCAGGGCTTCAAAAAAGCGGATACAGAGCATGTGTCACATGTGGACCTAGACTTAATGCATGTCGGGCGACCTCTTGAAGAAGAAAATATACAAAGGTCATCAAGCGTATCTTCCAGAGAATCATGAGTTACATGACGGCTTTTTAGGAAGAGAGCCATCAAGGATGTCTGCACAAGCATGGTTAGAGCAGAAGGAGATGTGTGATGATGATTTGTCCCCAGGGATGAAGAGACTCTCTCTATGGTACGAGTTACTATATTGGCCCAGACTCATGATCAATCACTTGCTCGATCCAATGCACATATTCAAGAATGTGGGTAATCTACTGTGGGACCATCTGATCGGCAAGAAAGATACTTTCGGAGCCAGGATTGACCTTAGAAATGTGGATTGTATGGAGCAATATTGGCCGCAGACAGCACCCGATAGATCGATAAAACTCCCAAAGCGCCATGGATATTGATAGAAGCCCAAGAAAGCAAAGTAAAAGAGACCATTTGATATGTGCGGACCCCCACAAGTGTAATGCACTCGCTCCGAACGTGTTTCACTAAAGAAGGGAAGCTTACCGGTTTGAAGTCACACGATTGGCATAAAATGTCTCAGGTATTCTTGAAGTGGAATATATCATACTGGGAATTGTGTACCAAATTTGTGAGTGGACTTTAATATCATTGATAGACGTGTTTGCAGTTTATTTTACCAGTGGACATTGATGGATGTTTGTCTTTTGACGTCCATAACACAATCTACAAACTTGCGAAGTTGGTGCAGTGGATCTCACAAAAGGAGATCAATGTAGACTCCACACCATTCGCCAAACTAAACGCTGTGGAGGTTGTGTGCATATTTGAGAAACACTTTCCTACTACCATGCTAACAATTCAACTGCATCTTCTTGTTCACATAGCTGATGAGGTGGAAATAGCTTGCACAGTACATTCCAGATGGATGTTCTTTTTAGAACGTTTTATGAAAATGCTCAAGGGATATGTGCATCAGAAGGCACGTCCAGAGGGTAGCATGGCAGAAGGTTGGCTGGTATCAGAGTCCCTAGTTTACATTGGACAACGGCTAGACAGATTTGATAAAGCCCAGGACACGCTATGGAAAACCATAGATGATGAGCGCATATCTAGGATTTTCATGTGCAATCTCGGTGTTAAGAAGAAGATGACGGAAGATCTAGAGACTAAAATCAACCGATTTTGCATGCTTCACAATCCAGTAATGCAAAAGTGGATTTCATAATATGAGGATGCAAAGCAAGAGCGACAAAGGGCACGAATCGAGTGGAGACGGGGAAGACGACCACCGATGCATTATCCGGCGGGTCTGGAGAGCCTACCAACATTCATGAGCTTAAGATGGTTGCACAACCAATTGAAAAGCGCACAAAAGTGCGATGAAGAAGTGACTGAGGAGGAGTGGGAGTACTCTCGGGGTTGTGCGACCAAGGTACGTTTGCAATGTATGACTAGTGACTTTCTAGATGTTTGAACTGCCACTTATAATCTTTGTTGGTTGTAGTATAAGTCATATACATCAGCATGGTGTAAAGGTCGATATTTTAGGGTGGAACGGATCGACAAAAAGCGTTTTACTCAAGATTGTGGAGTCATGGCAAAATTTGAACAGTCTAATCGACAACGGTCCTCTGATGCAGATCCTCTGATGGTGGAACTCACTTACTTCGACACGCTACAAGAGATTTTGAGGATCGATATAAAAGAAGTTTTTTCACCCTTGTTCGACGTGCAATGGTTCAAGATAAACATGGAGGGTTGCAACGCTACTGTGCGTTGAGGAGAGTCTGGTTTTCTTGAGGTGGATTCAACTAAAAAATGGATCGACCTAAGAGACACTTTCGTACTACTCGAGCATTGTGAACAAGTAAATCTGTTAATAGTTAACATCAAATTTTAGAAGCTATCTGCTTGGAAGCTCTCATGTAAGCTATGTGGCTCTGATAGGTGATATTTCATCCTACAAAGCGTGCATCAAACTGGTGGTATGTCATAGAGGTAGCCCCTCGTAGTGCATGGACGTATGAGGGCTACCATGTGCCAATGAAAATGGCATCAATGGAGGAGATGGGAGAAGATGCTCAGTTAGAACCCGTTGAGGTGGTGCAGACGAGCATAAAGCTGCTACTCTCTATGGGGTGCATGCAGAGGATCTACAAAATGAAACGGAAGACATCTGCCTAAACAGAGAGCTCTTTATAGATATAGGGAGTTATACTGAGCTATGTGAGGATGAGAGAGAGACCTCTTAAAGTCATAAACATTATATTTGAACGATTTTGCTTCGTTTTATAATATATATTGTATTCACATGGTTTTTTTCCCATTCGTGTTTATATGCTATACTTGAGAAATTTAAATTGTGTTTAATCATCATTGCATCCACTCCAGGTACGTATGCTCTAGGTATGTTCTCACAAGCAGGGACACTCCTCGATGTGTCGTGAAATTCTGATATGCCGACGTAGCACTGCGCTCCGAGTGTGATAGAGACTGAGGCTGCAATCGCGAAGGAGGTGATCTGTCTCTGCTCATAGGTGCTGCTCGTCCCTCCACTAGATCTAGTTGATCGGGTGAAAGAGATGCTAAGAAGCACTACTCCAATTTAAGCAGGGTCGAGAAATTGAGAAATGCCAAAATGATTTAAATGACATAGACAACATAGAACAAAAAGACATAGTTGATTTAGACAAACAAGGATGATTACAAGCTTTGCAGAGATAACACGGAAGATTACAAGCTGTGCAGAGATAAACTGCCAAGGTTACTAGACTCGTAAGGACTCTATGGGTAAGAAGCTTTTCGCTTTGGATGAAAGGTCTCCCCTTTCTTTTGAGTCTTGCCTCCTTTATAGTAGAGGAGTCTGGATTCCTTCAATCATACGCTAGAACGGGATGAGCGTGGGTAACTTTACAAATGTCATTTTATAGGGTATCCAACACATACTAGTGCGAGTTGCTTTTGTGAGTGCGGAGTGCAAATATCTTTACAAGTGTTACCAAGATAGATTTAGTGCAGAGATTTATATAATAGTATGACATCTTTTGTCATCACTGCTTGAGATCGTATCTTTTTCAGAAATGGAGTGTGACATCATAGATTAGGTTTCTTTGACGCGAGATAGAAAATCATCAATATTATTTTTGCAACCATGCACGTATTCATAAGTCACATCAAAATCACTCAACTTGTACACCCATCTGTAGATGCAAGCATTTCCCACTTTTCCTGCATTCTTTTCTTGGAGAATTTATCAAAATGTTTCAAATCACTTCTTAGGGTAAATGGCATTCCCAATAAAAATAATCGGAATGATAGCATAGCATTCACACCAGTCAGTAGTTCTCTTTGGATTGAATGATACCGTTGCTCAACATCCTTGAATCTTCCAGAAGCCCATCTACAAATGATAGGTGTTAGACAAGGGGATCTAGAACCTAGGAGTCCACTTCCAAACCACCCACTATATAGCATGGCTCTCAGCCCTTTGCCCTAGTTGGACTCCCTTTCCACACTGCCTAGCCCGGCCTTGCTCTTGTCTAGTCCGGCCTTGCCATTGTCCTAACATTACTCCCCCCTTAAAGAAGAGTTTTCGTCCTCAAAATCAAAAGTGGGGAACTTCTTCTTAAGAACACTAATGTTTTCCCAAGTGGCACCTTCCTTAGGTCGATCTTTCCACTTGATTAAGGCTTGTTGATGTACATGATGATGTGTACGTAACTCATGATAGTTGTGAATACGTTCAGGTTCATGCGGTAAGGTAGAAGGTTCAACGAAATCAAGCAAAATCTGTTGGTCAATGTCGTTGTCGTCCCAATGTAACATCTTACGTAAACGGCTTACATGAAACACCACATTGAATATGAGAATGTATAGGTACCAATAATTTGTAGGCACAATCACCTACTCGCTTGAGTATTTTGAAAGGCCCACAATATCGGGGAGATAATTTAGATGTTGGCTTAGTTTTTAAACTTTCTGAATGTTATGGCACACGTAAAAATACTTTCTCCCCTTCCTCGAAGGTAACTTGTCGACGTTTCTCATCAGCATATTTCTTATACCGATCCTGCACTTGTCGGACATTTTGACGAGCGAGTTTCAACATATCCATGTGGTCTTGGAGAAAATCCTTAACCTGTTGGAGATTTTTGGTTGCCAACCCCACCGTAACAGATGACCTAGGTTGAAACCCATACATGAGCATAAAAGGACTAAATCCAGTTGTGACATGCTTAGCACTATTGTAGAAAAACTCGAGAATAGGTAAGTATTCTTTCCAGTCTGACTCCTTTTTGCTGACCTATGCTCTTAGCATATCCTCTAGCACTTGGTTAACTCATTCAGTCTGACCATCTATTTCTGGATGATCGGCTGTATTGAGGTTTAGTTGTGTACCCAATCGTTTGAACACAGCCCTCAAAAAATGACTGTTAAACTTGGGATCACGATCACTAACAATGTTACTTGGCAAACCATAGAACTTGTATAGATTGTCTACAAATAACTTGGCTAGTTCTGGTGTCTTAACCGTTGATTTGGTTTGAATAAACTTACATAGTTTATTCAACCGGTCTACGACCACCATACCGAGTCATGACCTTGTACAGTGGTTGGTAAACCCACAATAAAGTACATAGAGATACTTTCCCATTTTCCATTGGGAATCTCCAAAGGATGTAAGGGTCCTCCTGCTTTCAAGCGCTTTGCTTTGTTAACTTGACATTTTTGGCAATGCAAGACATAAGCTTGAACAAATCCATGTAAACCTGGCCAGTAAAACTATCGTCGTACGAGAGCATAAGTCTTTCTAATAACCGGGTGCCATGCACTTGGACTATCATGACATTCATAAAGAATTTGGCGCCGAATGTCTGTGTCCGTCGGTACACAAACTCTCCCCTTATGGAGTAGGTACCCATTGTCGATGGTGAAATGCTTCCATCACTCTAGTTCATCACTCGATAGAGGAGAACTAGGTGTGGAGGTTAAAGTTACACTACCATCATTGGAGTGAGAAGGATCCCTCATTTGTACATGGCTCCACACTTTGGAATATGCTTCATTATGATCATATTTCCCTTTGAGAGAATCCAAACATTCACTACGAAGTTCCGTGAACAAGAGAGAATTGATCTCCGACATACGACTTAGAGCGTTAGTCACCACATTGTATTGTCCTTTATGATACCGGAGCTTGGCATCATATTCTTGAAGAATCTCGGCCCACCTAGTTTTATGACCCTTCAAATCTGTTTGTTTTGTAAACCATTTGATGCTTTCATGGTCAAACAAAATCTCAAAATGAGCACCATACAAATAATGCCGCCATGTTTGTAAGGCAAACACTATTGCATAGACTTCGCACTCATAAGCAAAGTAGTTCTGCTGAGCTGCATCAAGCTTCTTGCTTTCAAATGCAATTGGCCGTCCGTCTTGTAACAGGACTGCTCCAATAGCACGCTCACTGGAATCCGTTTCCAAAACGAATGGTTCCAAAGGATCTACAATAGTTAGTATGGGAGCTATAGCTAATGCATCCTTGAGCGTATCGAAACTGTGCTGTTGAGTAGGTCCCCACTGAAAAGCTTTTACTTTTCGTTTCACTTGATTCGTCATGGGAACAACAATATTAACATAGTTTTTAACGAACCTTTGGTAAAAACCTGCAAATCCTGAAAAAATCTGTAACTCTTCCAGATTTTTAGGAAAAGGCCATTGCCGGATTGTATTCACTTTGGATTGATCCATATATATCCCATTAGCTGGAATAAAATGCCCCAGATAGTGAATTTCTTCTTTCAGAAAATCACACTTAGATTCCTTGACATATAATTTATTTGTTCGTAACAATTCAAACATCTGCCTTAGATGTTGTAAGTGTTCTTCTTCAGAAGCACTGTAGACTAGAATGTCATCAAGAAAAACAATGAAAAATTTGCCCAAGTACGGCTTCAAGACAATATCCATAAGTGTCATGAATGTTGTGGGCACATTGGTTAACCCAAAGGGCATCACCAAGAACTCGTAGTGTCCAAACCTTGTTCGGAATGCAGTTTTGGGTATATCAGCAAGTCGAATATGAAGTTGGTGATAACCTGACTGCAAGTCTATTTTCGTAAAAATGCTAGCATGAGTGAGCTTTTCGAACAACTCATCCACTCGTGGCAATGGGTACTTGTTCTTAACCTTAATCGCATTTAAGCCACGGTAGTCTACGCACATGCGCAGACTGCCGTCTTTTTTCTTCACTAATAGGATAGGAGAAGCCCATGGTGAAGAACTAGGTTGTATAAACCCTCTGCTAAGGTAGTCAACAAAGTGACGTTCCACCTCAACAGCTTCAAAGTAACTCATATGGTAGGGCGGTTTACTGACAGCTTTACTGCCTGCAACCACATCGATGCTATGTTGCACCGATTGTGTCGACGGTAATCCTGGTGGCAAATCATTAGGAAAAACATCTGAAATTCCTTTAATAATTTTTTTGTAACTCACTAAAAACGTTTGCTTGTTTGGAAGTAGCCATTGGTGGAAGAGATGAGAGAGAAGCATGCGGCGTTGAGGAAGGTTCAACAGATTCAATGTTAGAGGGAAAATGAAACAATGAGTAACACAAGAACACTTGATCTATTTCATTATCAGAAATGAGATGCATAAGCTCAGCTGTACATATCAATGGTAAAGAAGGTACATCCTTCTCTCCGACACATGTGCGCCATGGGATTCGAACATCAAGCGGTTGTGCTCATAGCTACGCTTCAATGATGGTCCTAGGCTATGCAACCATTCCCTACCAAGGACCACGTTTGCCCTCTCCATGTTCATAACCTAAAAATCCAAGGATGTGGAGTAACCTTGTACTTCCAATGGAACAGCTCGGACTTGAGTGCCCCAGATTTTGGTATCATGTCCATTAATCATTGCTACCTTGTAGCGGTGGGTACTCGGAGTTTGAGGCAATTTGAGTTTTTTGACCAATCCGTAATTGATGAAATTGTGAGTAGTACCGTCATCTACCAAGATGCGCACCTTGTGCCCTTGCAGAGATCCGTGCATACGTACTAACTCATTTGGTGCGAAGGTCTATTGCCACATGTAAGCTGTGAGACAACATTCATGCACCACCTCGGTGTGTGTCACTTCCACTGTAGAGGATCACGAGGAACACTCAAGAGGTAGCAGTTGCACCATGTGCACTGCTTTCTCCTTGCCATGAGCAGCAAATTTCCCCTTGGGACAATCCTTTTTGCCATGACCGCTTCCTAAAAAATTAAAAACATAATTTCTCTTTCTTAGCTTTATGAAAGTCCTCAGGATAGAGGAGACCTCTGGACCCCTTGGGTTTTTAAGATGCTTGTGAATTGGCTATTATAAATTTCCTTTTATTGTGCCCATACTGTGTGCGTGTATTACCATGTGTATTAGTAGGCACCTGATTATTATGTGCTTTCTTTTCATTTGGATCATCGTGAATATGTGCTTTCACTATGGCTTTCTCAAGTGTTTTAGGGTCTTGGGTCTTGACTTGCTTCTTAAGTTCTATTGTCAGACCACATATAAATCCTCGTACTTGCTGAAAGTTATCTAAGCCTTCCAACTTGAGGATACCATCCAGACAGTGAGATATATATTCAAGTAATGATGGGTATTACACGTGTCCCAAGCCGTCCAATTCCGATCTGCCTCATTTGTAGGCAAAGTTTCTTTGCGAAACATAGCTTCAAAAGCTGCCCAACTCTGTGGTATGATATTCTTCTCCTTGAGAACATCCACCATTTGTAGGACTTTCTCCTTGAGAACATCCACCATTTGTAGGCCTTGCCTTCCAGAGTTAAGCTCATTTCCAGTGCTCTGACTGTGTCCGGAGTACGTTGTAAGGCGTGAATTCCATCCCACTTGCTGAGAAAGATATTCACTACATCCTTATTGCGGTCTCGGTCTTCTCCCTTAAAATTCGGTGGTTTGGTGTTTTTCAACAACTCATCCACCTTATTTACAGTGAGAGTGTGCAAAGAATCAACAGTTGGACCTTGTGCTTGATTAGAAGGGCCTTGCCCCTGTGTAGCAACGTGCTCATGCATGTGCGTGTCAGCAGGACCCTTGGACTGTTGTTGCACTAATTGGATCGCTAACATGGATAATTTAGTGACGTTTTCATTTAAAGATTTAAAATTTTCTTCTATGACTGATATGCGTGTTTGAAGTGCATGAAATTCTTGAATGTCGAGCAATTCATACATGTCGTCACCTGTCGTAGTATCACATGCACTCTTCGTGAGAGCATCTAGCCGTGAGCCATCATGGGTAGGATCAGGTGTATTTTGCTCAAAATCAAAAGTCATATATTGATATCTGAATCCATGGCGACACAGTGCAATGCAAGGAATAGCAAGAAAAATACCTAATGTACCGCAACTCGTAAATACTGATAAAGAATCCCGTTGATATCAGTAATTAGCCTTGCGAATTTTGTTCGTGCTCCAATTGCCGCCGAGGATGTAATCTTGCTCCGGCTTTCAAGAAAACAATTTAATAGTGCAGGTGTGTTTGCCTGAGCACCCATACTACACTTGGTTCGTGTATTTTGGATAACTTGCCTATGACTTGAATGAAGGTACGAAACAAAAATATGCAGAATACACATCAAAATATTGCAACTTGCCTTTATTTTTCCCGACCTTGCCCTTGCTTGGCTCTGTCGGATTTCCTAGCTTCGCCCGAAGCTTCACAACAGGGAGGGGGGGGGGTACCCCACAATGGGTACCGTCCCTTGGTTGGTGAAAAAACGTGTGGCCACTAACCCCAAATGGGTTGGGCGCCCACCGGGTGTGAAAAAAAATGCTGCACAGGCTATGGCGGCCCGCAGACAGCACGAGGGGAGAGCTATTTGCTCACTCTACCTTCGATGGTGGTCGAGAGTCTCTGTGTCAGGCACGTGAAATTCTCCTCACACCTGCACGATGCTGTCAAGCCCAAGAGGGTGCAATTTGCTGCAGGTCACTTGTCGACCCCTTACCCTCGCAAGCGGTGTTGCCCATGCAGTCAGATTCGTCGTCCTCCTCACAGGGGGTGAGCTCCACGGCCTCAATGACCCCGACATGCAAAAGGATGCAAGAAGTTGTGTGGCTCTCCAACACCATGGCTGTGCCTTCCCAAAATTAGAAAAAACCTTGCTCTTGATACCAATGTTATACAAGGGGAACTAGAACCTAGGAGTCCACCTCCCAACCACCCATGATATAGCATGGCTCCTAGCCCTTTTTCCTAGTTGGACTCCCTTTCCACACTGCCTAGCCCGGCCTTGCCGTTGTCCTGACAATAGGGGTATCATTGATCTATTCACACAGTATTCCTCCCCATGCTTCTTTAGATGCATCTAAATATACAATAAGAGGATGATTTGTAGGAATCTGTAAGGGAGGTAATTTTTGGCAAATGTCCTTTATTGTGTGTAGAGCCACAGACAAAGTCTCAGACCAAAATAATTCCTTGCTTCGTTCCAACTGCTTGAAGGATAGCAGATCCTTTGCCAGGTGAGGGTATTGTGGCACTATCCATTGAAGACATCCTACAAAGGATTGAACCTGTTTGCGATCTTGCACTTGATCCGAAAAATCCAATAACTTTTTCAAAACATGATCTTGCATTTTGATACAGCCAGAGAAGATCTCCACCCCCAAAAAAGTAGTTTGTGGTTGACAAAGCTCCATTTTCTTAAGACTAAGAACCAATCCAGTAGTTTGGAGCTTTTGCACAAATCATTTAAGATGCTTAACATTAGGAAATTTCAGAGGTCATTTGGAGGGCCATATGAAGAGAGAGAAAAACAGAGCGCGTCCAATGAGCACGAAGGCTACGTTACGTAGGAAAGTACGTGGAAAGACTCAAAAAATAGGAAAATAGCATAAAACTTTCACGAATCTAGGATTGTAGCATCGTAATTTCCTTCCTTTTACCGAGCTTTTAGGTGCTTGCATGTGGTCCCACTTCTGATATTCTCTTATGGTCATTAACGTACTGGAGGGTGACCATTAAGCCCGCACAAGATATTGGAATTCTAAAACACTTTCCCTCCATTAGAATGCTTTCAAAGTGAATCTCCCTCCACTAAAGCTTTTCTCTGAGAGCTATGGCTTCCACGTCTTCTCGCCCAAGAAGCTCCAGGTGTTTACTGTCTCTCACACCAACAACCAACAGCTGCACTTTGCCTAGAAGGCCAAGTAGTAGCATATCCTCAATTACAATATCAACTTCAATAAGTGCAGAGAATCAATGGGTTGGACAAAGGATAAACAAAGGTTCATGGGTCCTCATGCAACCAAGAAGACCCAAGAGGTCTAGTGGTATCAACGTTTACCGCTCAGCATGGAAGGCCAGAGTGTTGGATTTCAAAGTTGAAATCGGCAAAAGATCTGTAAAGGAAGTTCTTGTTCAGCATGTGTTTACCCATCCAGAGGTGATAGCAAACGGTGAAAATGTATCAGATATACATCAACCACGTTGCAATTGTAAGTACTCTTGACATCTGAACTTACTGATACTCTCATTATAACTTTTCTTATATATTTTGCAATGTTTCTCCCGCTTCTTATGAGCAATGTCTCCATTCTTCACAGCTCAATTACATTAGATTTGTCATTTTTACTTATTGATACTCTTAGTTTAACTCTTCTTATATATATTGCATATGTTTATCCCTCTTCTTATGAGCAATGGGAGCCTGTGGAGTGCATAATAGGCCTCTTCCATGTTGTTCATGCCCACATTGGTTCTCTACAGTATTCAGGGAGGAGCAGCAAAAGCCTGGCCGATGAGGGAATATTTTTTTATGACCACTTCTACCAACTCAGCTCAGGGAATAAGAATGGCATGTTCGTGAAAGTGCCTCTACCAACCGATTGGAACACTGTGGACTGGCCAGTTCCCGAGGAAACAATGGTGGAGGCAATGCGAAGTAAGCTCTACAAGGATATACAAAGGTCTCTACGTAGCTCTATTCTCACCAAACCGGTTAGAATTGCAAACTTTTGTCCTGTTGCACTCTTCATAGAGTTGTTTCATAGCTACAACATCCGTGTTACGAAAACTATGTTCATGTGCAAGTCATTTCAGCAGTCATCCTGTGACAAACTTCTTGACAGAGGATGGTATGTAAAGGAAGAGATTGGTTTACGGTGCGAGGTTGCGCTTGATACTCTAGTTGTCAAGTACATGATTGCAAGCCAATCGCTGTTACTCTCGTTTTGGTATATGCGATCACAAATGCTCAATGGTAAGTACATTCCTATGGACAAGGTTTCTGTAGGTTTGGAAGATAATCCTGCTGTGGATGTGGAAGTGATTGATAAAGAGCATGGCCTACTGTTGGTGGTTACAATAAGGGAGCTATGCAGTCTTCAGCATTTGCGGCATGACATAATTGAAGAGTCAATGGACAAGGACCTATCAGATTTTTCCTTTTTCCTAGCTGGCCGTAAGGTGATGCGGCGAAGGGAAAAAGATATTTTGTGCAAAGAGTTGGATGGTCGGGTTGAAGTAGTGTCAATGTAACAGATATTCTTGTGAACCCAAGTGTATACAAATGACTTTCAATACATGAAGTTTATTGAGCTCATTTGTCAATTGTGCCCTGTGAAAAAGTGTGCTTGAAATACATTTCTTTACCATGTCAAATCTCTCTCTCTCTCTCTCAATGTTAGACAAGACAAAGACATGATAGAAGAGTCATCTTAATTCATTAGAAAGTACAAACTCGTCCGTGAACAATGGACTGAGATACAATTTCTGTAAGTATGGAATCAGAATGTCTTCAAGGTAAAAATCGAAGGAATGCCCCTTGAAAGAAGGTGGTGAGATAGTTGTTCCCGGTGGATTTAGTTCTCCCATTTCAGGAGTATCATCAATCAGTAGTGTATTAGTTGCATCAAAGGGTACACCGATTTGGCTAAACGGTTTGTACAAAAGAGGTAAGTGTGGTTTTTTAGGGTGGTAGT